>NC_136505.1:101028254-101310754 GCF_053919585.1 Euprymna scolopes
CCGAAAACGTTCGGCCATTACGCTTCGTGGAATCGATGTCGGGATTCTCTTTGTTCACAGCATATATCTATACGATAGCCATGTGGAACCTCAATGATGCTGATTCGTATTTAATTTTATGCGAGTTTCTCTTTGATGAAACTAAATCCATGGATGATTCGGCGTATTTCAAGATATTTCTTCACGGCATTAGGTTACTGGGACATTTCGCTAAGTACAATTATTTAACAAAATCACAGGGATTGAAAATATTGCAGCTGCTGGTTAATTATACTGAACAGATTAAAACCCGCTTACTACCGATGAGGCCGAAAGAACGAAGCGTCCATGGTTGTAAGATAAACCATTTGATGTCTATTATCACACATTGTTTCAATATGATACACTGGCATTTTCCAGAACATATACATTGGTTTTCCAACCCAATAAAACGTCTGATAGGCTTGGATATTCGTGGTCCTTGCCAGAAAAGTCTTCTTCAGAGGTGTGCAATAGATTTTAAATATCTGATCGAATCTCCCATCTTTCTCGCGCATCAGGCTAACGTCAACAGCTCCGATAGATTGGGGAAAACTGTTCTCCATGATTTGCTCGAGACTGCAAACATATCGCCGGATCGAACCAATTTAATAATCGATCACGGTTTCGATTTCCGTGCGGTTAAATATGATGGATATTGTCTCCCATGCAGATTGAAAAAAATGGATCTCTTGCGAACTCCTCTAAAGTTTATGACGCTTCAGTGTCTTGCTGCTAAAGCTTTTTGTAAGACTGCAATGACGTCATTTAATGAAGTGCCACGCCATTTAATGCCGATCGTAAAATCACACCTCCATAATTTTACCTTTAACTCCCCTTTTCATTCCACTTAATAGATCAGGGTAATATATTACAAAGAGATTTATTATATACATTTTTCCGTGGATGCGTTTGGTAATACGTTTGAAGTAATTGGAAAGATGTAGATTAGAAATAAGGGGTCATTTGGTAACCCTTAGAAAACACGTGACTGCAGTGTTTAGCAAAGTCTTTTGTGAGGATATAATGACTTCATTTCGCGAAGTACTCCATCATTTAATGCCGATCGTAAAGTCGCAACTCTATTATAAAAACAAGGTTTCAATCTTCCCCGTTCCGCTTAAGAGGCGCAGTTTATATATTATAAAGTATCGGGATCTTTTTAAAAAGTCATTTTTCTGTGGATGCGTTTGAAATTTAAAAATAACCTTTTGTATCTACAACCATATTGTCCGGCGCCAGAAGAGACTATGTTAAAACCCGAGCAGAATAATAGGCTTAGATGAAGTAATTGGATAATTACAGCCTTAGTTTAAATAATAAAAAAAGGGTTGATATTTAGGTCGTCATAAAAACGTATTTTTTTTTTTTGTTATTGTTGCGGAAACGTCTTTGCTGATCGATTTCGCATATAGGCATATTTTTTTATGATTTTACACTTTTTAATATAATCATATCTTTACATTTTAAATTGTTCTATTCAAAATCAATCTTCATTGAAATATTTTGAAAATTGAAATCTATCAATGTGCGGTATTTCATAAATCGATGGTATTACCTCTGTATTACGCCATTTTCTGTATGCATACGAGGTTCCTTAAATAATTTTACAGGGAATTTATGGATAATACACACATAGAACTCTAATCTTAAGAGTATTCTCCTTCAACTGTAATACACTTATTGTGCCGTTCGTACAACTTCCGGAAAGCCCCATGTAAGCCCGCTTATATGAGCGTGTCAATGACCCTCGTCATAGCCTCTTCTATCTGTTCAATTGTCTCATAACGACAGCCTCTAATGGTTTCTTGGAGCTTGGGCAATAAGCAAAACTCACAGGGAGCAAGGCCTGGAGTATAGGGAGGGTGAGGAAGTGTCTTGATGCCCATCTTGATCAAATAGTCTGATCTTCTCTGAGCACCGCTGGGACAAACTTTGCGTAAATCTTCTACAAATTCAGTTCCTCGCGAATAATTGTGTGTACAGCACCTATACTGAAATCAAACTGTGCTCTTATTGTCTCTATAGACACATGACGGTCCTTATCCATAAA
Organism: Euprymna scolopes; assembly: GCF_053919585.1. NCBI lineage: Eukaryota > Metazoa > Mollusca > Cephalopoda > Sepiida > Sepiolidae > Euprymna > Euprymna scolopes. The sequence continues at coordinate 101,030,326 of NC_136505.1, forward strand.
ATACTTTATTTGGCCTATCAAATTAGATGGTCTGACTTCCTTACTCCTCCCGCATCTCATCATCCCTCGCAGATTCCCTGCCTTCCTTGAATCTCTTATGCCACTCCAAAACTGATGTTCGATTGATGCCAGATGGGCATTTTTTCCAAGTTTAAAACAGAATTCGATTGCATATCGTTCTTCTAAAGTGTTCTCACGTCCAGATTACATGTTTGAAATTCACCAGGTGTGACAATAAGGCTTTAGTAGGATGTATTCAAATTCCAGTTGTAGCTGTTTATTTGAACGTAAAATCATAAAAATTGGTCAATCATCGCACCGTATTTATAGCAATACCATACTGAATTTTCAAGAGTTTACGATAATTCTAAATGCCTGTACAAAAAAGTATAGAAACTTATTGAAGACTACTGGAAGCGAAAGTGGAATCAGGGAGTCATCAGCTACATGAGAATCAATTTTTATTTGAACTTATTTTAAAAACGATAACTGCACGCCTGTGGAACTCTGTTCTGTCTACCTGCTTCCCTCCGGACTACAACTTGGATGTCTTCAAGTCTAATGTTAACAAATTCCTAATGAACCGCCCCCTTAAGTAAACCCTTCATCAAATCTCCACACTAACGTAATGTACTTGCAATAACCCTTATCCCTGAGTGGCTTCCGGGCCTTGATAAGTGGTGATCACCGTGTAAAAAAAAAAAATAAAAATAAAAAAAAAAAAAAAAATACGCTTAGTACTTGAGTTATTTCCCTTTGACTTGTTTTAGATCCGCATTCAATTCCAGGGTTTACAATGAATTACTTGGCCTTTTTGGTCAAGATCAAAGTGTAGTATCTGTTCTTAAGATGCTGCACTTCAATTTCTTGTTCTCGGTCAGTGGAAGAGAAATCCTTCACGACTGAGACAATTTTTATTTTTGTTCCTTTTCTCCACGTTAAAAAACGACCCTGGTGTCTAACTCTGTCCCGTGGGGAGGCATTATAAATAAAGTAAGAGGGAATTAAATAAAATTGTGCATTATTTAAAAAAATAACAAAAAACAACAACACTGCGCCGGTATGAGAAGTATGCTATGAATTAAATTTTAATAGACTTATTACTTTTAATTTGAAGACCTGGCGGGACTACTTTGCATCGTCTTGTCATAAGCAACATTAAGGTTGAGTAATCGGTCATCTCCGCATATGAATACACTCCTTGTCGTCTCCTGCTGGTCGTATTTGTAAACAAATGCTGACCACATCATCACGTGTGGTTTACATTTCAATTTTCACCTTGTACATTGCAAATTGATTTGTGTCCCGAAAGAAGTTCAATAAGTTAATTGCGTTTTGTAAACCAAATTAACCCACATATCACCGGCAATTTTACCACCGGACAAAGTATATAAACCGAAACATTTTTTTAATTCTCTTAAAAAACTCGCCATTTCAACGAGTTTGAAAATAAAGAAATCTATTCATTTGTATTCGATCAACTTTTTTATTCGAGAAAAAAAAAAAAAATTTTTTTCATTTTCTATTATCGTCAGCATTTTTATTATTATTATTATTTCTCTTTATTTTTACTATAATTATCATTTTTATTTTTTTTTTAAGTGAATCAACTTTTAGATTTCAGCTCGTCTTCAGGTGGATTTGTACATGGGTTTAAATATTTCAGTTACAGTGGTTTAAAGAGCCGAACATTGACCTCGTTCAGCGATCTTGATTGATGATTATTTTATTTATTTTTTGCTCTGGGGACGAAACATGCTTGCTTAATTTGTTCTAAACAAAAACAGAAAAGAACACGTGGTTTTTAAAAATAATTAAACTAGAACAATGTAAACGTTTACATGACTTTTAACGTGTATAGAGTTGTAGCTTTCATGAACAACTTTTGTAAACGAATTTCACATGCACACAAGCACCACAACCGGTAATTATTCCAACCAGACAGAATATATAAAAAGAAACTTCTTTTTTTCTTCTCTTAAAAATCTCACCATTTACAGGAATTAAAAACTGAGATTGCGATCATCACATTTAAAAAAAAAATAAAATCGATTAATTTGTATTCGATCAACTTTGTTAAAAAAAAAAAAAAAAGAAAAAAAGTCATTATCATTTTCTATCTTCGCTGAACTGCATTGACCCGGTGACCTCATCCAGCGATGGTGATTTATAATAATTTTACTTTTGGGGAGCAATGTAAATGAATCTTTATTTATTTATTTTTATTTTCAATTTAAAAAAAAAAAAAAAAGTCACGTGGTTTTTGAAATTCGGCAATTAAACAGATTAATTAAAAATGGACGGCAACAAGATACTTATTTACATGAACACTTTTAGCGTGTACACGGTTGAAGTTTTGATGGACAATTGAGTTTTTGTACACCAAATTATCACACACGCACACACAATCACCGGCAACTTTCATCATCGAAGAATATATTTCAGGAAAAAAAAAGAGACGTATTCTTTTATTCTCTTAAAAAATCTGTTTCATTTCAACGAGTTAATTAAAAACTGAAATTATCATAACATTTCGAAAATAATGAATTCGATTAATTTGTATTCGATCAAATTTCTTTTTTCAAGGGGAAAAAATTGATTCAAGGTGGATTACTCGAGTTCAAAATACTTATTACCTTCAGAGTTATTCCCCTTGGTATGATTGACTGATTGTCTCTTATTCTTATTTAATAATTCTGAGATGAGAGAGAGAGAGAGAGTTTGTTACTCGCCGAAAAGCCAAAGAAACCTTTGTCTACTTTCTTAGTAAAAAAGAATAAGAAATGTTTTCAAACAAAATCCAATTACAAAACTAATATTTTTGTTCTAAGTAAACGGACCTCATTTTATTAACAATGCAATTGCAACCTTGACTATCTCTCTCTCTCTCGCACACACACACGTTTTCCCCTTTCTAGCTCTCTCTCTCTCTATCTATGTATATGTTTGTGTGCATATAATATATATATATATATATATATATATATATATATATATATATATGCACTTAGTAGTATGTGTATATTCGTATACATATATATATTAAATTGTAATTCAATGAATTTCAAAAAAACTCTCATTGAAATGAAATGAAGTTGTTGAGTTTCACATCAAAGAATTTTTATTATTCTAAGCAAGACAAAGAATGTTTTAGAAAATTAATCTCCTTAACCTATAGGGTTTCGATGTCTACCATCTCATCAGAGGAGAGAAAATAGGTTAAGGAGATTAATTTTCTAAAACATTCTTTGTCTTGCTTAGAATAATAAAAATTCTTTGATGTGAAACTCAACCACTTCATTTCATTTCAATGAGAGTTTTTTTTTTTTAATTCATTGAATTACAATTTAATTTATTTGCTCTATCTTGCATATCGAGCAATTCTTGTTTAGATGGGATAACTTATAGAATATTACTGCCAGTAATATTTTGTAAACCTACAATCTCACGTTTACATAACCACTGATTGTTAAATAAAAACTATTCCGAAAATATATATATATATATATATATATATATATATATATATATTATTTATGTAAATACAGTCATATCTTGCTACGATGTGCAGACCGTTTCAATCATATTAGATTTCATCAGACAAGAAAAATTAAAATACAAAAATTACAAAGGTTCCAGACCTTTTTAAATTTTGAAGAGAGAAAAAATGGCACGAAGCAAAATTAAAATTCTTACTATATATATTATGTGTGTGTGTGTGTGTATTTTGTTTCCAAAAAAAAAAGAAAAGAAAAAAAAAACATATGGTTATATTTTCCTGAGAACAAGAGAGGCGAAAAGGGAAATTTTTAAACTAAAGTTGATTTTTTTTTTCATGAACTATGGAGTTTTTGAACTATCGCACATACAGACACAGACACCTTTTTCCATCGGATTTTGTATTTATATAAAGAAACATTTTATGTTAACGATAGCACCATTTCAACATGTTCATTAAAACCTAACGTTGTGATCATGAAAGATCTTAGATAAGTGAATCGATTAATTTGTATTCGATCAAATTTTTATTCGAAAAAAAAAGTTTACTGTACATATTTTTTTTTCAGTTTTATAATCGTTAAAGCGATCCAACATTGTTTATATTTTTTACTTGATCTAAAGGGAACTACTCGCGTCGTTAATATTACACTTGGAGTCTGCATATCAGTACAGTTGGGAAAGCAGAATCCTGGAAGGGCGTTCCAAAGTCTAGCAGTTCTGAGGAAGAAATTATTGTAGTAGAAGGCTTTCTTACATCTAGGGATCTCTACTGTGTCGGAGGTTTTACGTTGAGGGGCACAAGTGCTTGTGGCTCATCAGTGCATTCACCATGAAAGTACTTGTAGAACAGGCAGAGGGATGCAACATTTCGTCGATGGGACAGAGGCTGAAGCTTAGATGAAAGTTCAGGACCTATCAGGTTGGCGACTTTCTTTTAAACCCTGTCAAGGAGTGAGAGACAAGTAGCAGATGCACTAGCCCAAATGTGACAACAATACTCCATACATGGACGAATGCTGGCCTTATAGAGGTACAGGATACTTTCAGGCGTAAGTAGCTTTCTAGCACGGTAGAGAGAGCCCATCTTCTTCACAGCAGCCCATGCAATGCCCTCAATGGATCTATTCCAGTTCATGTTCCCTGTAAACGTTAGGCTGAGGAGTTTAAAGGAAATACTTTCGGGTAATGTGTTCTTGGCCGTTGCTATTGGTGATAGTGAAGGTTTCTTGTAACTATAGAAGGAAACAAGCTTAGTCTTGGCAGCTTGAATGTGACCATCCATTTTTGTCTCCATTCCACTACAGATTGGAGGTCATCCTCTAGTGTTTCTGCCATTTCCTTAGATATATGCCCATTTGCTTTCCTGTCGTGTCTGTTATAGAGAGTAGTGTCATCAGCAAATATACCCATCTCAGAAACAATTTTATCAGGGAGATCATTTATGAATATCAAGAATAATAAAGGTTCGAGGATAGACCCCTGAGGTACTCCCGCATTTATATCATATTGTTTAGATGTACGACCGTCGAAGACAACCTTAATTAAGAAGGATTTAATTACTTTATGTATTCTTCCAGTGATACCATAGGATCTAAAATACCATCGTGTCATACTCTCTCAAAAGCCTTAGATATATCGAGGGCTACCGCTCTAGTCTCCCCTGTTTTGTCCAGTGAACGGTTCGTTTCAAAACTTAATCAAATTATTAGAACTTCAAAAATTAGATGGAGTTCTCCTCTCTGACGCCCATCCTTTTCGTAATTGAAATTGCTAATATGGCTGTGTCGCGATATGTCTCACTAAAATTTGATTTTCCTCTCTAAAAAAAAACTATTTGATCCAATTAAGCGATTAGTAGAAATGAGTTTGCAAAGCCAGTTTAATTGCCTTAAATGTATTTATCTCATCCCTCATCTAATCGATGCTGAACACATTCTTGAACCCCACCTTAAAATTTTAATTTTATAAAAGAAAAAAAAATAGTAATATGTGTTATGAGATCGATAGAAAAGGACAGTATTTCTAATTTAATATTATTACTCTGGTATTACTGTGACCCTCTAACAGCTGGCAAATGTGACACATGGCCGGATGTGAATAGAAAGGACGGTGTACCACAAAAATGCCTGAGCAGTCCGGTTGGCATTACAACTCAGGCGATTTGCGATAAACGAACTAATGTTGGGGTGACTAATTGGAATCGGAAAGCTCGAATATTTTTTTTTATTGAGTATTGGAATCGATATTTGAATCGATATTGGAATCGATATTTGAATCGGAAAAATTTGAGCCCAATTTCTCATTCAAAAATGGTATGAATGACAAATATAGATGAAAATCTCACGATTTTTTTTTCAAAATATTGAATAGAATATATTATGGGGAAATATTAAGAAATTTGTCAAATTAAAAAAGAAAAACATAATATATCTATATTTTAATGTAGATGAGGACTCTCCATTAAATCGCTACCCCCCCTCCCCAAAAAAAAGGAGAAATGTCACTTTAGGTGGTTTTAGAATCATAATCGGTAATTGTATCGGAATCGAAAATTTAGAATAGAATCACTAACTGTATCGGAATCGTCCCACCACTAAAACAAATCACTTCTCAAAGAGAGAGAGAGAGAGAGAGAGAGAGAGAGAGAGAGAGAGAGAGAGAGAGAGAGAGAGGGTAAAGCCTGGGGGGACGAATCTCTTAGGATTAATCAACTCATATTTTTATTCTAAGTAAACGGACCTCATTTTACAAAGTATACTACACACACACACTCACACATATTTCTGTAGAAATATATTTTCTTATTATATATCAATCCTTATATAAGAAGCTCAATGTGATTACAGAGCAATATAGAGAATAAATGACAAAAAATTATATTCCAAAATTCATGACGTTGACCATCTTATAATTTATTCCTTTAAATAAGTCGATTTTTTATTTTTTATTTTGATTTAAAGGAATAAATTATAAGATGGTCAATATCATGAATTTTGGAATATACATTTTTGTCATTTATATATATATACATTTTTGTCATATATATATATATATATATATATATATATATATAATAGTTTCCCTAGGGAGGCTGGTGTTTCAGCGGGCTACCCCCCCCCCGACAGATTGATTGCCGAAGACGTATCTTCAACTGGTTTAAAGTACAAAAAAGAATTTTGGCAAATAGTTTCTCATTCAGACCCCGGGCAATCTCTTCCATCTAGTGCTAGACGAGAAGGAAGAAAATGAAAATAAAGTCGACGATAGTAAAAAATCTCGGCAAACCAGAAGAATACCCGACTCGGAGTCGGCAGCAAACGTTGATTTAGTTCCTGATATAAAAAAAAAAAAAAAAAAAAAAAACTCGTGATTTTGGTCAATTACTCTTCTGGAATGCAAAATTTTTTGTTAATTTTTATTTATTAATTCATTTATTAAATGTTTAAGTGAAAATACAGAATAATTAACAAAGCCTCCTCCTCGTGTTAAGAATAGTTTTTAAAATAATATTATGTACTTAACGCACCGTACTGAAATAATACCGTTATTATTATTTTAAAAGCTAGGTACGAGCAAAATGAATGCCGATGCTCAAAATGTATAAACATTTTGACCCCTCCCTTTACTTAAAAATTCACCAAAAATCAGGAAATTAACCAATTTTAATGAAATTTTCAGTATTTATCAAATAATGATCTCGGAATATAATGAATGAATTATTTTTTATTTAAATCTTAGTGGAAATGTATTATTTTGTTTAAACAAAAAATACCTTTACTAAAGATATTGTTTTCAGTAGTAAATAAAAAACGCAAGAATTTATTTTTGCTTTTTTTATGAAAATAAAAATCGTAAATTGTAATAATAAAAATTTTTTTTTTAATTTTTTTCGAAACAAAAGCTCCAAAAGTCCGTCTTAATTAATTCGATAGAACTCGAAGAAAAATAATTTCTCGAGTTATCGATATTAAGCTTTCTTTATTTAATATTTTTTAATATTTTCACACAAAAAAATATTATTGCAAAAAATATTTGTACTTTTTTTTTAATTACAGGTTTTGCATAATTTGTATATGTATGATTCTAAGATTTTCCTTGTTTGCATAAATGTGAAACTTTCGGCGTAACATAATTTTTATATAATCTTGAAAAATCTAAAAAATAAAAATTAATTTAAAAGCAAGAACATATAAAATAATTAAATTAAAAAAAAAATGGTAAAAATCAAACACACGCTCAGGATAGGAACGTACGGATGTACGGCTGGGAAAATAAAAGAAAACTAGCACCCCCTACCTCCCTTTAATTACCAGATGTCATTTTCAGACAGCCTTTTGACTGTCTCAGATTTTGGGCTTCCGTATAATTTAGACAAGCCCGTTCCACAGCAGACATCCTCACTGTAATCTCTGAACGTACATACCATTCACTGGACAAAGCGGGGGAGGGCAGAGCGGTAGCTCTAGATATATCTAAAGCTTTTGACAGGGTATGGCATCAGGGTGTCCTCAGGAAAATTAGATCATACGGTATCACTGGTAGAATACTTAACATAATTAAATACTTTTTAGATAAGAGAAAAATCCAGGTTGTCCTCGACGGTCGTACATTTAAACAGTGTGATATAAATGCGGGAGTGCCTCAGGGGTCTATCCTTGGACCTCTATTGTTCCTAATATTTATTAATGACCTCCCCGACAAAACTGCCTCTGAGATGGGTATATATGCTGATGACACCACACTCTATAACAGGCATGACAGGAAAACAAATGAACACATAACTAAAGAAATGGCAAAAACACTAGAGGATGACCTCCAATCTGTAGTGGAATGGGGGACATAAATGGATGGTCACATTCAATGCTGCCAAGATTAAACTGGTTTCCTTCAATAATTACAAGAAACCTTCTCGCCACCAATAGCAATGGCCAGTGACTCCCTGTCTGAGAGTACATCTTTCAAACTGCTTGGCCTAACGTTCACAGGAAACATGAGTTGGAACAATTATATTGAAAACATTGCCAGGGCCGCTGCGAAAAAGGTAGGCTCTCTCTACCATGCTAGAAAACTACTGACACCTGAAAGTATCCTGTGCCTCTATAAGGCCACCATTCACCCATGTATGGAGTATTGCTGTCACATTTGGGCTGGTGCATCTGCTGCTAGTCTCTCGCTCCTAGACAAGGTTCAAAAGAGAGTCGCCAATCTGATAGGCCCTGAACTGGTATCTAAGCTTCAGCCTCTGTCTCATCGACGAAACGTTGCATCCCTTTGCCTGTTCTACAAGTATTTTAATGGTGAATGCTCTGACGAACTGCAGACACTTGTGCCCCCACGACGTAGAAACCCTTGACAAACCTGACAGGCAGCTAAATCCCACCCCCACACAGTAGAGATCCCTAGATGTAAAAGATCTTTTTACTCCAGTAGTTTCTTCCCCCAGAACCGCTAGACTCTGGAATTCCATTCCAGGTCCCTGCTTCCCTAACTGTACTGACATGCAGAAGTTAAAGTGTAACGTGAACCGACATCTTGCTGCCCAAATCCCAACATAGTGCCCCAGTAGTTGCTGCCCCTGATAGTAGCTCCCTACACTAAAGAGGCAATGTACCTTGTTTGGGGTGAAAATGTAAAAAAAAAAAAAAAAAAAAAAAAAATCCATCTTTAGCGACTGCGGTTTTGTTGACATTCTGTAAAGCGAGAATCTCCCGCTTTTAGAAGCTAATATGGCTATTTTTTTTTTTTTTTTTTTGTACAAACAAGGTGTTTTTTTTTATATTTAATTCAATATGTTAGGACTTTACTAATTATTATTAAAATAGACCCAGAAAACTAATATATATCTTTCAAAGGGTTTTTACAATGAATTTATTTAACTTCAAAATTTATCTGAATTGGTTAACTACGTGTACAAATATTTTTTCTTTTTGGAAATTAACTTTAGTCTAAAATTTTTAAAATACAATAAAAAGGAATCAGAAACCTACAAAACATTATGATGAATCGGCTTTCAAAACTCTGTCCCCACTATCTTTATTCGGACATTTTTTGCCCGTACCTGTAAAAAGCCATTCTTAATATAATTGGGAGTGACTTAGTGGAACTTGTACAGTTTAATCAACAAAAAATATCGAAAAAAGGTTATATTTTACGTATCCGTTTTGAACTGAAGATCTCCGAAAAAATTTGTCACTTAATTTGATCGAGTAGTTTTTTTTTTTTTTTTTTGTTTTTTTTTTTAATTTTACAGCGAAAAAATAAACACGTTTTTTTTTTATGTCAGCACGTTGAAGGTAGACATTTTTTAATTTTTAGAACATGCCAAAGGGAGATAACTCAATTTAAAGCACCGACACTCCCTCCCCGATTTTAATACTAGTTTTTCTTCCTAAAAATCGAACCTTTTGCTCGGTATCATAACACATTGTTTTTGCGCTGTAAAAAAAAAAAAAAAATACTTGATGAAATTAAAGGAATTTTTTATATTCAGAGATCTTCATTCCATACCGGATACATACAATTTAAACTTTTTTTCGATATTTTCATTTTTTAATGTCTTGATTAAACTGTACAAGTATCGACTTAGTTAACTCATCTGTACTTCCACCTAATAATTTAATAAATAAATTACATATTTTGAGGAATCAGGACCTTTCGCTGGAAGTTATATTTCGGATGAAGTTAAATATCATTGTTATATGGAAGTTATATTTCGGATGAAGTTAAATATCATTGATGCAGTTTTCGTAAAATATACGAGGGGAAATATTTTTAGTGCGTGTCCCCCCCCCCATTTATTAATTAATTTAAAAGCAAGAACATAGAAAAATAATTAAATTTTAAAAAAAATGGTAAAAATCAAACACACGCTCAGGATAGGAACGTACGGATGTACGGCTGGGAAAATAAAAGAAAACTAGCACCCCCTACCTCCCTTTAATTACCAGATGTCATTTTCAGACAGCCTTTTGACTGTCTCAGATTTTGGGCTTCCGTATAATTTAGACAAGCCCGTTCCACAGCAGACATCCTCACTGTAATCTCTGAACGTACATACCATTCACTGGACAAAACGGGGGAGGGCAGAGCGGTAGCTCTAGATATATCTAAAGCTTTTGACAGGGTATGGCATGAGGGTGTCCTCAGGAAAATTAGATCATACGGTATCACTGGTAGAATACTTAACATAATTAAATACTTTTTAGATAAGAGAAAAATCCAGGTTGTCCTCGACGGTCGTACATTTAAACAGTGTGATATAAATGCGGGAGTGCCTCAGGGGTCTATCCTTGGACCTCTATTGTTCCTAATATTTATTAATGACCTCCCCGACAAAACTGCCTCTGAGATGGGTATATATGCTGATGACACCACACTCTATAACAGGCATGACAGGAAAACAAATGAACACATAACTAAAGAAATGGCAAAAACACTAGAGGATGACCTCCAATCTGTAGTGGAATGGGGGACATAAATGGATGGTCACATTCAATGCTGCCAAGATTAAACTGGTTTCCTTCAATAATTACAAGAAACCTTCTCTGCCACCAATAGCAATGGCCAGTGACTCCCTGTCTGAGAGTACCTTTTTCGAACTGCTTGGCCTAACGTTCACAGGAAACATGAGTTGGAACAATTATATTGAAAACATTGCTAGGGCCGCTGCGAAAAAGGTAGGCTCTCTCTACCATGCTAGAAAACTACTGAAACCTGAAAGTATCCTGTGCCTCTATAAGGCCACCATTCGCCCATGTATGGAGTATTGCTGTCACATTTGGGCTGGTGCATCTGCTGCTAGTCTTTCGCTCCTAGACAAGGTTCAAAAGAGAGTCGCCAATCTGATAGGCCCTGAACTAGTATCTAAGCTTCAGCCTCTGTCCCATCGACGAAACGTTGCATCCCTTTGCCTGTTCTACAAGTATTTTAATGGTGAATGCTCTGACGAACTGCAGACACTTGTGCCCCCACGACGTAGAAACCCTCGACAAACCTGACAGGCAGCTAAATCCCACCCCCACACAGTAGAGATCCCTAGATGTAAAAGATCTTTTTACTCCAGTAGTTTCTTCCCCCAGAACCGCTAGACTCTGGAATTCCATTCCAGGTCCCTGCTTCCCTAACTGTACTGACATGCAGAAGTTAAAGTGTAACGTGAACCGACATCTTGCTGCCCAAATCCCAACATAGTGCCCCAGTAGTTGCTGCCCCTGATAGTAGCTCCCTACACTAAAGAGGCAATGTACCTTGTTTGGGGTGAAAATGTAAAAAAAAAAAAAAAAAAAAAAAAATCCATCTTTAGCGACTGCGGTTTTGTTGACATTCTGTAAAGCGAGAATCTCCCGCTTTTAGAAGCTAATATGGCTATTTTTTTTTTTTTTTTTGTACAAACAAGGTGTTTTTTTTTATATTTAATTCAATATGTTAGGACTTTACTAATTATTATTAAAATAGACCCAGAAAACTAATATATATCTTTCAAAGGGTTTTTACAATGAATTTATTTAACTTCAAAATTTATCTGAATTGGTTAACTACGTGTACAAATATTTTTTCTTTTTGGAAATTAACTTTAGTCTAAAATTTTTAAAATACAATAAAAAGGAATCAGAAACCTACAAAACATTATGATGAATCGGCTTTCAAAACTCTGTCCCCACTATCTTTATTCGGACATTTTTTGCCCGTACCTGTAAAAAGCCATTCTTAATATAATTGGGAGTGACTTAGTGGAACTTGTACAGTTTAATCAACAAAAAATATCGAAAAAAGGTTATATTTTACGTATCCGTTTTGAACTGAAGATCTCCGAAAAAATTTTTCACTTAATTTGATCGAGTAGTTTTTTTTTTTTTTTTTTTTTTTTTTTTTAATTTTACAGCGAAAAAATAAACACGTTTTTTTTTATGTCAGCACGTTGAAGGTAGACATTTTTTAATTTTTAGAACATGCCAAAGGGAGATAACTCAATTTAAAGCACCGACACTCCCTCCCCGATTTTAATACTAGTTTTTCTTCCTAAAAATCGAACCTTTTGCTCGGTATCATAACACATTGTTTTTGCGCTGTAAAAAAAAAAAAAAAATACTTGATGAAATTAAAGGAATTTTTTATATTCAGAGATCTTCATTCCATACCGGATACATACAATTTAAACTTTTTTTTCGATATTTTCATTTTTTAATGTCTTGATTAAACTGTACAAGTATCGACTTAGTTAACTCATCTGTACTTCCACCTAATAATTTAATAAATAAATTACATATTTTGAGGAATCAGGACCTTTCGCTGGAAGTTATATTTCGGATGAAGTTAAATATCATTGTTATATGGAAGTTATATTTCGGATGAAGTTAAATATCATTGATGCAGTTTTCGTAAAATATACGAGGGGAAATATTTTTAGTGCGTGTCCCCCCCCCCCCATTTATTAATTAATTTAAAAGCAAGAACATAGAAAAATAATTAAATTTTTAAAAAAATGGTAAAAATCAAACACACGCTCAGGATAGGAACGTACGGATGTACGGCTGGGAAAATAAAAGAAAACTAGCACCCCCTACCTCCCTTTAATTACCAGATGTCATTTTCAGACAGCCTTTTGACTGTCTCAGATTTTGGGCTTCCGTATAATTTAGACAAGCCCGTTCCACAGCAGACATCCTCACTGTAATCTCTGAACATACATACCATTCACTGGACAAAACGGGGGAGGGCAGAGCGGTAGCTCTAGATATATCTAAAGCTTTTGACAGGGTATGGCATGAGGGTGTCCTCAGGAAAATTAAATCATACGGTATCACTGGTAGAATACTTAACATAATTAAATACTTTTTAGATAAGAGAAAAATCCAGGTTGTCCTCGACGGTCGTACATTTAAACAGTGTGATATAAATGCGGGAGTGCCTCAGGGGTCTATCCTTGGACCTCTATTGTTCCTAATATTTATTAATGACCTCCCCGACAAAACTGCCTCTGAGATGGGTATATATGCTGATGACACCACACTCTATAACAGGCATGACAGGAAAACAAATGAACACATAACTAAAGAAATGGCAAAAACACTAGAGGATGACCTCCAATCTGTAGTGGAATGGGGGACATAAATGGATGGTCACATTCAATGCTGCCAAGATTAAACTGGTTTCCTTCAATAATTACAAGAAACCTTCTCTGCCACCAATAGCAATGGCCAGTGACTCCCTGTCTGAGAGTACCTTTTTCAAACTGCTTGGCCTAACGTTCACAGGAAACATGAGTTGGAACAATTATATTGAAAACATTGCTAGGGCCGCTGCGAAAAAGGTAGGCTCTCTCTACCATGCTAGAAAACTACTGACACCTGAAAGTATCCTGTGCCTCTATAAGGCCACCATTCGCCCATGTATGGAGTATTGCTGTCACATTTGGGCTGGTGCATCTGCTGCTAGTCTTTCGCTCCTAGACAAGGTTCAAAAGAGAGTCGCCAATCTGATAGGCCCTGAACTAGTATCTAAGCTTCAGCCTCTGTCCCATCGACGAAACGTTGCATCCCTTTGCCTGTTCTACAAGTATTTTAATGGTGAATGCTCTGACGAACTGCAGACACTTGTGCCCCCACGACGTAGAAACCCTCGACAAACCTGACAGGCAGCTAAATCCCACCCCCACACAGTAGAGATCCCTAGATGTAAAAGATCTTTCTACTCCAGTAGTTTCTTCCCTCAGAACCGCTAGACTCTGGAATTCCATTCCAGGTCCCTGCTTCCCTAACTGTACTGACATGCAGAAGTTAAAGTGTAACATGAACCGACATCTTGCTGCCCAAATCCCAACATAGTGCCCCAGTAGTTACTGCCCCTGATAGTAGCTCCCTACACCAAAGAGGCAATGTACCTTGTTTGGGGTGAAAATGTAAAAAAAAAAAAAAATCCATCTTTAGCGACTGCGGTTTTGTTGACATTCTTAAAAGCGAGAATATCTCGCTTTTAGAAGCTAATATGGCTATTTTTTTTTTTTTTTTGTACAAACAAGGTGGGTTTTTTTTATATTTAATTCAATATGTTAGGACTTTACTAATTATTATTAAAATAGACCCAGAAAACTAATATATATCTTTCAAAGGGTTTTTACAATGAATTTATTTAACTTCAAAATTTAGCTGAATTGGTTAACTACGTGTACAAATATTTTTTTTTTTTGGAAATTAACTTTAGTCTAAAATTTTTCAAATACAATAAAAAGGAATCAGAAACCTACAAAACATTATGATGAATCGGCTTTCAAAACTCTGTCCCCACTATCTTTATTCGGACATTTTTTGCCCGTACCTATAAAAAGCCATTCTTAATATAATTGGGAGTGACTTAGTGGAACTTGTACAGTTTAATCAACAAAAAATATCGAAAAAAGGTTATATTTTACGTATCCGTTTTGAACTGAAGATCTCCGAAAAAATTTGTCACTTAATTTGATCGAGTATTTTTTTTTTTGTTTTTTTTTTTAAATTTTACAGCGAAAAAAAAACACGTTTTTTTTTTATGTCAGCACGTTGAAGGTAGACATTTTTTAATTTTTAGAACATGCCAAAGGGAGATAACTCAATTTAAAGCACCGACACTCCCTCCTCGATTTTAATACTAGTTTTTCTTCCTAAAAATCGAACCTTTTGCTCGGTATCATAACACATTGTTTTTGCGCTGTAAAAAAAAAAAAAAAAAAAATACTTGATGAAATTAAAGGAATTTTTTATATTCAGAGATCTTCATTCCATACCGGATATATACAATTTAAACTTTTTTCGATATTTTCATTTTTTAATGTCTTGATTAAACTGTACAAATATCGACTTAGTTAACTCATCTGTACTTCCACCTAATAATTTAATAAATAAATTACATATTTTGAGGAATCAGGACCTTTCGCTGGAAGTTATATTTCGGATGAAGTTAAATATCATTGACTAAATATAAATGCAGTTTTCGTAAAATATACGAGGGGAAATATTTTTAGTGCGTGTTCCCCCCCCCCCATTTATTTTTTCGAAATTCGAACAAAATATATTTAAATCTATTGAAATTTCTATTTATTATGAAACATAAGAGTTCAAATAAGTAAAAAATATTTATTTTTCAAAAATTTAAATACACATATTGAACAAAAATTTACCTTGAAATTGCAATTAAAAAATTGATATAAACTTATTGATTTTTTTTAAATAGGGTTTTTTCGAATTAATATATACTATAATCAGTTGAATTGCCAATAAAAAGAAACTTCGTAAACATTAATTAATTTTTAAAACATTAAAACGATTAAAATTCCATTATTTCAAAATGTTCCGTTACAACATAGATTTTTAATTAATTGTGTTTAAATGTTTTTTTTTAGTTTTAATATAAACATTACTCTTGTCAGCTATTTTATCGCTAGATTAAAACCAATTTGAAAATATTATTTCACAAATATTAAGCATTTTGTAGACCCACTCCCTCATATTTTGTTTGTCTCTTTTTACCGAACAAAATATGGAAACCCGTAGGTAACCAAAAGAACATTCAGTAAAACCGTATTTCATATTTAATATACAAATGTTTATAATATTATTAATCATTAAACTGTGTAAATCTTAAAACCTAACAAAATTATAACAAAGATTAATTATTAATTGCAGCTTGAAGAAGATAAACAAAGGTTTTAAAAAAATCATTAAGTCGCTTCTGCTTTTCCATAGTTTGTATAGTTAACACAAATCTGACATCACGGAAACATGCGGTCCAATCTTCACAATCGTTTGGCAGTCCCTACTGAACACCGTTTAATACTGATTTTTTTTTTTTTTTTTTTTTTTTTTAGACGGTTACTCTTCTGGATTGGCAAAAGGTTTTTTTAAACTTTCAATTTTTAAAATTCAATACTTTTTCAGTAATAAATAACTTTCATTTTCAAGCTTTTTGGTATTATAATTTTAAATTTTTTCGAAATTTTATTTTGTGCGGGACTATAATTCGATGGTAAAATGTTGTACAGTTAAACATAAAAATGATCACTAACATTTTTTTTTTAAACGGAAATACGAAAGGACTCGTTATTCTTTATTTGATTAGAAGTGACGTCATCTCAGGTAAGTCGAATCTATTGTTTTTACTTGCTGAATTGTTAACAAAACATTGGCGAAAGTGAGCTTTAATAGTTTCTAAATGTTTAACAATTCCGAATAAAATAATCAACCGACAACGTAAAGAAACATTTTCTTTTTTTTTTGTATTTAGGCCTGGGCTTAGAGTTAATATTGATATTTTGGTTGGTACTAATGCAGAGAGTGATCCGCGCTAATTTTTTAAATGGTATTTTCATGTTTAATTAAAGTTTTATGTTTTTTTTTATTATTCAATTTTAAGGTTAAAGTACAGAATAGATACTAAACACCTTCCACTCCACATGTTAAGACTGGCTTTTTAAATAATAACGTTATTATTTCAGCACGGATCACTCTCTGCATGAGTACCGATATTTTTTATACTAAAATTTGATCGCAAAAAGTTTGTTCATCAAACTGGGGGACTGGCATCTGATCTTGAAATCGACGGGGTTGTATTACTATACACATAGATTCGGAAAAGTTGTCACCCCCCCCCCCAAAAAAAACAATATATAACAAATAAATGTTATCAAAGGCAAGATAAGTTACTGGATAATTTTTTAGTGTTTTTATTTAATGTAACATGTTTATTCAGCTCGAAAAGCATAGTGTTTACCGATGTATTGGAAAATTTGAAATGGCACTAAACTCGTGGCTGAACACGGTAAGTTTGGGAAAATGAGTTAAAAAATATACAGAATACTGTTAAAAGCCCACCAAAATATATCAGCTGATGTCACGGTAACATATATTGAGCGGGTTTCTAACAGTATTTTGCATATTTTTTTATTTTTAACTAATTTTCACAAATTTTAACAGTTCGGCACCATTTAAAATTTTTCAATACACCGGTAAACACTGCTTTTTTCTTGTTTCGAGCTGAATAAATGTTAAATTAAATAAAAACACACAAAAAATATCCAGTTTGGTAGAAAAGTAACTTATCTTGCCTTTCATAACATTTGTTAGGTGCTAGTGCATTTAGTGATCCGTGCTATTTTTTTAAAATCGTATTTCCAAGTTTAATTAAAGTTTTTTATGTTTTTTTTTTTATTCAATTGTAAGGTTAAAGCATAGAATAGGTACAAAACACCCTCCCCATGTTAAGAACGGCTTTTTAAATAACGTTATTATTTCAGCACGGATCAATAAGTGCATTCGTACCATTTGTTATATATATAACTTTTTCGAATCATTGTGTATAGTAATGCAAATCGATTCGAACAAGAAATATATATTGCTTACAAAAAGATACTGAGCTACTTGTTGGATAGTATTTTTAGTATTTTTTTACTTTTACGACAACTCAACACTTCTTTTAAAATAACGACCTTTTGAAGGTTTTCGGATATGCTGAAAACAAGTATCACATGAAAATTTGGGGCAGACGAGTAGTTTTCCGGATATCTGCACATTTATAATCTAATGTAATCCATAATGTTTTATCTGGCGGCCATGTTTTTTTCCTCACTGAACAGGTAGAGGGGGATGTCTTGTAACTATTCTTAACATGGGGAAGGGGTTTTTTGTAACTATTCTGTACTTTCACCTAACAATTTAATAAACAAAAGATACCGTAAAACTTGAATTCAACTTGAAAATATATATGAATATTTTATAAATTTACATATGAATAGCACGATACCTCTCTGCGTAAGTACAATAATTGTTTTCAAATCTATAAACGAATCCACAATATTTATTTTTATGGCGGGGTGGGGTGTTTTTATTTTGATATGAATTTTCCGCGTCTGGAGGAGGTTTGGCACAAGGTGAAGTTTTCAAAATCCAGAGCATTCTGTGAAATGCTTGTGCATGAGCAGCCCCGTTGGCATTTTCTGGTAGTGACGCAACTAAATTCCCTCTCAAAGCGAAGGTAAAGCTTGGGAGGGCTGACCTCTTTTTCACTATCGTCGCAAACGTATCACCGGCTTGTACTAAAAACGCCAACCCAAAGCTGCATTCGTGTGCGTTAGTGTCTTTTTATTTTATTTATTTATTTATTTTTTCGGTTTTCAAATTACGTATCGTTTAATTCTAGCAGACATGTAATCGCGCCTTTTTATTCGTAGCGTAACATGGAAAGGAGGCAGGTGTCTTGTCACGATTCTGTACTTTCTCCTAACAGTGGGGGGGGGGGGGGTCCAGTCGTAAAATTCGTTTAAATATGTTTTAATTCGTGCAGATTTCGTATTTATTATTACAGAGCCAATATTAGACCCTTATGCATGTAATGAACTGCGCTATTTTTTTTATTTTTTTTTATTTTCAATATTTTCAAGGTAAAATTTTATCTCTTTTTGGTACTTGTATAGTTTAATCAAGACATTTAAAAAATGAAAATATCGAAGAAAAAAAAAAGGGTTATATTGTACGTATCAGCAATAGAATGAAGTTCTCCGAAAAAAAAAAATTCACTTTTTTTTTTTATTTATTTTATTTATTTTTTTTTTTTTTTTTACAGCGAAAAAACAATTATTGATACCGAGCAATAAGTTCTATTTTTAGGAAGAAAATCTAGTATTAAAGATGCGGAGGAGGGAGTGCCGGCGCTGTAAACTAGGTTATCTGTCCGTGGTGTGTTCAAAAAATCCAAAGATGGTTACCTTTTAACGCGCTGTCATAAAAAGGTGATTTTCCGTTGTAAAATAAAATAAAAAAATAAAAAATAAAAAATACTCGATCAGACTAAGTGAAATTTTTTCCGGAACTCTTCAGTACAAAATGGATACGTACAATGTAGCTTTTTTTTTTTTTTTAATGTCTTGATTAAACCGGCTTTCTAAATAATAACGTTATTTCAGCGTGCGGGTCAAATAGTGCATAAGTACAAAATATGACGTGTATATATATATATATATATATATATATACACACACACACACACAGAGTATTGATTTCAAATGTTAAAAAAAAAAAAAATGCTTCGAGTGTCATCAGCTGGAATTGAAATCAAAACATCTCCTGGAAAGGACATTTGCTTTGTAAAGATGAGTATTGGCTGACGAGAGCTTGATATGGGTATCTAAAACGATCCTAATTATTGAGTTTGAAACCGACGATACCAATGACTTGTCTCATCTAAAAACTTTCTGTAAACATATGATACCATAACCATTAATTTACTTTTGGCGCTGTTTTACACAGGGGGAGATAACTCTCTTTTACCAAGATTTGTTCCTTCCTTTTTTTTTTTTTTTTTTTTTTCCCCGTATCATAATTTAGACGCTTGGTGCAGCACTGCAGCGATAGGTGTATCAGAAAGTGGCCATTTAAAAATGATGATCAGAACCTTAATAATTCAACTATTTTTCGAAGCTTATAACTACTTGAAAAATGTAATTCAACCCCTAATTTTTTTTTTCAATTAAAGGGGCAAAGACCAAATTTAAAAAAAAATAACAGGTTTAATAGCAAATTATGCAATGTTTTGCTTTTTTTAAGCGGTTTTCTTTAAAAATATAAAGAAAATCAACATATTCTGACTTGCTTATAAATATATATATATATATATGCCAAAAAATCACTTACTTAAAAAAATACTATAAACTGGGTAGTGCCATTCTTCATTGTTAAGAATTTATCCATATTTATTTTAAATTCCATTTATTTTTTTTTTAAATAAAAGGATTTTTTTAAAGCGAGGGTCGTAGAAAATCGCATTTTCGTAACGTGTTTTGCGCCAAGCTTAAAAGAGCTCCTCCTGCTACTATGAAATTTATCAAATCTGGATTCGTCAAAGGGACATAAATAATGTCTCTTTTCTATTGTGTGTGTTAACCAAAATTAGTAGTTTTCGCCCTCCGTAGTTAAAAAGAAACACGCATTCACTTATAAGTTTTTCCCCTAAAACAAAAAATCCATTTCACCGATTTTTTTTTTTAATTCTCTTAATGAAATACGAATTTTTGATTGATATATTTTAATACTTCTTTATCGACTGAATTTTTTTTAAATATCTAAAAAAAAGAAAACATTGAATGAAATAGAAAAATTTGCCGTCAGCGTCCGGTATTTACTTGACGATATAAGCATAACAGAGTAATAAATAATGCAAGAGAGCTATATGCTCAGTCTGTTAAATCCAAAGTAGCTGATCAGCGGCTTGGGTCCCACCAGTTTTGGCAAATAACAAATAGGATCCTGAACAGAAGTGTGCGTTTTATCCCAAACATTATCAATGGACCAGAGGTCATCTCGTCAGCTTCAGACAAGGCCAAACTATTTGCCAAGAACTTTGCAGCTAATTCTACCTTTTACGACGAAAGCCATCAACTCCCCATATTTCCTCCTATAACATAGAACACGCTATGTAACATACAAATATCTGTGCATGAAGTCGCCAAGCTAATCAAGAACCTTGATTCCAGTAAAGCAACTGGCCCTAACGGCATCCCAATTAGTGTTAAAAAAGCTTCAACCAGAACTTGCTCCCATACTTACGAAACTGTTTAAGCGTTACCTTAAGGAGAAGTGCTTTCCAACACCCTGGAAAACCTCATCAGTTTTCCCTGTATTTAAGAACTCGGGTGATAAGTCATTTCCCTCTCAGTACAGACCAATAAGTCTCCTGTGTGTCATGAGTAAGTTGCTGGAATCCATATTAAATAGAGAAATAGTCAACCACCTCAGCAGAAATAACCTTAGTGACACGTAATATGGTTTCCATTCTGCAAGATCTACCGTAGATGTGCTAACGGTTATATCTCCTAGGATTAGTGAATCTCTTGACAAAGGCTTCCTTTCTAGGGCAATTGCTCTTGACATACCAAAGGCCTTCGACAAGGTATGACATAAGGGTCTACTTCACAAGATTTCCAGCTACGGTATAACTGGAAATGTTCTCTATCATTA
The DNA here is from genome assembly GCF_053919585.1 of Euprymna scolopes. Taxonomy (NCBI): domain Eukaryota; kingdom Metazoa; phylum Mollusca; class Cephalopoda; order Sepiida; family Sepiolidae; genus Euprymna; species Euprymna scolopes. Next base: position 101,051,805 of record NC_136505.1, read on the forward strand.
AATCATTTCTCTCCGATAGGCTCATAAGAGTAGTGGTTGATGGACAAAAATCGGAGGCCTGCAGTATTAATGCTGGAGTCCCTCAAGGGTCCATTCTGGGCCCAACTCTCTTCCTGATCTACATCAATGATCCCCCTAAACACATACTTAAATCATTCGTTGACATCTATGCTGATGACACGACTATCTACGGCAACATATCAAAGGCTGTAAATGACAAAGCTCTCTCTGATTCTCTCTCCTCTGATCTTGAGCGCGTGGTTCAGTGGGGAAAGACGTGGCTGGTTACCTTTAATGCATCTAAAACCAAACTCCTATCTTTACATCATCAACGCTCTGATCCCCATCTGGCATCAATTGAAATGGATGGCTCTCGTCTAGGAGAAGCCCCATGTTTTGACAAGCTTCTGGGCTTGACGTTCACTCCTGATCTGAAATGGAACACGTACATCAAGTCTGTTGCCAAGGTCGCTGGGAAGATGGTGGGATCCTTCTACCGCTCCAGAAGATATCTCACTACTGATGCAATTCTCTATCTATATAAAAGCCAAGTACGTCCAAGGATGGAATACTGCTGCCATTTCTGGGCAGAGCTGCTAAAAACAGCCTATCCTGCCTTGACAGAGTACAAAATAGGCTTCGTGGCCTAGTGGGTGATGCCCTTTTCTCTTTCCTGCAACCTCTCTCCCTCAGGAGAGACGTTGCGAGCCTGTCTTTGTTTTACCGTTACTACCAGGTGCTCGTCTGAACTCCAATCTCTGGTCCCCCTCACCAATCTTTCACGATAAACACCCGCCTAGCTGAAACCACTGTCAAAAACTTTTTCCACTCTTTATCTATGCCTAAATCAAAACGTAGATTCCATGAACAAAGCTTCTTTTTAGAACTGCACGCCTGTGGAACTCTGTTCCGTCTGCCTGCTTCCCACGTGACTACAACCTGGATGTCTTCAAGTCCAACATAAACAAATTCCTGATGAACTGCTCCGTTAAGTAGACACTTTATTAAATCTCCACACTAACGTACTGTACTTACAATAACCCTTATCCCTGAGTGGCTTCCGGGCCTTGATAAGTGGTGACCACGTTGTAAAAAGAAAAAGAAAAATCAACGTGGTTTTAAAAAAAAGTTTTACACTTTGGACTTTACAGGTAAATTTTCAAAAAACTATTATTTTTGCTTTAAATTGGAATATATTATTTATTTGTGATATATAAAACTTTGGCACATAAATTATTAAAATTTTAATAGACATTTCAAAATGGGGGCGTGAATTAAAGAAAAAAAAAACGTTTGTCTAAAATAATATATTTAGTTCATTGGAAAGAGCATAAAATTTCACACTGACCTTGAAAATATCGTAAAAATTGAACCAATAGAAAAATTGTGATAGATTTTTAAAGTTTAAAAATTGAAAAATGCTTAACTCGTAAAATTCAATTGATTTCATTACGTAAAAGAAATGGCTGCATGAAGGCTCGCTGATATTTTGTAAACACTGTTTTTTCGTTTTTTTTGTTTTTTTTTTTAATAAAAAATATTTCTATTATTTTTTTTAAACAACTTTAATAGTTTATTTTGGAAGTATATTCCATACAGAAAATAAACAACCCACTTTAAAAAGAAATTATGAGTTTTTTTTTTTAATAATTTATTCGCAGTTTTCTGTTAGGGATGTTAAAAATTCCTTCAAATTTCTGATACACCTAGTGCAGCGATATTTTTTTAATTAAATCAAAACATTCAAAAAAGAAAGCTGCGACAATTGTTTTTAATGTAACAAAGTTCTTAACATTAATAATGCAACATGTAGTTTTTACTCGACTACTAAAAGAAAACCAACGATATTTTCATCAAATGAAAACATTTAAAAAAGACGTGACATTTTTTTTTATTATTAAAAAGTAAATGTTATAGTAAGGCTTTTAAATTAGTCTTCAACCTTAAAAATACAAAAGAATGAAACTTTTAAAGCGGCGTTTACAATTCCTCTATAACTATCGTCACATTTTTATTTGTAATGTTAAAAACTAGATGTTGGTGGTATTAATACAAGGTTTGGTCCTGCATATGACCTTAAACTATATCCGATGGTGAGGGCCCCAGCTTCGGGGAGTGTAGAGCCACCCTTTAATTGCCATTGCTCCCAGGTCCACTCTGACCCGGAGTGGTAGTACCTGTTAGGGTCCCAACTATGGATTAAATAGAAACCGACTTAAAAAAACAAAAACAAATCTACTCTAATAAAAAACTGTTCTTCAAAATCACTGGATTCGGCATTAAATAACCTGAAAAGGGTTGATATGCCGTAAAACAAACAATAATACAAAGTTTGTTAGTGTAAAAAAAAAAAAAAAAAAAAAAAAAAAAAAAAATCGCAGCAGCTTTAAAAGTTTCTTTTTTTTTTTTGTTTTTTTAAAGGTTAAAGATTACTTTTTTAAAAAACTTACCCTAACATTTACTTTTAAGTTAAAAAAAAAAATTGCCGCAGCTTTTTAACATTATTTTTATTTTCATCTAATGAAATTATTGTTGGTTGGTTTTCTCTTAATAGTTACGTAAAACTACATTTTGTATTATTAAGGTTATCAACTTTTTTATTAAAATTAGCAGCTTTTTTTTTTTTTTTTTTTTTTTTTTTGCAGGCTAATAGATTGCTGACCCTAACCCTAACCCTAACCCTTCAACAGGTGCCACAAAGATATTAAAACTATATTTCGTTACAGCGACAGTTTTACTTCAATTAAAAAAAATGTTTCTTAAAAAAAAAATCCAATGTTGGTTTAATTCGAAAAATGTTTCCTTTAAATTATTAAATTGTTTGAAAAAAAAAATACTTTATAAAAATCTAACGTTGCTTTAATTCGAAAAATGTTTCCTTTAAATTATTAAATTGTTTGAAAAAAAAATACTTTATAAAAATCTAACGTTGCTTTAATTCGAAAAATGTTTCCTTTAAATTATTAAATTGTTTGAAAAAAAAATACTTTATGAAAATCTAACGTTGCTTTAATTCGAAAAATGTTTGGTACTTGTACAGCTTAATCAAGCCATTTAAAAAATGAAAATATCGAAAAAAGGTTAAATTGTACGTATCCGTTTTTGACTAAAGATCTCCAAAAATATTTTCACTTAATTTGATAGTATTTTTTCGTTTTTTCGCTTTTTTTTCCTACAAAAGAAAAACACGTTTTCATGACAGCGCATTGAAGAGAGCTATCTTTGAATTTTTTTTAACATGCAACGGGGAGATAACTCAGTTTAAAGCACCGACACTTGTTTCCCAGAAATCGAACCTTTTTCTCGGTATCATAACAAATTGTTTTTTCGCTCTAAAAAAAAAAATAAAAAAAATAAATACTTGATGAAATTAAGTGAATTTTCTTTTCTTTTTTTTCCCCTGAGATCTTCATTCCATGACGGATATGTACAATATAACCTTTTTGATATTTTCATTTTTTTTAATGTCTTTGTTAAACTGTACAAGTACCAATTGTTTTATTAAAATATTTAATACGAAAACTTTTCAATGTTTTTACAATTATGACTGGCAGAGCGACCCGACGCTGCTCGGGATTTAAAGATTAATAAATGTTCCACACTTCTAATACTTTAATTTTTATCAAAATCGGTGCAATTGCCCATTGGTCAATAAAATCAATTGATTGCCTGCTCTAGTCAGGAACTCACCGTTGTGCACTTGGATGACGCTTCACAGGCCTCCCTGCAATGACTTAATCCACAATTCATTGTAGTTTACATTGCACTGTAGAGAACAGTGTTGATTTTATGAACTTATTTTTAATTTTATATGATGACTTGAATTTAGTTTAAAATGAAAAAAGTCAAGTAAAATGGTCCGATTAGACTCTAAACAGAAGCGTTTATTTTGAACGCGCCTCTGTCTTATAAGAACACCTACTGTTGATTTTATAGGCTGAGCAATTCTGCTTGTGTGGTGATAAAACTTCTTGAATGCAATTATGTTGGTAGGCTGCATAAAAGTGTTAACTTTGACTAAAATTGGACTGTTTCTTCTTTAATCAAATTTCTTTGATTATCGATTTTTGATACTTATCAGAGGTATTCCGATACAAAACCTATCTAAAAATACTCCCAGGTACATAAGGTACATGTGTGTGAAATTTGTAAAATAAAACTCGGCCCAGTCATTTTGCAGTCTATAGGGAACGAACTCACACACACACACACACACACACAAACAAGTGCTTTTTATATAAGTAGATGGATGGATGGATACATTTTTATATAATAAATGTTTTGGGGTTCAAATAAAAAAAATACTTTTTTGTTTATTTGCCGTGGTATTTGACCGAGAAGAGACTGGGTTATCGCCCCTTTACAATGACGCCGTCCATATAATGCAGAAATACCTGTATTTATTAAAGTGAAGGTAAAAATACAGGATAGTTACCAAAGCTCCATCCTCTCCCTTGTTATAAATGGTTTTGTGAATATTAACATTATTTGAGCATAACTACTAATGTCTGTACAGCCATTTATTTACGCATAAAGGTGCCTGTACAAAGAGAGGACACAGATCGATTTTTAATGTCATTTAAGCAAAAACAATATCACTTAGTTAATTGTCATGTCGAAAATAGTAATATATCCCAAAATTATGAAAAATTCATTGAATAAAATTATTTAGGGTTAAAAGTAATTTTTACAGAAAATTTCCCTTTTTGCAGATGTTTTTAGAGTAGACTAGCCTGGGTGCCCGGCGTTGCTCGGGTGTTTAGAAGTGTTGAGCACGAAAGGGGGGTAGTAGGCAAGCAGGCTCGAACGCGTACCACGAAGGAGGAAAAGAATGTAAAAAACAAAAACGCAACATCTTTGCTGTTGCGTCCATTGCCAAGCCGGAAGTGACGAATGTTTAAATTAAGGCTAGTCAATCGAAAAAAGCGACACCTCCCTGTAGAAAAGTGCCCAGTTGAGAGTAAGAGAATTAATGTTTTAGCCAATTTTTTGATATTTGTAGCCCGAAGGGTCGAGCTTCAAAACGATACCGATCTCGTGAAAATCCGTCGCCTCTGTCGAAAGTTATAGGCATGCATTGTCAGACGAGTGCCACTCTCTCGGACACTTGAAGTCCATGAGCCCAAAAATGACTTTCATCGCCACAGGACCATTTCAATAGACAAATGCCTGAGGGAGTATTTATACAAAGATGTTAGAGTCTTAGCTTTGTACGACAGCTAAGTCTCTCTCTCGGTTCAAAATGTTGAGATCCAGCAACAAGCAAGAGCAAGATAGCCAGCAACAAGTTAAACTGCAGACCAGCTTAATGCGGGTACTGGTCTCCAGCTTTATGTTTTTTTTAAATCAGATTTGCTTCTCCTAGAAAGGTTGCCTTCACCACGGCTTACGGGAGCCCTCTCTACCCCAATACACATACATACACACAAACGCACACGGTGCTAGTTGGCCGTTGACCTCGAAAAAGGGTTCATTCGCCCTTTGGAAGGTCTTGTTTTTAATCCTTCAGGGAGACTAGCCACCCTCCTCGCCAAACAAGTCTGGTGGGGGAACTAGTTTAGTCGCCGGTGACCCAACCATGAGGCAGGTAGTACTGGGTTACATGGTACCAGTAGCATATGACATGACCTGACATATACATACATACATTTTAAACAGATAGGTGAGATTTATATTATAGACTAGCATGGGTGCCAGGAGTTGCCCGTATGTTTGGATGTGTGCTGAGCAAAAAAATAAAGTTGTAGTACGCAGGGTCGAATCCGTGACACGAAGGCGGAAAAGAAAGTGGAAGTATGTGTAAGAGTGTTGGTTGAGCAAAAAAGTGATTGTAGGAAGGCAGGCTCGAACCCATATCGTGAACGAGGAAAAGAAAGTAGAAAAAAACTGACGCATTAGCTGCTGCGCCCATAGCCAAGCCAGAAGTGATGAAGGAATTAATTAAGGCTAGAAAGTCGAAAAGAAGCGATGACTTTTGAAAATATCAGCGAAAACAACAACCCCTCCCTGACGAAAAGTGCCCAGTTGAGGGTGAAGGAATTTGTTTTTAGCTGGTTTTTCAATATTTGTCGTTCGAAGGGTTGAGCTTCAAAATGATATCGATAGCGCCTAGACCTGCTGCCACACCCAGAGTTTGCTAGCAGACACTTAATTGCACCAGTTGATCACCACACTCTTCAGCATATTCAAGTACACTTTGGTGTTGACTTTCAAGCAGATTTCAAAGATGTGATGTGGCCATCACTTAAGGAAATGGCAGAAACACTAGAGGATGACCCCCAATCTGTAGTGGAATGGAGACAAAATGGATGGTCACATTCAATGCTGCCAAGACTAAGCTTGTTTCCTTCAATAACTACAAAAAACCTACTCTACCACCAATAGAAATTGCCAAAATCACATTACCTGAAAGTACTTCATTCAAATATCTACATTTAAATGGCCATTTTGAGATTTCGCCTCCATTGTCACTATAGGTAAGTGCAGATAGCATTTAATGGTGTATACTCTTAAATGTCTGCGGATAACCTTTGTAAGTAGCATTAAAAAAATATTTTATGAAAACTTTTTTTTTCAATTTCAATGATATTTTCTTTCGAATTCAAATTTTTGTTTTCTCGCCAGCATATTCTATCTGCCTTTTTTTCTTTTTTTTTTCAGTGTCCATGATGAGTCTTTGGAATATTTCCCGAAACATTGCTGAATTTCTTGCATTGCGAAAAGAAACCGAAATCATTGACATCCTCAAGCCGTACCCCCTCGAACAGAGACGCTTTATCCTCACCATCCAACACCAAGAATCGTCGCTGCTTTTCCATGCAGTGAGTCATAGACTCTTTTTAGTCGTGGTACATTTTTTACAAAATTGCGACGCTGATCCAAACAGCGTCGGTTTGATTGAGGGAGAAAAATTGACTTGTCTCGCTGCTGCGACCCTCGCCAATTCTCCGATGCTTGTTGACATCCTGTTGTATTATGATGCCAATACCGAAATTGTCTTCACATCGGATGAAATAACGGTGCTTTGTTATGCGTGCTTCAATGATAGATTAAAAATAGCGAAAATCTTAATAAAAAGTGGGGCGAACCTGAATAGTCAAGACGCGTTGGGAAGGACCTGCTTAATGAGCTCTATGGGAAATTTAAAAATTTTTAAGGTGCTCGTGGCGGCAGGCGCGGATATAAATCTGACAGACAGAGTTGGTGTGACGTGTTTGCTTTTGGCGCTAACAAACAAAAAGAGGAGCTTGGTAAACTTTCTACTGAGCCTTGATGATACTCTGGTAAGATTAAGCACAGATGTGGGCACCGACGCATTATACACTGCGGTAGATGTTTCTTCTCAGAATGTGATAAAACAAGTCATCCAGAAAGGCTCTTATACGACCGAAGAGATCGCTGTGGTTAACGAAATGCTAAGTTGCCAGAAACAAATCCTTAATTTCCAAGACCAAGCACACAGACACTGGAAGAAAGCGTTAAGACTTCGTGGGACCCCAATAAGAACCCGGATGTTTGAGACTTCGCGTCAAGCAGGAAAAATCATGGAAGTTATTCACCATTTTGAATCCGAAAACGTTCGGCCATTACGCTTCATGGAATCGATGTCGGGATTCTCTTTGTTCACAGCATATATCTATACGATAGCCATGTGGAACCTCAATGATGCTGATTCGTATTTAATTTTATGTGAGTTTTTCTTTGATGAAACTAAATCCATGGATGATTCGACGTATTTCCGGATATTTTTTCACGGCATTAAGTTACTGGAACGTTTCACTATGTACCATTATTTAACGAAATCACAGGGATTGAAAATATTGCAACTGCTGGTTAATTATACTGAACAGATTAAAACCCGCTTACAACGGATCACGCCGAAAGAACGAAGCGTCCATGGTTGTAAGATAAACGATCTGATGTCTTCAATCATGGTCTGTTTCAATATGATACACTGGTATTTTCCAGAACATATACATTGGTTTTCCAACCCAATAAAACGTCTGATAGGCTTGGATATTCGTGGTCCTTGCCAGAAAAGTCTTCTTCAGAATTGTGCAATAGATTATAAAAATCTGATCGAATCTCCTATCTTTCTCGCGCATCAGGCTAACGTCAACAGCTCCGATAGATTGGGGAAAACTGTTCTCCATTATTTGGTCGAGACTGCAAACATATCGCCGAATCGAACCAATTTAATAATCGATCACGGTTTCGATTTCCGTGCGGTTAAATACGATGGATATTGTCTCCCATGCAGATTGAAAAAAATGGATCTCTTGCGAACTCCTCTAAAGTTTATGACGCTTCAGTGTCTTGCTGCTAAAGCTTTTTGTAAGACTGCAATGACGTCATTTAATGAAGTGCCACGCCATTTAATGCCGATCATAAAGTCCCACCTCCATAATTTTACCTTTAATGTATAAGTTCCCCTTTTCATTCCACTTAATAGATCAGGGTAATATATTACAAAGGGATTTATTATATACATTTTTCCGTGGATGCGTTAGGTAATACGTTTGAAGTAATTGGAAAGATGTAGATTAGAAATAAGGGGTCATTTGATAACCCTTATAAAACACGTGACTGCAGTGTTTAGCAAAGTCTTTTGTGAGGATATAATGACGTCATTTCGCGAAGTCCTCTATCATTTAATGCCGATCGTAAAGTCGCAACTCTATTATAAAAACAAGGTTTCAATATTCCCCGTTCCGCTTAAGAGGTGCAGTTAATATATTATAATGTATCGGGATCTTTTTAAAAAGTCATTTTTCTGTGGATGCGTTTGAAATTTAAAAATAACCTTTTGTATCTACAAACATATTCTCCGGCGCCAGAAGAGACTATGTTCAAACCCGAGCAGAATAATAGGCTTAGATAAATTGAAAAATTACAGCCTTAGTTTAAATAATAAAAAGGGTTGATATTTAGGTCGTCATAAAAAAACAGTACAATTTTGTTGTTGCTGAAAGGTCTTTACTGATCGATTTCGCATAGCCATATTTTTTTGATTTTACGCTTTTTAATATAATCATATCTTTACATTTTAAATTTTTCTATTCAAATCAATCTTCATTGAAATATTTAGAAAATTGAAATCTGTCAATGTACGGTATTTCATATATCGATGGTATTACCTCTGTATTATGCCATTTTCTGCATGCATACGAGGTGCCTTAAATAATTTTACAGGGAATTTTATGGATAATACACACATAGAACTCTAATCTTCGGAGTATTCTCCTCCAACTGTAATGCACTTATTGTGCTGTTCGTTCAACTTTCGGAAGGCCCCATGTAAGCCCGCTTATATGAGCGTGTCAATGACCCTCGTCATAGCCTCTTCTATCTGTTCAATTGTCTCATAACAACAGCCTCTAATGGTTTCTTGGAGCTTGGGCAATAATCAAAACTCACAGGGAGCAAGGCCTGGAGTATAGGGAGGGTGAGGAAGTGTCTTGATGCCCATCTTGATCAAATAGTCTGATCTTCTCTGAGCACCACTGGGACAAATTTTGCGTAAATCTTCTACAAATTCAGTTCCTCGCGAATAATTGTGTGTACAGCACCTATACTGAAATCAAACTGTGCTCTTATTGTCTCTATAGACACATGACGGTCCTTATCCATAAAATACTTTATTTGGCCTATCAGATTTGGTGGTCTGACTTCATTATTCCTCCCGCATCTCATCATCCCTCGCAGATTCCCTGCCTTCCTTGAATCTCTTATGCCACTCCAAAACTGATGTTCGATTGATGCCAGATGGACATTTTTCCAAGTTTAAAACAGAATTTGATTGCATATGGTTCTTCTAAAGTGTTCTCACGTCCAGATTACATGTTTGAAATTCACCAGGTGTGACAATAAGGCTTTAGTAGGATGTATTCAAATTCCAGTACGCTTAGTACTTGAGTTATTTCCCTTTGACTTGTTTTAGATCCGCATTCAATTCCAGGGTTTACAATGAATTACTTGGCCTTTTGGTCAAGATCAAAGTGTGGAGGTTGTCCGTTCTCAATGGCGTTGGGCGCCGGGACGGGAGATTCTGAATAACTCGGAATTCTCCCTGACTTGGCGACTGGTCCGAAATGCGCTGCCCCTCTTCGACGTACTTTTCCGATATAAAGAACATACCAGTCGCTTCTGTCCGTGCTGTGACGAACGCGAGCCCGAAACAATCGAGCACGCGTTTTTTAGTTGCAGCCGGATACAGCCCCTATTAAAGTACGTCGAGGGGGTAACAGCTCGCATCGATGCCGAGTGTCTGCTCGATCTCGACGTAGGAACTTTTGTGTACAACATGGAGCCGCCGTTCCCAAGGGAGGAAAGTTTGGTTTTCCTGGCGATCCTAGCAGTAGCGCGCATGACCATTTGGATCACGCGCCTCAAGTTGGTCCACGAAGGGACATCTGTTCCTGATCGGGATCTGATTGTTTACTTTAAACATTTGCTTAAAGTAAAGATCAGATGCGATTGGAAGAGGTTGCCTAGAGTGGAATTTGACAAGAGGTGGGTGCACAGCACTAGTTTGTGCATCCGTCGAGGAGCCAAGTTTCAATACGTGTTCCCTCCTTAGGCATGGCATGGGCGGTGCTGGGTCCTACGGAACCCATCCCGCCTAGGTTAGCATTATAAGTTCAGTAAAGTAACTCTTGACTGGTGGTACAAATGAGATCCTGTTCCTGATTTTATTTTTTGGTATTAGAGAACCTCTGAGTCTGCCCAACCCCCCTGCTCCTCATCTTTATTTTCTGATGCCCCCGGTCATCCCCCTACTCAGAGGTCACCTTCCTACCCCCTCCATCCGTTGCTTTATTTTCTCCCACCTCCATTAAGGCGACTTCCCCAAACCCCATTAGGGATGCTCTGCTTGTTTTCGGTTCCCCGGAAAACAGTGGGGGATCTAGCCACATAGAATAGTACAGGGGGGTCTTACTAACAACACATTAGTAGTTTTTTCCTTTTTTTTTTTTTTTTTGAAATGAACATTTTCATTAGTTTTTTCCCACTCCACGAACATTTTATGCCAATTAATTCAAGAACTCTTTCTAATGAAATCGAACTTTATTTTCTCACACATACACACAAAAAAAAAAAAAAAAAAAAAAAAAAAAAAAAATGCACACACAACATACAGAAATGAATATACAAATTGTACATAGTTAAATTTTACATTGAACGCTGGGGTTATTAGTTAGATTAGGATCCACAGAGTGATTGAGGTATTTTGGTAAATGTTGCCAGTCAAGAGTAAGACTTCAAAGTCTCATCTGTTACATAGTCAAAAAGACCCTGTACCCTCCCCCTCCCAATTTCTTGTAGGGCCTTGTGCCTAATTTTGTTGAATTGAATTTTTTGTACGTTTTTTTATGTTCAATTTTTTCTTTCTCAATAAAATATATAAACAAGATCAAAGTGTAGTATCTGTTCTTCAGATGCTGCACTTCATTTTCTTCACTTTCGGTGGAGGAGAAATCCTTTACGACCGAGACAATTTTTATTTTTGTACCTTTTCTCCACGTTAAAAAACGACCCTGGTGTCTAACTCTGTCCCGTGGGGAGGCATTGTAAATAGTTACAATTAATTAACTGAAACCAAATTTAATTCACGCCGTAAAACCAAAGGAATTTTTTTCTTGTTTTTATTATTTTATTTTATTTTTATTTTTTTATTTATTTATTATTTTTTTTTTTTTGGATGAAAAATACAGATAAGCATTTTTTAAAATTCTATTTTATTTACAAATTCGACATTTTCAACCGAAATTTAATGACAATAGTCATCGTGCTGGTATTCATTCAACTAAGAGGACGTATCTCGGCTTACGTTTACACACACAGACACACTAGAAAACACGCGCGCACTGACACATACACACGCATTGTATCAGAAATTTGGAGGAATTTTTAACATCCCTAACAGAAAATGGTGAATAAAATATTAAAAAAAACAAAAAAAAAACTCGTAATTTCTTTTTAAAGTGGGTTGTTTATTTTCTGTATGGAATATACTTCCAAAATTAACTATTAAAGTTGTTAAAAAAATAATAGAAATATTATTTTTTTTATTTAAAAAAAAGTGTTTACAAAATGCCGGTATGCCTTCACGCAGCCATTTTTTTACGTAATAAAATCAATAGAATTTTACAAGTTAAGTATTTTTCAATTTTTAAACTTAAAAAAATCTATCAATTTTTCTATGGGTTCAATTTTTACTATATTTTCAGGGTCAATGTGAAATTTCATGCTCTTTCCAATAGACCAAATATAATATTTTAGAAAAAAAACTTTTTTTTCAAATTCACCTCCCCCCCATTTTGAAATGTCTATTACAATTTTAATAATTCATGTGCCAAAGTTTTATATATCACAAATGGAAGATAAAAGATCAATAAAGAAAATATTCTAATTTAAAACAAAAAAAAAAGTTTTTTGAAAATTTACCTGTAAAGTTCAAAGTGTAAAACCCTTTTTTTTCTTTTTTTTAAACCACGTTGATTTTTTTTTTTATAATGAAACCTCGTTATGCTTACATCAAGTAAATACCAAACGCTGACTGCAAATATTTATATTTCATTGAATTTTTTTTTTTGTTTTTTTTTTTTTAGATATTTAAAAAAAGTTAGTCGATAAAGAAGTATTAAAATATATCAATAAAAAAACTCGTGGATTTTTTGCTCTAGGGGAAAAACTTATAAGTGAATGTTCATTTCATTTTTAACTATGGAGGATGACAAATACTAATTTTGGTTAACACATGCAATAAAACATTTATGTCCCTTGGACGAATCCATACTTCATAAATTTCATTTTAGCAGCAGCAGCAGCAGCTATTTACAGCTTCGTGCAAAACACGTTGCGAAAATGCGATTTTCTACGCCCCTCGCTTTAAAAAAACCCTTTTATTTAAAAAATACATGGAATTCAAAATATAAATATGGATAAATTCCTAACAATGAAGAATGGAACTACCCATTTAATAGCATATTTTTTAAAGTGATTTTTTGGTATTTATTATATATATATATATATATATATATACATACATATATTTATAAGCAAGTCAAAATATGTTGATTTTCTTTTTTTTTTTTTTTAAAGAAACCGCTTAAAAAATATTGCATAATTTGCTATTAAAGCTGTTATGTTTTTTTTAATTTGGTCTTTGCTCATTTAATTGAAAAAAATAGGGTTTGAATTACATTTTTCAAGTAATTATAAGCTTCGAAAAATAGTAAGTTGAATTATTAAAGTTCTGATCATCATTTTTAATGACCACTTTCTGATACGCCTACACGCTAACACACACGCGCACACACATGCGCGCACGTTCACTAACACGCACACACACGCACTAACACACACTAGCATACATGCATGTGTCAGAAATTTCGTGAAAAATAGTGAATAATTCCACCCTCGTCTTTCTAAGCTTATAACTCCCTGAAAAGTGTAATTCAAGCCCTAACTTTTGTTCAATTAAAGGAGCAAGGACCAAGGTTTCATTAAAAAAAAAAAAAGAAACGTGTTTTTTTAAAAAAAAAAAAAAAAAAAAGGTTTTAAACTTCTGACTTTACAGGTAAATTTCTAAAAAAAAACACTACGTTTTTTTTTGTTTTAAATTTGAATATATTATTTGACTTTTTCTCTTCAATTTGTGATATATAACACTTTGGTGAGTAAATTATTTACTTTTTAATAGACAGTTGAAAATGGGGGCGGGTCGTGAATTTAAAAAAAAAAAAACGTTTGTCTAAAATATTACATTTGGTTTATTGGAAAGAGCATAAAATTTCACATTGACTCTGAAAACATCGTAAAAATAGAATCAATAGAAAAATTTTGATAGATTTTTAAAGTTTAAAAATTGAAAAATATTGAGTTCATAAAATTCATTACTGTTTAAAAAAAATATTTCTATTACTTTTAAAACAACTTTAATAGTTTATTTTGGAAGTATAGTCCATAAAGAAAATAAACAACCCACTTTTAAAAGAGAAATTACGAGTTTTTTTATATTTTATTCGCAGTTTCGTGTTAAGGGTGTCAAATTCCTACAAAAATTCTGATACACCTACACATGCACACACACACACACACTAATACACTAACACACAGGTTTTGTTATCGGGTTTAGATGTATGTTAGGAACAGGAAGCAGATAGGGAGTTTGTAGATTTAAAGATGCGAATAAAAGGCGGTAAAGCGTCCAAGATGAAACAGAAGTACATAATAATGGACGATATAGTATATTACTTGTCGACACCCGACGACGAACCGATAATTAGGTTATATATTCCGTCGCATCTAAGAGAAAGGGTGTTAGTTCAATACCACGATGATAATGGTCACATGGGCGTGGAAGAAACGTTTCACGCTATTAAGCAAAAATATTTCTGGTCTGGTATATTTAAACAAATAAACGAATACATAGGTAAATGTATTCCGTGCCAAACCAGAAATTTGAGGAAACAGCAACCTCAAATGCAGGAAAGCGATTTGCCTCCTTTTCCTTTTGATAAACTGGTGTTAGATGTTTCCGGGCCTTTACCAAAAAACTCTATCAGGCAACGAATACGTAGTGGCTTTTATAGATATGTACAGTGGTTGGCCAGAGGCTTTTGCGGTTCTGAATAAGAAAGCAGAAACGGTGGTGCATCTGTTAATTGACGGGATTTTTCCCAGATTTGGGGCACCACTGCAGCTTTTAACGGATAATGGGCCTGAGAACATAAAAAAAATAATGAAAAAGGCATTAGAGGACCTCAACGTGCATCATGTGACCACATCGTTCTATCACCCCCAGAGTAACGGCAAAGTTGAAAGGTTCCATAGAACAATGCATGACGTCCTAGCGAAGAAAATAGGGGACAATGAACAGTCGTGGGATATATACATGAATCAGATGTTAGCGGCTATCAGGTTCCATGTAAGCGAAACGACGAAATTTTCACCCTATTATTTACTCTACAATAGAGATGTTGTTCTGCGTTGGACAATATTCTAAGACCCCGTAGAGTATATTATGGGGATGAGAATCATGAAATCGCTCTACAAGAAATGCATCAAACCTTCACTTTAGTAAGGAGTAATGTAAGGAATGCTAGAAAAAAAATGATAGATAGAACTAAGAAGAAACCAAAAGTCGTCGAATTTAAGGTTGGTGATTTGGTGTATTATAAAACCCACCAAAAGCGAAGAAACCTAGACGCACGATGGAAGCGTACTACGTAGTGATAGAAAAGACTGGCCCGGTTTCATATAGAATTAAGGATCAATTAACGGGCTCTGTAACGAAGGCGCATGCAAAACCTCTCAGGGCAGCGTCTATCGAGGAGTGGGAGATTTCCACTACAGAGAAGCCGTTAAGAAAAGCTGCACTGTCTGTTACAAAGGAATCTAGTTATTCAGACAGCGACTCCGCCACAAACGAAGCTGATTATCCAATGCAGAAGAGTCGTCATCAACGGGAGAGGTCGGATGAGGAATCTGACGCACCGTTGATGGAACGAAAAATAGTGACACGGAGCATGACGGCGGGACGTGAAACCAATATATATACGAAATCAACTGTCCGTATACGTCGTATGCAGTGCACGAGAGTAGAAATAGGGACCAACCTATCGTAAATAGTTAGTACGAGGTTTGGTATCGAGGAGGAAGAACAGGAGAGAGGAAATTGTTTAGGATGGGTTAGAAAAATACTCTGTATTTAGGTAAATTAAGTAAACTGTAAACACCGTCCTATTCAATAAAAATAAAAGATCCCTTTTCTCCATGGTTCAAGCTACTGACGTCTTAGGAAAAGATAGAGCTGCTTAGTGCTTCTCATTCCCCCCCAAAAAAGTAATTTGAATGTAAAGTTAAAAAATAAGTAACTTGAGCAGAAGCAAGCATAGTTTATCGGATGTCGGCTGCCTCAATGTCAATTTTTAAAATTGGAGTGAAAATACCACCGATGTTATTGAAACAGAACATACATTGTGAGAGACCCCAAGAAATAGAAATAAAAAAGTGAGTGAGAGTGATAATGTTAAATTATGTCCACGGGAGGGGGGAGGAATAGAAAAATAACTAACTAAAATGCATTAACAGTGGTGGAGTTGATAAGAAAAAAAAAGTTAAAATGATTTATTGTGGAACAGAAAAGACGTCGTTGAAAAGACAAAACAATAATAAATAAATTTGAAAAAGAAATTTTTTTTTTTTTTTTTTTTTTTTTTTTTTTTTTTTTTTACACATTGATCACCACTTATCAAGACCCGGAAGCCACTCAGGGATAAGGGTTATTGCAAGGACATTACGTTAGTGTGGAGATTTGATGAAGTGTTTAATTAAGGGGGCGGTTCATTAGGAATTTGTTAACATTGGACTTGAAGACATCCAAGCTGTAGTCCGGAGGGAAGCAGACAGACGGAACAGAGTTCCACAGGCGTGCAGTTCTAAGAAAGAAGCTTTGTTCATGGAATCCGCGTTTTGATTTAGGCACAGATATAGAGTGGGGGAAATTTTTCACAGTGGATTCAGCTAGACGGGTGTTTTTCGTGAAAGATTGGCGAGTGGGGATCAGAGATTGGAGTTCAGACGAGCACCTGCCATGAAAATAACGATAAAACAAATATGCATGAAATCTAGAATTATGAAAAAATTTATGTGTATATAAAAATTTTTTGGAATGTTATGGAGAGGTGTGAGCGAGCTATTGTCCAAGCAAACGAAAATGAAACCATTAAATCCCCGGGCTGGTGATAACCTGAAGCTACGATGTCAAATCGTTTATGGATCAGACCAGGCAAGCGAAATCCCCAGGCTGGTGGTGAACTGGGTTACTAGGGAGAGAGAGACGCACAGCTGAGGAACAAATTGTCACAGTGTCGCAATCACCTCTACCACCAACCCCTCCGCCAACGTCATTGTGTTGAAATGTGTGTATGAAATATATCGAAAATAAAGTCTGTTTTTATAACAAAGTGTCTCGTATTCATTGATAGATGAATTAACTGTCCATTTTAATCGCTAGACGATCACCAAGCAGACGTATACGTAACAGTTTGGATTACCTACTACATACAATCTCCGAGTGTTTTTTTTTTTTTTTTTGGTTAATCTCTGTACAAGAATTTGTCAGGACAAACTGACATAAGGATACTTCCCGCTAACAAGTAAAACCTGATCAAATCTTCAAAATAAAGTATTCGAAGCCCAAATAAGATTTCCTCGAAACAGCTATACACTGGCGTATACGACGACTGGTACACATTTCATTAGTGTTCTTACCACAAGTAACATTACTTAGCTTGATACTCAACCAGACTAGATGAATTCTTGTCTGGGAATTTGCCCAAAGCAAGAAAAGACCACAAAATAGTTAATTGATTTGGAAA
This sequence comes from Euprymna scolopes, assembly GCF_053919585.1. NCBI lineage: Eukaryota > Metazoa > Mollusca > Cephalopoda > Sepiida > Sepiolidae > Euprymna > Euprymna scolopes. The sequence goes on from NC_136505.1 coordinate 101,069,192, forward strand.
AGGAAAATTAGTGTTTATTACTGGTTTACTGACACAACGTTTGAAAGATGGAGAAGAATCGTTATTATACACTTCGATAACTGTTTGGAATGGAAATCGCCTGAAACAGTTGATGTGACATCTGAGTTTATTCTATGACCCCCAATTTCCTGTGTACGTGTCAATGTTGCTGTGCGAACCGAAATCATCCGATATCTGCTAGCAAAGGTACCCGTTACTGTTAACATGCGTACAGAGGTGGGAGCCAGATTAGGGCGACCGGACATGAGGTAATTTTATTCTACGCATAAATCCTGATAAAATGTATTCAAAATAATATACTAGTCCCTTCGATACTGGATCGTAGGACGAACGATGCACCTTCTCCTAGTGATGTTACCTTGTGTAACTGAACTTACCAGACTAGGTGAATTCTTGTCTTGGAATTTGGCAAAACCAAAAAAAGACCAAAACATAGTTGATAAATCATTGGTTTACTAATTCAATGTTTTAAAGATGGAAGAGAATCTTGATTGTACACTCGGAAAACTATGTATTTTATATAACAATCAAGTGTTAGCCATAGAAGATGGGCCGCTTGACTGATGAGAAGTCGTATTTAGCTAGATGTAGAAAGGATCACAATAAAGACAATGTGTTATCTCAAGTAATAGCAATTCGCTGATACTCCAACAAACCAGATGAATTATTCTCATGTAATGCAACAAAATTAAGAAAATATCAAAATAAATCCAACATAATTATGTGGCCATTTGGGGAGTGGAAATTAGCGTTTTTCACTGCTTTCCTTACTAAACATTTGAGAAGAGATTATTTTATCAAAAAGAAACTAGGAAAACTATTTAACTCTAATGTTTTTAAAAACTGAAACGATTTAATAAAAAAAAGTTCTATGAATTTTTTTTTTTTTTTTACAGTGATCACCACTTATCAAGGCCCGGAAGCCACTCATGGATAAGGGTTATTGCAAGTACATTACGTTAGTGTGGAGATTTGATGAAGTGTTTACTTAAGGGGGCGGTTCATTAGGAATTTGTTAACATTGGACTTGAACACATTCAAGTTGTAGTCCGGTGGGAAGCAGGCAGACGGAACAGAGTTCCACATGCGTGCAGTTCTAAGAAAGAAGCTTTGTTCATGGAATCCGCGTTTTGATTTAGGCACAGATATAGAGTGGGGGAAATCTTTTCACAGTGGATTCAGTTAGACGGGTGTTTTTCGTGAAAGATTGGCGAGGAGGGACCAGAGATTGGAGTTCAGACGAGCACCTACCATTGAATTAACGATAAAACAAGGATAGGCTCGCAACGTCTCTTATGTGAGAGAGAGGTTGCAGTGTAGAGAAAAGGGCATCCCCAACTAAGCCACGAAGTCTATTTTGTACTCTGTCAAGGCAGGATAGGCTGTTTTTAGCAGCTCCTGCCCAGATATGGCAGCAGTACTCCATCCTTGGACGTACTTTGAAGAAAGTGTGGAAAAAATGATAGAATAACAATATTTTTAAACATTTTTAACCCTATGTCCGAGTGGCAACAATACCCCTCGCAAAATAAAATCGGCACTTGTGCATTACTTATTTTTGTTTGACATTTTCTTTTTTCATTTTTAAGAACTCCTTTGAGAGGGAGACAATTAAAGACTTTATCCAAAAATGTCAAATTTTTGTATAACTTTAAGTAAAAATAAAATAAATACAGTAATGTAAGGTAGTAACACAAAAAAAAAACATTAATTTCCCTGCAAATTTATTGGATTAAATGAAAATTAAGAAAAATTTGTTTTTTCAAAAACAAAAATTAATAAAGTCACACGCATACCAATAATGATTGTTCAAAACTATTTATAAATTTTAAGTCATAGATTTTTATATAATGAACACTTATGTTCAGTTCGGAATTTTCTTAGTTTCATTTTAATTCAATAAATGTTCAAATAATTGTTTTATTTTGTGTTATTGTATGACTTTAATGTATTTGTTTTGGTTTTAAATAAAATTTATGCAAAACTTGGATTATTGCCTTACTTTAGTTTATTTATTTGCCTAAAAATTACATTGCCATTTTCCGATGAGTTTTTTTTTTTTATCTCCCCTCAAAAGTTCTTTAAAAAATGTATAAAATACCAGCAATGAACAAATGCTATGAACTCTATACTCTTTCGCTATATGATTAACTATATTATATGATTAAATATATAAGTCCACGTGGCAGCAGCCCCACTTCATATTAAGCATTGTTTAATGTAAGGTTTTAAGTAAAATTATTGCACGTCGTTCAAACGCTAACTGATTTGAAAGTGATCTATTTTTCTTGCGTTAAATTTCTACGCAAAACTGATAGCCATCATTTTTTTTTCTTTCAGACAAGCCACACATAATCGCCTAAAAAAAAATAGAATCTCTTTTTGTGAGTTGAATGTAATTTAGCTGAGGATAATATCTACAATAATACTTTTATTGTTAGTAAAAAAAAAACAACAAAAAATAATGAATACATTAAAATGGCTGACTTGTTTAGGAAGAAACAAAAATGAATTTGGATTTCATTTTGAAATTAAATTATTTTTAAATAGGATTTTTAAAAATTTCGTTTTACTACTTAACAATTTTATTTTATTTTTTATCTCAATAAATATTTGACTAATAGTAAACAATAATTATGTGCAAGTCACGTAGAGTCGAGAAACACATATACACACAAAAAGCGATCACATAATTTTATAGAATCGCCCCCCGTCTTAACTCAGGTGGAAAATTTGCGTTTTTAATACTATTTCTAAGGCGGGAGTTTTTCTATAAAAATACTGTCACCATTTTCTTGTTTTTCGTCTAGCAACAAGTAATTTCATTTGTATTAAAATAAAATAATTATAAAAAAAATTAAAATAATTTAAATCTCAGAAAAAGTAGTCAACTAATTTTAATTTATATAGAGATAGAAAAAAAAAAACTAGAAAATATATACATATTTCAATAGCGTTTACAAGTAAAACGCAATTAAATAAAATTATGTGCATAAAAATAGTTTATTAATAGACGCATGCAATGTATAATTGGATTCAACTTTAACAAACTTTTTATTTTTAATTTGAAGATAAGGGACTTGAAATGCAGCAATTGATTGGTTGTTTTTGTTTTACGGCATATCAACCCTTTTCAGGTTATTTAATCCCGAATCACGTTATTTTGAAGAACATTTTTTTTTTTTTAAATAGAATGTATACATATTTTTTCCAAGTCGGTTTCTATTTAACCAATAGTTGGGACTCTAACAGGTACTCCCACTTCGGGTCAGAGTGGACCTGAGAGCAATGGCAATTAAAGGGTGGCTCCACACTCCTCAACTCCCGCAAGCCGGGCCTCACCATTGGATATAGTTTAATGTCATATCCAGGACTTCAGCAATCGAAATGGATTAATTAAAATAGGACAGCAACAAGATACTTAGTAATTGTCTGTATTTTTGAGATGAGATGTTTTCATTGAGATTGTCGGATTAACTTCCTCATCTTGGTTGTAATTGTCACAACGTTTCGGCCGTTTTGCCCTTCGGTCTTCATCAGGTGTTTTGTATCGAACTGGGGAATCGTTTGTTACGAGTCTCGAACCCAACCCTTTATTATTATTACGGGGGTACCGTGTTCGGACTCCAGCTAGGCTCTGGGACATAGTTGCTGATTCTCTGTTTTTGAATGTTACTTTTTTCACTGCCTTCGTTCAGGATTGAAAATGTGCTGAGTTCAATCCTGAACGAAGGCAGTAAAAAGTAACATCTCTCTCTCTCACACACATATCGGGCAATGTATTTAAAGACGTATTCGTTATTCTCTTCATGATCTATTCTATTTCAACGAATTAATAAAAGAAAAACTGGCATTATCACATTTGGAAAATAATGAATTCGACTAATTCGCATTCAATCAAACTCCTTTTCACTTTCTATCTTTGTCAGGGTTTTTTTTTTGTTTTTGTTTTTTGTCTTTATTTTTTTCTGTAATTATTGTCTTTTAGTTTTATGACTGTTCAAGTGAATTAATTCTGTTTATATTTTATTTGATTCAAGATGGATTACTCGAGTTAAAAATACTTATTACTGTGTGAGTTATTCCCCTTGGAGTGAGGAACTGATAAGAGATTTTTTTTATAGAATCACCAGTCTTCAATCAGGCAGAAAATTTTAACTATTTCTGAGGCATGAGTGATTTTATAAGAATAGTCATTTTTGTTTTGTTTTTTGCAACATCTGAATTCATTTCTATTAAAAGAAAATAATTATAATAAATTAAAAATAATTTAAAATGCCAGAAAAAGTAGTCACACATTTTTCATTAATCTAAAGATAAGTATATATTTTCTTTTTTTTATTATTATTTCAATAGCGTTTAACGGTAAGACGAAATTAAATAAAATTGTGTGCATTATTAAAAATAAAACACTGCAGTTAAGACATATGAATATTGAATTAAATATTAATAATTTTTTTTTTTTTTTTTTTTTTTTTTGCATTTAATTTGAAGACCTGAAGGGATTAATAAGGATGAGCAATCAGTCAGCTCCGCGTATGAATACACTCCTTGTCGACTCCTGCTGATTGTATTTGTAAACAACCGCTGACCACATCACGTGTAGTTTACATTTCAATTTTCTCCTTAGCTGTACATTGCAAATTGTTTTGTGTCCTGAAAGAAGTTCAATAATGGCTGTGGCTCCGTTCGATTTCACTTTCTTCGATCAGCTAAGGGAAAAACTCGGATTAAAAATCGAAGCGAAAGTCGTCGAACCCCACTTCAAAAAGGATAAAGCGATTTCGGATTTCATGAAAAACCCACACGGATCCATTAATGAATTCAAAGCTGAATTGAAAAAATACCAAGTTGACGACACAACAAAAGCAAAATACGATTGTCTGTTATTTTATCCGTGTTCCATTGCTTCTCATGAAAACGAGTTGATTCGTTTGGTGGAGCATTGGAAGACCTTACAAATCTGCAAAAATAGTCATCCTTCGAAAGTCCTACTAAAAAAAAAAGAATCGACAAAAAACGCTACGCCTTGAATTAAACGATGAACGCACAACAAAATGTTGAACACCATCTTGAAAATCGAAAAACTGTATTTTTTATTCGACCATGTTGCATGAATTATTCGGACTACTATCCTCATCTGGGTGTTAGTTTCGCCCGATATAACCTTCGATCTTCAGATTATTTTTTTTATTTTCAAATTCGGAAATTTTTATGTCGAAATCTGATATCTATACGGAATTACAAACTGAATATTTTGTTAAATCCACGTGCTAGATTGTTCTTTTTCCCTCAGTCACAACAGAAGTTTAGTGTTTAGTATTTAATTTTTATTTTAGCATTTATTTTATGAGGATTGAACGTTTAAACTCCGGAACTAATTGTGACTTAATGTTTTACCTCGGCTCCTTACGACTGTTTTCGATTTTTTTAAATTTATGAATTGAAATAGATTAATTAAAATAGAACAAGAATGTACACATTTGCATGAACTTTTAACATGTATAAAGGTGTAATTTTTATTAACAATTGGGTTTTTGTAAATCAATTTAACACGCATATAACCGGCAATTTTACCACCGGACAAAATTTATAAAAAGAAACATTTGTTTAAATTCTCTTAAAAATTTCTCCATTTCAACAAGTTTCAAAATAATAGAAATTTTATTTTGGGGACGAAGCACGCTCGATTGATTTTTGTTCTAAAAATAGAACACGTGTCTTTTCTTTTTTTTTTTTTTTTTAAACTAGAACGACAAGTGTCCACATTTAAATGAATTTTAACGTGTATAAAGTTGTAGTTTTGATGTACAACCTTTATAAACCAAATTACACACACACAACCACCACCATCGGTAATTATTCAAACCGGACAGAATATATAAAAAGTAATTTTTTTTTTAATTCTCATAAAAATCTCACCATTTGAACGAATTAATTAAAACTGAGATTGCGATCATCACAATAAATATAATAAAATCGATTAATTTGTATTTGATCAACTTTTTTTTAAGAAAACAATTTAATTTTCATTTTCTATCTTCGCTGAACTTCATTGACCTGATGACCTCATCCAGCCTTGGTGATTTATAATAATTTTACTTTTTTTTTTCGCAATGTGGACGAATGTCGATTGATGTTTTTCTTTAAGTAAAAAAAAAAAAAAGTCACGTGGTTTTTAAAATTCGGCCATTGAAACGGATTAATTAAAATATGACGGCAACAAGATACTTATTTACATTAACATTTTTAGCGTGTATACGGTTGAAGTTTTGATGGACAATTGAGTTTTTGTAACCAAATTATCACACACACGTACACATCACAATCGATTTTATTTCAACGAGTTAATTAAAAACTGGCATTATGATCATCACATTTCGAAAATAATGAATTTGAATTATTTGTATTCAATCAAAGTTTGTATTCAAGAAAATAAATTCATTTTCACTTTCTATCTGCGTCAGCTTTTTTTCTGTTTTTTTTTTTTTGTCTTTTTTACTTTTTTCTGTAATTATTTACTTTTTCAGATTATGACTTGAATATTTTATTTGATTCAAAGTGGATTACTCGAGTTCAAGATATTACTTCGAGAGCTGAAATAACTCTTGGAATAATGAACTCATTATTGTCTCTTATTCGATAATTCTAAGACAATAAACAGAGGCGAGAGAGAGAGAGAGAATTTGTTACTCACCGAAAAGCCAAATAAATCTTTTATTGTTGCGTTTACGGATGAAAAATAATACAAAACACGTTTCTTATTCTTTTTTACTAAGAAAGTATACAATGTTTTCAAACAAAATTCAATTACAAAACTAATATTTTCGTTCTATTTAAACGGAGTTACTTTTATTAAAACTACAATCTGGACTTACATAAACACACACACACGCACACACACACATATACATATATCACACTTTCCTCCTTGCTCGCTCTCTATGTATATATTTTTGTGCATGTATATGTGTATATATATATATATGCATATATATGAGTGTGTGTGTGTTCGCATACATATATATATGCACACATGTGTCTGTGTATGCGCGTGCGTGTATGTATGTATATATGCATATATATACATATATATATATATATACACACACACTCGTGAGCAAAAAAAAAAAAAAAAAAAAATAGGCCAAACAAATTTTATACATTTTATTGCACTAAAATCTATATTGAACAAAGAATAATTGAACAAGGAAACTTAAACGATACTAATAACACAAAACAAGACATTTACTTTAATAAATGCTTTGGATGGAATCGCATTCCCTTTTGATTTCTTTAAATGATCAATCCTTTTAGACATACTCTCAACCAAAGTGGAACACTGTGGAGAAGAGATGCTATTCCATTCGCTTTGCACAGTTTCCCACAATTTGTCATTGTTCTGAAAAGTTATTCCGGCCAATACACGAGATATTATGGACCAAATTTTCTCGATTGGATTTAAATCGGGGCTTGACCTGGCCAAAATATCACATCAATTGAATTATCAGAAAACTATTTTTTGTGACTTTAGCAGTATGTGCCGGGTCATTATCATGTTGAAAAATAATCTTCTGAGATATTCCCAGCTTCTGTATACTTAGTAACATTCCTGTTTCTGACATTCGAATGTATTCCTTTGCATTGATTGATTTCTCACATCTAATAAGTTCCCCAACTCCTGCTGCAGTAAATGTTACCCTTGCCATTATCTCTCCATTCCCGTGTTCACTGTCGATTTTATGCAATTTGGCGAAAACATTTCTCCAGTTCTTCGATTGCACCGTTCGGGAGCATCGGGAGCATCACTAACAAGACAAAATCTTGATTCATCTAACCAGAAAACATTCCTGAACCAGTCTGTATCTTTCTTGCCATAACACGAGAAAAATCTCTTTCTATCATTGATGTTCTTTTTAGATACAAATGGCTTCTTTGCACACCTTTTAGAAGAAAATCCCATTTCTTTCATTCGTCTAGATATTGTATATCTAGAAAGAGAATTTCCAGCCTCTGTTTTGAATTCTTTGCTATGGTCAACATAAGTTTTCTTTCGATCCTTCAAAACAGTTAATTTAAGCATGTGGTCGTCCTTCAAAATGGATGCTCTAGGGCGACCAGATCCCGATTTCCCTTTTAACAAGCGTTCGACTTCGAACCTTTGACCAATTCGCTTCACTACAGAAAGATGTTTCTACATTTTCTTTTCTTAAAATATCAAAAATCTGCTTGTAAATCATTTTGGACTGCCATAATCCTGCAATTCGTTTTTTATATCTTCGCCAAGATGCGGTCTTACCATTTTTAGGATTAATTTTTCCACTTATTATATGCTATAATAATATTGATATACAAAATAGATATTTTCAGTTAAAATTAACAAAAATTCATGGAAAAATATCGAAAAATCGATTTTCTCTTTCTTTCACACTTGGCCCATTTTTTTGCTCGTTAGTATATATATATAATGTATATATATATATACATACGTTTTTTTTCCAAAAAAGGAAATAAGCTTATGTTTTCGGTGAGAACAAGAGAGGCGAAGAAAGGAAATGATTTTTCAAACTAAAGTTGGTTCTTTTTATTTTTTTCATGAACTATGGATGTTTTTACCATCGCACAAACACACATAACGTTTTCCATCGGATGTTGTATTTATAAATAAACATTTTTAATGTTAAAAATCACACCATTTCAACATGTTGATTAAAACCTCACGTGGTGATCAGGAAATATCTTAGATAATGGAATAGATCAATTGGTATTCGATCGAACTTTTATTCGAGGAACCCCCCCCCCCAAAAAAAAAACAAAAAAACTCAGCGTTTTCCTTTACGTTTACTGTGCATATTTATTTATTTTCAGTTTCATAATCGTTAAAGCTATCCAACATTATTTATATTTTTTATTTGATCTAGAGGGAACTACTCGCGTCTTGAAAAACGAGATTATTTTGACAGCTTTGAATAAATTTAGGTATTTAATGTTGTTTTCTTTTTCTTTGAAAAATGCGTTTCACAATTTGTTAATTAAATTATTAGAATTTCATGTCGGTTTTAGTAAACTTCAGGAAGTAGATGGAGTTATCTCCCTTTACGCCCATCCTCTTCGTAACTGAAATTGCTAATATGGCTGCGTCGCGATGTGTCTGACTAACATTTTATTTTCCTCTGAACCCCCCCCCCAAAAAAAAAAAACTACGTGTTCAAATTAATCGATTAGTAAAAATGAGTTTGAAAAGCCAGTTTAATTGCCTTAAATTTATTTCGATTCATCTCGCTGTATTTACATCATTTTTTTTTTATCTAATCGATGCTTTCGTAACTGAAATTTCTAATATGGCTGCGTCGCGATGTGTCTTTTTTTTTTTACATGGAAGTCACCACTTATCAAGGCCCGGAAGCCACTCGGGGATAAGGGTTATTGCATGTACAGTAATCAATGGGATGATATCGCAGTAATCGTTAGTATTGGAGATTTGATAAAGTGTCTTACGTAAGGGGGCGGTTTATCAGGAATTTGTTTATGTTGGACTTGAAGACATCCAAGCTGTAGTCAGGTGGAAAACAGGCAGATGGAAGCGAGTTCCACTGGCGTGCACTTCTAAGAAAGAAACTTTGTTCATGGAATCTACGTGTGTCTCATTAACATTTTATTTTCTTCTAAAAAAAAAAAAAAAAACTACGTGTTCAAATTAATCGATTAGTAGAAATGAGTTTGAAAAGCCAGTTTAATTGCCTTAAATTTATTTCGATTCTTCTCGCTGTATTTACATCACCTTTTATTTAATCGATGCTGAACACATTCTTGAGCCCCACCTCAAAATTTTAATTTTATAAAAGAAAAAAAATCGTAATATGGTTATGAGGGAGGGATGGAAAAGGACATAATGTTTCGTATTTAAGCTGGTATTACTCTGACCCTCCAACAACTGGCAGATGTGACACATGGCCGGAAGATGCGAATAGAAAGGCCAGTGTACCACAAAAATGCCTGAGCAGTCCGGTTAGCATTATTCGTAAGAACAACTCCGGCGATTTGCGATAAACGGACCAATATCGGAATCGGAAATCTCGGATGATTTTTTTTTTAGTATTGGAATCGATATTCGAATCGGAAAAATTTGAGCCCAATTTCTCATTCAAAAATGGCATAAATGACAAATATAGATGAAAATCTCACGATTTTTTTTTTTTTTTTTCAAAATATTGAATAGAATATATTATGGGGAAATATTAAGAAATTTGTCAAATTAAAAAACAAACAAACATAATATATCTATATTTTAATGGAGATGAGGACTCTCCATTAAATCACTACCCCCTCCCCCTCAAAAAAGAAGAAATGTCACTTTAGGTGGTTTTAGAATCATAATCAGTAATTGTATCGGAATCGAAAATTTAGAATAGACTCACTAACTATCGGTATCGGGAAAAATATTGGATCGTCCCACTACTAAAACGAATCACTTCTCAGAAAGAGAGAGAGAGAGAGGGGTGGCGGCAAAGCCTAGGAGGATGAGCCTCTTAGGATTGATCAGCCAAAACTCATATTTTTATTCTAAGTAAACAGGCCTCATTTTAAAAACTATACCACCTTGACTCTCTCTTACACACACACACACACACACACACACATATATATATATATATATATATATATATATATATATATATATATATATATATATATATATATACACACTCACGAGCAAAAAAAAAAGTGAAAGAAGGAAGAAATCGATTTTTCAATATTTTTCCATGAATTTTTGTTAATTTTAACTGAAAATTTCTATTTTGCAAATCATTATTATTATAGCATATAATAATAAGTGGAAAAATTAATCCTAAAAATGGTAAGACCACATCTTGGCGAGGATATAAAAAATATTTTGGCCAGGTGAAAGCCCCGCTTTAAACCCAATCGAGAAAATTTGGTCAATAATATCTCGTGCATTGGATGGAAGAACCTTTTCGAACAATGACAAACTGTGAGAAGCTGTACAAAGCGAATGGAATAGCATCTCCTCTTCACAGTGTTCCACTTTGGTTGAATGAATGTCTAAAAGTATTGGTCTTTTAAAGAAATCAAAAGGGAATGCGATTCCATCCTAAGCATTTATTAAAGTAAATGTCTTGTTCTGTGTTATTAGTCTAATTGTTCTTTGTTCAATATAGCTTTTAGTGCAATAAAATGTATAAAATTTGTTTGGTCCATTTTTTTTTTTTTTTTTTTTTTTGCTCACGAGTGTATATATATATATTAGCAAAAGTACCCGTCGTTGACTGGGTTCGAAAACAGCCTACAGAAAATGGACTTTGATTTATGAAAGTATGATAGGTTATGAAAGGAAGGGTTGTAAAGAGATAGATTCGAATTTGGGGGTATCAAAACCAAATCAAAATAGAATGAAAGTAAAAATAAAATAGATGAACCCCATAATTTATTATACCATACCTGTTCACACTGAAACACTTATCACAATATACTGTAGATCTATATTAAAAAAACCTTGTTAAACTTTGTGACATATTTCCATTCTATGGAGGTCAGGCGCGAACGAACACCCAATAATTTTATTATACCATATTTCTTCAAACTGAAACATAATTATCAAAGTATACTTACGCAGATAGATATGAAAAGTCTTTATTAAAGTTTGTGCCTATTTCCATTTTATGGAGGCCAAGCGCGAACTCAGACCCCACAATTTTATGATACCATCCGTATTTAAGTTGAAACATACTTATCAAAGTATTCTTATGTACATCTATATCAAAAACCCTTGTAAACGTTTTTTTTTTCTTTCATTTTTAAATTTTTTATTTCCATACTTCTATGGACCAGGCGCGAACGCAGACCCCACAATTTTAATGAACCATCGTTCTGCCAGATCAAACATACCCATTCCTGTGTCTCGATACATCTATCATTATATGTGATCAGTTTTCTATAATAGTTAACTATGTAGGAGCCTATTCGTGACCACACACACAGTATCTATTTGCTCCCCCACCGAGCAAATTAGGCACAAGGCCGATTTTTAATGTGAGGAGTGAAGGGGAAATGGGGACCAACTCCCCCGGGAGTAGGAGAGCTGGATAGTGACAACTGGTATGAAGGGTTGCCCCTACATTGACCAAGGTCTTATCTGTGGGGTCGCCCCCACATAGGGTCTTTGCTTGCAGTATTTGTTTATTTGCTTCCCCACTGAGCAAATTAGGCACAAGGCCGTTTTTTAATGTGGAGAGAGAGGGAGGGGGGAGGGAAAGAGGGATCCAGCTCCCGAGAGGTGGGAAATGGGAGCTGGATAGTAACTGTGGTCTGTAGGGTTATCCCTACATTGACCAAGTTCAGATATGTGGGGTTACCCCCACATATGGTCTTTGCTAGTCATAGCTAGTCTTTGCTTGCAGTATCTGCCGGAACAGATGGTATTTATTTGCTCCCCCACCGAGCAAATTAGGCACAAGGCCAATTTTTAATGTGAGGAGTGAAGGGAGGGGGAAGGGGAAAAGGGGACCAGCTCCCGAGAGGTGGGAAATGGGAGCTGGTTAAAGGTCAGGTATGTGGGGTTGCCCCCACATCTGGTCTTTGCTTGCAGTATCTGCCGGAACAGATACTACACTTTGATCTTGGCCCGAAGGCCACGAAGGTGGCCTAGTCGTGACCAGGCATACACACACACGTTCAGCTTATATATATATATATATATATATATATATATATATATATATATATATATATATATATATATAAATAAATAAATAAATAAAAAAAATTAAAAAAAAACAGTTGCCCCAGGGAGGCTGGTGCTTCAGCGGGCTATCCTCCCTACCCCAGTCAGACTGATTGCCGAAGATGTATGTTCAACCGATTTGAAGTCCAAAAAATAATTTTGGCAAATAGTTTCTCATTCAAACTCTGGGCAACTTCTTCCATCTAGTGTTAATTTAGGCGAGGAAGAAGAAAAGGAAAATAAAGTCGACGATAGTAAAAATCTCGGCAAACCAGAAGAATACCCGGCTCAAAGTCAGCAGCAAACGTTGATTTAGTTCCTGATATAACAGAACTCATGTTTTGAGCCGATTACTCTTCTGGGTTGCAAAGTATTTTTTTACTAATTTTATGTATTAATTTATTTATTAAATATTTAGGTGAAAATACAGAATAGTTAACAAAGCCTTCTCCTCATCTTAAGAATGGCCTTTTAAATAATATTCTGTACTTTACGCACCGTACTGAAATAATACCGTTATTATTAAATAAGTTAGGTACGTGCAAAATGAATGCCGATGCTCAAAATGTATAAACATTTTGACCCCTTCCTTTACTTAAAAATTTACCAAACATCAGGAAATTAACCAATTTTAATTAAATTTTCAGTATTTATCAAATAATGATCGCGGAATATAATGTATACATTATTTTTTATTATATCTTAGTGGAAATGGATTATTTTGTTTAAACAAAAATACTTTTATCAAAATTTTTGTTCTTAGTGGTAAAAAAAAATGCATGAAGTTATTTTTTTTTTCATGAAAATAAAGCATCGTAATTTTTAACAATTAAAGAAATATAATTTTTATAGGGAAATTTCGAAAAAAAATCCCCTGAATTCCGTCTTAATGAATTCGATAGATCTCGAAGAAAAATTAATTTCTCGAGTTATCGATATTATCAATGAATTAAGATTTCTTTATTTAATACTAGCATGGGCACCCGGCGTTGCCAGGGTGTTTGGATGTGTATGCTGAGCAAAAAAAAAAAAAAAAGGCAGGCTCGAACCCGTACCGCAAAGGAGGAAAAGAACTGGGTAAAACCTAACGTTTCTGCTGTTACGACCACCGCCAAACCGGAAGCGACATTTTTTAAAATTAAGGCTAGACAATCTAAAGGAGAGGATGACTTTAAAAAATATCGGCGAAAAAAGTGACCCCTCCCCCCCTGTAGAAAAGTGCCTAGTTGAAGGGGAAGATATTAATGTTTTAGCCAATTTTTCGATATTTGTCGTATGAAAGATCGAACTTTAAAACGATACTGATCTGTCGCCTCTATTGAAAGTTTAAGGCAGACATGCAAACAGACATACATACATACATTTATATATTGGTAACTAAAATTTTCGACTCAAACTGATGAAAAAGCTTGCCCTATCTTTGAATACCCTTTATATAAAATTTCAAATATTTAGACCAGAAATTGTCTGAGTAATTTGGAAGAGACCGCAGAGGTCAATTTTTTTAAACTTTGACCCCTATTATGACCCCTTAAAATTTATTGTTTTGGGCTCAAATTAAGTTAGATCCATGTCCAAGGAGCCTATATCTAAAATCTCAAGTGCGTAGACCCAAAATTGTCGGAGGAGTTTGGTAGAGTTCTCAAAGGTCAAATCGTTGAACTTTGACCCCTTAATCGCCAAATTTCTCGCCAAAAGCCCATCACATCGATTTTCCCAAATCTCAGTAACCTGTATATCAAATTTCGAGTTTGTAGACTAAAAATTGGCAGAGTTATTGCGTAGGGAAATGTACACAGACACACAGATACACAGACACACACGCACAGACACACAGACACTTTCACTTATATATATATATATATATATATATATATATATATATATATATATATATATTCATACAAAAAAATTATAATTGCAAAAAATATTTATACTTTTTTTTTAATTACAGGTTTCGCATAATTTTTATATGTAAGACTTTAATATTTTCCTTGCTTGCATGAATTTGAAACTTTTGGCGTAACATAATTTTTATATAATCTTGAAAAAATCTAAAAAATAAAAATTAATTTAAAAGCAAGAACATAGAAAAATAATTAAATTAAAAAATGGTAAAATTATACACACACTCAGGATAGAAATGCGCGGATGCACGACTGGTTTAATTGATTTTTTTTTTTTTTTTACAGCGGAAAAACACGTTTTTATGCCAGCACGTTGAAGGAAAACATCTTTGAATTTTTAAATTTTTGTTTGGATTTTTTTACCACACCACGGGGAGATAATTCAATTTAAAGCGCCGACACTCCCTCCCCATCTTTTATACTTGCTTTTCTTTCTAAAAATCGGACCTTTTGCTCGGTATGATAGCAAATTGTTTTTTTTTTCCTGTAAAAACAAAACAAAACTACTTGATGAAATTAAGTGAATTTTTTTTTTCGGAGATCTTCATTCCATAACGGATACGTACAATTTAAACTTTTTTCGATGTTTTCATTTTTTTAATGTCTTAATTAAACTGTACAAATACCGACTTAGTTAACTCATCTGTACTTCCACCTAACAATTTAATAAATAAATTAAATATTTTGAGGAATCGCTAGAAGTTATATTTCAGATGAAGTTAAATATCATTGACTAAATCTGACTTAAATGATGAATGCTCTGACGAACTGCAAGCACTTGTACCCCCTCGACGTAAATACCACCGACAACCCCGACAAGCAGCTAAATCCCACCCCTTCACAGTAGAGATCCCTAGATGTAAGAGAGCCTTCTACTCCAGTAGTTTCTTCCCAAGAACCGCTAGACTTTGGAATTCCCTTCCGGGTCCCTGCTTCCTATACTGTATTGACATGCAGAAGTTCAAGTAAAACGTGAACCGACATATTGCTGCCCAACTCCCTACATAGTACCTCTAATGCTTATATCCCTGATAGTAGCCCCCTACATTAAAGTGGCAATGTGCCTTGTTTGGGGTGAAAATGTAGTAAAAGTGAAACAAAAACAATCTGACTGAACACCGTCTAATACTGATTGTTTTTAGACGGTTACTCTGCTAGATTCACAAAAGTTCGTTTAAACTTTCAATTTTTAAAATTCAAAAATTTTTTGGTACTGACTAACTTTCATTTTTAAGTTTTTTGGGATTATAATTTTGAAACGTTATATTTTGTGCGGGACTATAATTCGATGGTAAAATGTTGTACAGTTAAACATAAAAATGATCACTAACATTTTTTTTAAAACGGAAATACGAAAGGTCTCGTTATTCTTTATTTGATTGGAAGTGACGTCATCTCAGGTAAATCGAATCTATTGTTTTTACTAATCGAATTGCTAACAAAACATTGGCGAAAGTGAGCTTTGATAGTTTCTAAATGTTTAACAATTCCGAATAAAATAACCAACCGACAACGTAAAGAGACTTTGTATTTAAGCCTGGACTTAGAGTTATTAGTATACTTTAGCATGGCTTTTAATATTGATATTTTTTATACTAAAATTTAATCGCAAAAAGTTTGTACATCAAATTGGGGGACTGACATCTGATTTTGAAATCGATGGGTTTGTATTACTGTACACATAGTTTCGAAAAAGTTGTCAAAAAACAATTATAAAACAAATAAATGTTATCAAATGCAAAATAAGTTACTTTGGTACTAGTACAGAGAGTGATCCGCCGGACGTAAATAATAACGTTATTATTTAAAAAGCCATTCTTAACATGGGGAGGGTGTTTGTACCTATTCTGTACTTTAACCTTACAATTGAATAAAAAAAAAAAACATAAAACTTTAATTAAACTTAGAAATACGATTTAAAAAATAGCGCGGATCACTCTCTGCACTAGCACCGTTACTTTTCTACCTAACTGGATAATTTTTTAGTGTTTTTATTTAATGTAACATGTTTATTCATCTCGAAAAACAATGTTTACCGATGTATTGACAAATTTGAAATGGCACTGAACTCTCGGCTGAACACGGTAAGTTTGGGAAAATGAGCTAAAAATATACAAAATACTGTTAAAAACCCACCGAATATATGTCAGCTAATGTCACGGTAACATATATTGAGCGAGTTTCTAACAGTATTTTGTATATTTTTTTATTTTTAACTCATTTTCCAAAATTTTAGAGAGTTCGGCGCCATTTTAAAATTTCCAATACATCGGTAAGCACTGTATGTTTTTTTCGAGCTGAATAGACTTGTTACATTAAATAAAAAGACACACAAAATATCCAGTTAGGTAGAAAAGTAACTTATCTTGCCTATGATAAAATTTATTTGTTATATATATATTTGATAACTTTTTCGAATCTATATGTATAGTAATGCAAATCGATTCGAACAAAAAATATATATTGCTTACGCAAAGAAGATACTGAGCTACTTGTTGGATAGTATTTTTGGTAGTTTTTTACTTTTACGACAACGCAACACTTCTTTTAAAATAACGACCTTTGAAGGTTTTCGGATATGCTGAAAACAAGTATCACATGAAAATTTGGGGCAGACGAGTAGTTTTCCGGATATCTGCACATTTATTATCTAATGTAATCCCTAATGTTTTATCTGGCGGCCATGTTTTTTTTCCTCACTGAACAGGTAGAGGGGGATGTCTTGTAACTATTCTTAACATGGGGAAGGGGTTTTTGTAACTATTCTGTATTTTCACCTAACAATTTCATAAACAAAAGATACCGTAAAACTTGAATTCAACTTGAAAATATATATATGAAAATTTTATAAATTTATATATGAATAGCACGATACCTCTCTGCGTAAGTACAATAATTGTTTTCAAATCTGTAAACGAATCCACAATATTTATTTTTATAGTGGGGTGGGGTGTTTTTATTTCGATATGAATTTTCCGCGTCTGGAGGAGGTTTGGCACAAGGTGAAGTTTTCAAAATCCAGAACATTCTGTGAAATACTTGTGTATGAGCAGCAGCAGCCCCGTTGACATTCTCCGGTAGCGACGCAACTAACTTCCCCCTTCAAAGCAAGTAGTTTTCTTCTTTTTTTTTTTTTTTTACAGCGAAAAAACAATTTATGATACCGAGCAAAAGGTTCGATTTTTAGGAAGAAAATCTAGTATTAAAGATGGGGAGGGAGTGCCGGTGCTTTAAACTGAGTTATCTCTCCGTGGCGTGTTCAAAAAATTCAAAGATGACTATATTTAACGCGCTGTCATAAAAACGTGTTTTTCCGCTGTTAACAAAAAAAAAAAAAAAAAAAAAAAACGAAAGGGTACTAGTGCACTTATTGATCCGTGCTGAAATAATAACATTATTTAAAAAGCCAATCTTAACATGGTAGGGTGTTTTGTACCTATTCTATACTTTAACCTTACAATTGAATAAAAAAAAAAACACAAATGTTAATTAAACTTGGAAATGCGATTTAAAAAAAATAGCGCGGATCAGTAAATGCACTAGCACAAAAAAAAAAAACAAAAAAAAACTACTCGATCAAACTAAGTGAAACTTCGGTACTAGTGCAGAGAGTGATCTGGACGTAAATAATAACGTTATTATTTAAAAAGCCATTCTTAACATGGGAAGGGGAGGGTATTTTGTACCTATTCTATACTTCACCCTTACAATTGAATTAAAAAAAAACATATAAAACTTTAATTAAATTTAGAAATACGATTTAAAAAATAGCGCGGATCACTCTCTGCACTGCAATTTTTCCCCCCGGAACTCTTCAGACCAAAACGGATACGTACAATGTAATCTCTTTTTTGATATTTTCATTTTTGAATGCCTTGATTAGACCGGCTTTATAAATAATAACGTTATTTCAGGGTGCGGGTCAAACAGTGCATAAGTACAAAATATTATGTATATATATATATATATATATATATATATATATATGTCAGGTCATGTCATATGCTACTGGTACCATGTAATCCAGTACTACCTGCCTCATGGTCGGGTCACCGGCGACTAAACTGGTTCCCCCACCAGACTTGTTTGGTGCGGAGGGCGGCTAGTCTCCCTGGAGGATTAAAAACAAGACCTTCCAATGGGCGAATGAACTCTTTTTCTGGGTCAATGGCCAACTAGCACCGTGTATATTTGTGTGTGTGTGTGTGTGTGTGTGTGTATGTGTATTGGGGTGGAGAGGGTTCCCGTAAGCCGTGGTGAAGGCAACCTTTCTAGGAGAAGCAAATCTCTGATTTAAAAAAAAACATAAAGCGGGAGACCAGTACCCGCATTAAGCTGGTCTGCAGTTTAATTTGTTGCTGGCTATCTTGCTCTTGCTTGTTGCTGGATCTCAACATTTCGAACCGAGAGAGAGAGAGACTTAGCTGTCGTACAAAGCTAAGACTCTGTAACATCATCTTTGTATAGATACTCCCTCAGGCATTTGGGCTCATGGATTTTAAATGTCTGAGGGAGTGGCACTCGTCTGACAAGACGTTGAAATCATCATATATATATATATATATATATATATATATATATATATATATCAGAGAGAGAGAGAGAGAGAGAGAGAGAGAGAGTACTGATTTCAAATGTTTAAAAAAAATGCTTTCAGTGGCATCAGCCAGAATTGAAATCAAGACATCAAAGACTCTAGCCCTGTTTCCTGCCGTTTGACCGGTGCTTATGCACCTAGTGTACATCGCTATTTTTTAATAGTATTTTCAAGTTTTACGATACCCTTTTTTATATTCAATTGTTAGATGAAAGTGCAGAATATTTACAAAACACTCTCCCCATGTTAACAATGGCTTTCTAAATAACGTTTTTATTTCAGCACGGATCAATAAGTGCATTCGTACCATTTGTTATATATATAACTTTTTCGAATCATTGTGTATAGTAATGCAAATCGATTCGAACAAGAAATATATATTGCTTACAAAAAGATTCTGAGCTACTTGTTGGATAGTATTTTTGGTAGTTTTTTTACTTTTACGACAACTCAACACTTCTTTTAAAATAACGACCTTTGAATAATTTCCTCACCTCAACTTCGATATATCACAAATTGAAGATAAGATTAATAAATAAAATAAACTAATTTAAAACAACAAAAGTTATTTGCAAATTTACCTGTAAAGTCGAAAGTTTAAAGCCTTTTTTTTAAAACCACGTTGAATTTTTTAAAGTAAAACCTTATAATCTTCTTATACTGCACAGAAAGTTTCGTTTGATTACGACAATTATTTCTATTTCATTCAATGTTTTTATTTAGTTTTTTATTTTAGATATGAAAAAAATTCACTCCATAAAGAAGAAATAAAATATATTAAATCAAAATCTCATGTATTTCTTTGAGAAAAAAAAAAAAAAAAGAAAATTCCTCGACTGGTTTTTTATTTTTAAGGCAAAAAATTGGAATATTTTTTAACCTATGGAGACACATATTTCTTCACGCACAAGGCAAGATTGCTAACGCGAACGTGTGGTTTTTACGTCATTCTGTCCATCCGTATTTAAAAACAAGAACAAACACCGCTTCGGCGTTCTGCTAAAAATCGTAACAATGCTTATGTAATGGCGGCATTTTTAAATAGTTGTTAAAAAATTATTTTATTTAAAAAATACATGGAATTTAAAATATAAATATGGATAAATTTTTAACAATGAAGAATGGAAATACCAATTGAATAGTATTTTTTTTATAGATAAGTGATTTTAGGAATTTATATATACAAATATTTATCGAAGCAAGTTAAAATTCGTTGATTTTCTTTAAATCCTTTTTAAAGTAAAACGATTTAGAAAAAAACAAATATTGCATAATTTGCTATTAAACCTGTTATTTTAAACTTTGGTCTTTGCTTCTTTAATTGAAAAACAATTAGGGTTTGTATTACATTTTTCAAATAGCTATAAGCTTAGAAATATAGGGGGTCGACTTATTCAATTTTTTCACGCATTTTAATGTCGGTTTCTGACACTGCTACTGGTACGCTTATGAAATATGCATATATAGTTTTAAAATACATATTTGTATCTTCAGCGAGCACTTTATTTGATTTTTTTTCATCGCCTCCTGACACGCTATATATATGAGCAAACAGTTAATAAAACATGTTAAAAAACACTTTGAAGTGAGTTAAAAACATATTTAATCCGAAAAGGAAACACTAGATAAGTGGATAGTCTTTAATCCGCGGAGTTTCGAAGAAATACTTTTCTTCTCATAAGAGGGTAGGAATTAGCAAAATGCGGGATCGGATTTTGCATGCAAAAGTATTTGATGAAACAAGTAAGTCAAAGATCTTACTTGATAACAAAAAAGTGAAGCAGAGGGAATATGGTGAAGAAAAAGGTGATTACACGTGAATGGATAGTCTGGTGGAAGATAAATAATCCAGTGACGGTAAAATCCAAATATATAACTTCAAGAAAGTTAATTGAATTTCCAAGTAAAATTCAAGGAAATCCCGTAATTGGAAGATTGTCCAAAATAATCCAAAGGCAGAAATCCATGGAATAATTCACAAAAATGTGTACAAGGGAAAAAAGGAAAAAATTCCAATAATATTAATAAAAGAAAAATAAGATATGCTTTTCACTCTATTGCCGAGACTTAAATATAAATAAGAAAAATCAGGGAAGAAAAAGAAGAGAAAAAAATTAAATGGTGATAGAGTTAAATATAAAATAGAGAAACAAATTTCAAAATGACCCAGACAGGAAATGTTAAAGGCGCGAATATATATATATATATATATATATATATATATATATATAATACCATAGCCAATAAGTTACTTTTGGCGCTGCTTTACACTAGTTCACTGTGCAAAGGGAGATAACTCTCTTATACTAAGAGACTAGTTCCTTTTTTTTTTTTTCGTTTCGTAATTTAGACGCTCGGTGCAACGATATATATTTTTTAATTAAATCAAAACCCTAGAAAAAGAAAGCTGCGACGATTTTTATTAACTGTAACAAAGTTCTTAACATTAATAATGCAACATGTAGTCTTTACCCGACTGCTAAGAGAAAACCAACGATATTTTCATCAAATGAAAACATTTAAAAAAGACGCTGCAACATTTTTTTATTATTAAAAAGTAAATGTTATAGTAAGGTTGTAAATTAGTCTTTAACCTTAAAAATACAAAATAATGAAACTATCGTCGCATTTTTATTTGTAATGTTAAAAACTAGATGTTGGTGGTATTAATACAAGGTTTGGTCCTGCATATGACCTTAAACTATATCCGATGGTGAGGCCCCAGCTTCGGGGAGTGTAGAGCCACCCTTTAATTGCCATTGCTCCCAGGTCCATTCTGATCCGGAGTGGTAGTACCTGTTAGGGTCCCAACTATGGGTTAAATAGAACCGACTTAAAAAATATATATACTCTATTAAAAAAGTGTTCTTCAAAATCACTGGATTCGGCATTAAATAACCTGAAAAGGGTTGATATGCCGTAAAACAAACAAAAAAAACGAACAAACAATAATAGCGTAAAAAAAAGTCGCAGCAACTTTAAAAGCTTCTATTTCATTAAAAAGTTTAATTCGTGGTATTTTTTTTTAAAGATTAATTTTCTTAAAACTTTACAATAACATTTATTTTTAAATAATAATAAGAAGAAAAAAGTTGCCGCAGCTTAAAAAAATTTTTTTTTTCATCTAATGAAAATACTGTTGGTTCGTTTGTTTTCTTTTAATAGTTACATAAAACTACATTTTGTATTAATATTATCAACTTTAAAAAAAAAAAAATTCGCAGCTTTTTTTTGTTTTTTTGTTTTTTTCTCGCAGGCGCATAGATTGCTGACCCTTCAACAGGTGCCACAAATATATTAAAGCTATATTTCGTTACAGTGACAGTTTTACTTCAATTAAAAACATGTTTAAAAAAAAATGTCCAATGTTGCTTTAATTCGAAAAAGGTTTCGTTTAAATTATTAAATTGTTTGAAAAAAATGTACTTTATAAAAATTTAACGTTGCTTAAATTCGAAAAATGTTTCCTTTAAATTATTAAATTGTTTAAATAAAAAAAAACTTTATAAAAATCTAACGTTGCTTTAATTCGAAAAATGTTTCCTTTAAATTATTAAATTGTTTGAAAAAAAAATTACTTTATAAAAATCTAACGTTGCTTTAATTCGAAAAATGTTTCCTGTAAATTATTAAATTGTTTAAAAAAATACTTTATACTTGATAACGTTGCTTTAATTCGAAAAATGTTTCCTTTAAATTATTAAATTGTTTTTAAAAAAATACTTTATAAAAATCTAACGTTCCTTTAATTCGAAAAATGTTTCCTTTAAATTACTAAATTGTTTAAAAAAAATATTTTATAAAAATCTAACGTTGCTTTAATTCGAAAAATGTTTCCTTTAAATTATTAAATTGTTAAAAAAAAAATTACTTTATAAAAATCTAACGTTGCTTTAATTCGAAAAATGTTTCCTTTTAAATTATTAAATTGTTTTAAAAAATTACTTTATAAAAATCTAACGTTGCTTTAATTCGGAAAAGGTTTCCTTTAAATTATTAAATTGTTTAAAAAAATTACTTTATAAAAATCTAAGGTTGCTTTAATTCGAAAAATGTTTCCTTTAAATTATTAAATTGTTTGAAAAAAAAAATACTTTATAAAAATCTAACGTTGCTTTAATTCGAAAAATGTTTCCTTTAAATTATTAAATTGTTTAAATAAAAAAAAACTTTATAAAAATCTAACGTTGCTTTAATTCGAAAAATGTTTCCTTTAAATTATTAAATTGTTTTAAAAAATTACTTTATAAAAATCTAACGTTGCTTTAATTCGAAAAATGTTTCCTTTAAATTATTAAATTGTTTAAAAAAATTACTTTATAAAAATCTAAGGTTGCTTTAATTCGAAAATTGTTTCCTTTAAATTATTAAATTGTTTGAAAAAAAAAATTACTTTATAAAAATCTAACGTTGCTTTAATTTCAAAATGGTTTGGTACTTGTACAGTTTAACCAATACATTTTAAAAAAAATAATTTTTTTTAAATATCGAAAAGAGGGTAAAGTGTACGTATCCGTTTTGGACTGAAGATTTAAAAAAAAAATTCGCTTAATTTGATAGTTTTTTCTTTTTTTTCTTTTTTCTTTTTTTTCTTTTTTCTTTTTTCTTTTTTCTTTTTTTTCTTTTTTCTTTTTTCTTTTTTTTCTTTTTTCTTTTTTCTTTTTTTTCTTTTTTGTTTTCTCTTTTTTTTCTTTTTTGTTTTCTCTTTTTTCTTTTTTCTTTTCTCTTTTTTTCTTTCTTTCTTTTTTTTCTTTTTTCTTTATTTTCTTTTCATTTTCTTTTCTTTGTTCTTTTTCTTTTCTGTTTTCTTTTCTTTTTTTTCTTTCCTTTTCATTTCTCTTTTTTTCTAGAGCGGAAAAACATGTTTTTATGACAGCGCATTGAAGGCAGCTATCTTTGATATTTTTTTTTTTAACACGCCACGGGGAGATAACTCAGTTTAAAGCGCCGACACTCCCTCTCAATCTTTAATACTTACTTTTCTTCCTAGAAATCGAACTCTTTGCTCGGTATCATAACAAATTGTTTTTTGCGCCGTAAAAAAAACTAAAAAAATTTTTTTTTTTTTGGAGATCTTCATTCCATAACGGATACTTACAATATAACCTTTTTTGATATTTTCATTTTTTTAATGTCTTGATTAAACTGTACAAGTACCAATTGTTATATTAAAATTATATTTTCATATGCAAACTTTTCAATAAATGTTTTTACAATTGTATAATGACTAGCAAGACGACCCGACGTTGCTCAGGATTTAAAGAAGATTAATAAATGTTCCACACCTAATATTTTATAATCAAAATCGGTGAAATCGCCTATTCGTCAATCAAATCAATTGATTTCCTGCTCTAGTCAGGAACTCACCGTTGTGCACTTGGATGAAACTCCACAATTCATTGTAGTTTACATTGCACTGTAGAGAGCCTATTGATTTTATGAACTTATTTTTAATTTTATATGATGACTTGAATTTAGTTTTAAATGCAAAAGTCAAGTAAAATGGTCCGATTAGACTCTAAACAGAAGCGTTTATTTTTAACGTGCCACTGTTTTATCAGAACACCTACTGTTGATTTTATAGGCCGAGCCATTCTGCTTGTGTGGTGATAAAACTTATTGAATGCAATTATGTTGGTAGGCTGCATAAAAGTGTTAACTTTGACTAAAATTGGACTGTTTCTTCTTTAGTCAGATTTCTTTGATTATCGACTTTTGATACTTATCAGAGGCATTCCGATACAAAATCTATTTAAAAACACTCCCAGGTACATAAGGTACATGTGTGTGAAATTTGTAAACTAAAAATCAGCCCAGTCGTTTTGCAGTCTATAGGGAACGAACTCACACACATAAACAAGTGCTTTTTATATAAGTAGATAGATAGATTGATAGATACATTTTTATATAATAAATGTTTTGGTGTTTAAATACTTTGTGTTCGGAAAAAAAAAACTTGTTTGTTTATTTGCCGTGGTATTTGACCAAGAAGAAACTAGTTATCGCCCCTTTACAATGATGCCGTCCGTATAATGCAGAAATGCCTGTATTTATTAAAGTGAAGGTAAAAATATAGGATAGTTACCAAAACTCCGTCCTCTCCCTTGTTATAAATGGTTTTGTGAATATTAACATTATTTGAGCATAACTACTAATGTCTGTACCGCCATTTATTTACGCATAAATGTGCCTGTACAAAGAGAGGACACAGATCGATTTTTAATGTCATTTAAGCAAAAACAATATCACTTAAGATTTTTGTTCCTTAGAAGCGCTGGTTGAGTTTAAAATAAAATAAATACGTATTATATACGTTTGAAGCCAAAACAACGCATTATTACAAAATAAACAGACATTTATTTTGTTTGAAATTTATATTGAAATTCATAAATATATTTCGAAGCAAAACTTCATCTTCAGTATTTTTTTTTTTTTTTTTTGCCATGTTCTTGCTGGAGCAGAGAACCAGAAAGTAGAAATCCGTTTGTTGTTTTTACGGCAGTTTGTCAGTTTATTTTGTAATAATGCAATGTTTTGGCTTCAAACGTATATAATACGTATACTATTTTATTCAAACTCAACCAGCGCTTCTAAGGAACAAAAATCTTAACGTGAATTCCGCGTGATCAACGCACCGTGACGAGATTAAAAAAAAAAAAAAACTTCTGTAAAAACAAGTAACGGACTACAACTTGCTGATTCTCTGCTCTAATAACATAGCAAAAAAAAAAAAAGAAAGGAAGAAAGAAAGAAATACTGAAGACGAAGTTTTGCTTCGAAATATATTTATGAATTTCAATATAAATTTCAAACGAAATAAATGTCTGTTTATTTTGTAATAATGCGTTGTTTTTGGCTTCAAACGTATATAATATGTATTTTAACAATATCACTTAGTTAACTGTTATATCGAAAATAGTAATATATCCAAGAATTATGAAAATTCATCGAGTAAAAAATTATTATAGTTAAAAATAATTTTTTTCGCAGATCTTTTAGAGTAGACTAGCCTGGATGCCCGGCGTTGCCTGGGTGTTTGGAAGTGTGTATTAAGCGTAAAAAAAAGGCTCGAACCCGTACCGTGAAGAAGGAAATGAACATGAAAACTAAACCGTGACGTCTTTGCCGTTGCGTCCATTGCCACACCGGAAGTGGCGAAGGTTTAAATTAAGGCAAGTCAATCGAAAAAAGGGATGGCTTTAGAAAATATCGGCGAAAAAAGCGACCCCTCCTTGTAAAAAAAGTGCCCAGTTGAAGATAAAGGAATTAATGCTTTAAGCCAATTTTTCGATATTTGTCGTCCGAAGGGTTGATCTTCAAAACGATACCGATCTCGTGAAAATCCGTTGCCTCTGTCGAAAGTTTTAGGCATACATACATACATACATTTAAATAGGCAGTTGAGATTAATATTATAGACTAGCCTGGGTGCCCGGCGTTGCCCGTGTGTTTGAAGGTGTGTGTTGAGAAAAAATGTGGTAGTAGGCAGTCAGCCAGACTCGAACCCATACCGCGAAGGAGAAAAAGAAAGTAAAAAAACAAAAACAAAAAAAAAAACAAGAGTTAGCTGTTGCGCCCATTGCCAAAACCGGAAGTGACGTAGGTTTAAATTAAGGCTAAATAGTCGAAAAGAGGCGATAACTTTCGAAAATATCGGCGAAAAAAGCGACCGCTCCCTGTAGAAAATTGTCCCGTTGAAGGTGAAGGATTTTATATTTTTGGCCAATTTTTCAATATTTGTTGTTCGAAGGATCGAGTTTCAAAATGATACCAATCTCGTGAAAATCCGTTGCCTCTGTCGATTTTGCGAAACATATAGACATAGACAAACAGGTGAGATTTATATTATAGATGGTGACGATTGCAGAAACAGGGGACCTTACTCAGAAAGCGTGTTTTAGATTACATCGTAATGACGGCCAACATTTTTAGGCCATATAAACTTTTTCTTTTTTTTTTTTTTTTTTTTTACTAAAACACAATAGCAGTTGTTCTACTTGAATTATCGTAATTTTTGGATATATTACTATTTTCTACATGACAATTAAGTAATATGGTGGTGCTTATGCATTTTTGATACCGCGCTATTTAATTTTTTTTTTTTTCAGATTAAATTCATTCTTTAACGATATCTTTTTTATTAAATCGTTAGGTGGAAGCAGAAAATAGTTACAAAATACCCCCTCCTATGTTAAGAATGGCTTTCGAAATGTTACTTCGGTACAGTATCAAAAGTGCAAAAGTACCAAATAGGTTTTTGCTTAAAAAGACATATTTAAAAAAGATTGTTGTGTCGCCTCTCTATGCATAAGTATCAATGTCTTTAACTTTTTTATTCGTACCGGATAGTTTATTGTCTATCTTTACAATGCATGGAATTTGTCAGCAAAACTCGTTAATATCCGTTTAATTTGTTCTGCTTCCAAATTTACCTACTTGTAGAGCAATTTTGCAGGGTTGGATTGGTTTCGTTTCGTTCAAAATATTTATTAGTTTATTTCCATTTTTGTACGAAAAGGAAACGAAACTTTTCGTATCATTTCGTTTCGTTCATTTTTTTTTTTCTTCGTACATCTAAAAGTATTTAATTACAACCAGAATGGGACAAAAAAAACTATGAAACATGAAAAGTTAGAAGTAAAGGAACACAAAAATTGCATTTATTAATCAGGATAAGTGATTTAATTAAGTAATTGTGTAAAAAATAAAATAAAACAAAATAAAATAAAATTTCATGGTTATAAGAATATTCAATGAGTATTAATTGCACTTTGGTACATCTGCATTTATCAACCACCGATTTCCACAAAGTTCCTATTTACAATGCCTCCCCACGAGACAGTTAGACACCAGGGTCGTTTTTTAACGTGGGGGAAAAGGAACAAAAATTAAAAATTGTCTCAGTCGTGAAGGACTTCTCCTCCACAAATTGATCAAAATATTTCATTTTCATGTTATAAGAATATTCAATGAGCATTAATTGCAATTTGGTATTTTGCAGTTATCAACCAGCGATTTCCATAAAGTTACTCGGGTGCGCCCGGCAGATGACGGGAAGAACCGAAAACGGTCGAGTAGTTTTTTTAATTTTAAAGCATTCTTTTCCAGTGTATTACTTTATGAATTCAGTGATTGTCGCCATTCTTAATATGAAGAAGAATGTTTTACAATTTCTGTGTGCGAGTGTGTTTTCTTCCCCTCCCCCCTCCGTCATCTGCCAGACACACCCGAGTAACTTCTTAGAAATCGCGAGTTCATAAAATGCAGAAGTTACACATCCATAGTTTCTTCCCTCAGATTGCTAAACTTTAGAATTCCTTTCCCATGTATTAAAATGCAGAAGGTTCAATATAATTTGAACAAATATCTCTCTACTCAATTCCCCACAATCCTAGGTTAGACCTGATCCCAAATATTAACCCCTAACAACCAAGTGGCAATACGCCTTATCTGGGATGAAACGGTAAAAAAAAAAAAAAATCTATTATTTTTTTTCCATGCAAACTGATAATCATATCTCAATTTGCCAGTACTAGCAAGCCGGTTGACATTGCCCGGTCGTAACATACGTTAAAATACGATTTAAATGTATACAGATGCCATATTAATTATTATAGAGCCAATTCTCCATAGAATATTATATTGTACCCAATATATATTATTGATCGCAAAGTAGAAAAATTCTGACTTGGTTGCCATCAGCTAGAATCGAAACCAAAACCTGTAGCTCTCCAACCTTATTCGTTACAGCTTGATCTAAGTTCATACGCATATAAAAAAAACTTTAAAAAAAAATATTGTTAAAAATATGAATGTATCTAAGCATACGTAGAAATAGCGTTTAGTCGACTTACGCTTGCCAATTTTTTTTTTTTTCATTTTTGACCCCTTAGCGGTTACTTTTATTGGCTTAAAACAAAATCGAATTTTTTTCTACAATTTTTGTCTTCAAATTCCTTATATATATATATATATATATATATATATATATATATGGATATAGTAATGTACTTGCAATAACCCTTATCCCTGAGTGGCTTCCGGGCCTTGATAAGTGGTGATCACTGTGTAAAAAAAAAAAAAAAAAAGTTTTAAGTCTGTAGGCAAAAAATTGAGAGAATAGTTTGGTAGACTTTTTCTCACACGGATAGACAAACAGTGTCACTTATCTACAGGGTGGCTCCTCCCCTAAAAAATTTGACGTCATTTTAAATGCCAATATCTCGGAAATTACTCAGTATATCTTAATGAAACTGTACAAACTTTGTTAACCATCATAAGTTTTATTAGTTAACATTTCAAAGAAAAAAACAAAGATTTGTAAATTCTATGATCGATTTAAAAATTTTCAAAAATATTCAATATGAGCGCCGAATGTGATCCTGCACTCGTCAAGTCGGTAATCAAACTTGTGCCAAACACGCTGCAGCATGTCTTTGGTAACATTCTCCAGTGCGGCAGTGATTTTCTGCTTGAGTTCTTCAACGTTAGCAGGAAGACAGAAGGGGGGCATAGACGTGTCCTTTCACATATCCCCAGAAGAAAAAAATCACACGGTGTCAGGTCAAGTGATCGTGGAGGCCATTTCAGCAGCAAATTGTCTTCTTCCGCGGTATAGAGTTCCACAAGCGAGCACTTCTATAAAAGAAACTGTTTTTGGAATTTGATTTAGATTTAAGCATGAAGTAGGGGAAATTGTTGATAGTGGTTGTAGCAAGATGAGTGTTTATTAATGTTTTACAGAAGGGGCACCATAGATTGGTGATCAGTCGAGCATTTACCATGAAAATAACGAAAGAACAGAAATAAAATCGCTACATATCTTCTGTGAGAAAAAGGTTGAAAGATAAGGGGAGGAGAATATGACATCATCTAAAATGTTACGAAGTCTATTTTGAGCCCTGTCGCACTCTCTCGCTCTCCACATCTCCCCCCCCCTCTCTCTCTCTCTCTCTTTCTGTACGTCTCTTCCCCCCCTCTCTCTCTCTCTCTCTCTGTACGTCTCTTCCCCCTCTCTCTGTACGTCTCTTCCCCCTCTCTCTCTGTACGTCTCTTCCCCCTCTCTCTCTGTACGTCTCTTCCCCCTCTCTCTCTGTACGTCTCTTCCCCCCTCTCTCTCTCTGTACATCTCTTCCCCCCCTCTCTCTCTCTGTACATCTCTTCCCCCCTCTCTCTCTCTGTACGTCTCTTCCCTTCCCCTCTCTCTGTACGTCTCTTCCCGCCTCTCTCTCTATCTATCTATCTCTCTGTACGTCTCTTCCCGCTTCTCTCTCTCTCTCTCTCTCTCTGTACGTCTCTTTCCCCTCTCGCTCTGTGCGTCTCTTCCCCCTCTCTCTGTGTACATCTCTTCCCCCCTCTCTCTCTCTCTGTACGTCTCTTCCCCCCTCTCTCTCTGTACGTCTCTTCCCGCCTCTCTCTCTCTCTCTCTCTCTGTACGTCTCTTCCCCCTCTCTCTCTGTACGCCTCTTTTCTCTCTCGCTCTCTCTCTCTCTCTCTCTCTCTTTCTCACTGTACGTCTCTTCCCGCCTCTCTCTCGCTGTACGTCTATTCCCCCCCTGTCTCTCTGTACGCCTCTTTCCCCCCTCTCTCTCTCTCTCTCTGTACGTCTCTTCCCCCTCTCCCTCTCTGTACGTCTCTCTCCCCTTTTCTCTCTCTGTACGTTTCTTCCCTCTCTCTCTCCCTCTGTACGTCCTTTCCCCTCTCTCTCTGTACGTCTCTTCCGCCTCTCTCTCTGTACTACTCTTCCCCCCCCTCTCTCTCTCTGTACGTCTCTTCTCTCTCTCTCTGTACGTCTCTTCCCCTCTCTCTCTCTCTGTACGTCTCTTCCCCCTCTCTCTCGCTGTACGTCTCCTTCTCCCCCATCTCTCTGTACCTCTTCCTCTCTATATATATCTATATCTCTACCTTTGTGTATATGTCTCCTTTCCTCTCTCTATATTTTGTCCCTAAAGTCAAACATTCTTATTCATACCTCACCCCAACCTCAATATCGTCTCTACTCCATACTATATCGACTTGATATTTTAATATTAATCTGCTTAAAAGAATTACGACAAAATCTGTTCTATCCAAATAAAAGTCGATATATTTATTGTCTTACCAATAAACGAAAAAAAGTCGCCCTCAGGGAAACTTTTATCGAAAAATATCAATTCAAGTAACTTGATTATGTAGTAGAGCTGACATCTATTCAATGTAGTCGCTTTCATGCTCAATCACCGCCTCGCTACGAGTCCGGACTGGGAGCATGCCCATTCCACAAGCGCCAACAGGAGCTCGGCGAATACTCGGCGATCAGGCTGGCTTAGTTATATCGTAGCACTCCTTATGAAGTCAATCCCATGTCTCTTTGGACTTGTCGGCCGGCGCCTAGACCTGCTGTCACACCCAGAGTTTGCTAGCAGACACCTGTGGATCACCACACTCTTCAGCATATTCAAGTACACTTTGGTGTTGACTTTCAAGCAGATTTTGAAGATGTTAGGTGGCCTTCATTTAAGGAAATGGCAGAAACACTAGAGAAGGATCTCCAGTTTGTAGTAGAATGAGGACAAAAATGGATGGTCACATTCAATGCTGCCAAGACTAAGCTTGTTTCCTTCAATAACTACAAAAAACCTACTCTACCACCAATAGCAATTGCCAAAATCACATTACCTGAAAGTACTTGGTTCAAACTCCTCGGCCTAACGTTCACAGGGAACATGAGTTGGAACAGATACATTGAGAGCATTGCTAAGGCTGCTGCGAAGAAGATGGGCTCTCTCTACCCTGCAAGAAAGCTACTTACGCCTGAAAGTATCCCCTATCTCTATAAGGCCACCACTCACTCATGTATGGAGTATTGTTGTCACATTTAGGCTGATGCATCTATCCTTCCTGGGTAGGGTTCGAAACAGTAGCCAACCTGATAGATCCTGAACTGTCATCTAAGCTTCAGCCTCTGTCCCATCGACGAAATGTTGCATCCTTCTGCCTGTTTTACAAGTACTTTAACGGTGAATTCTCTGACGAACTACAAGCACTTGTACCCCTTCGACATAAATACCCCCGACAAACCTGACAAGCAGCTAAATCCCACCCCTTCACAGTAGAGATCCCTAGATGTAAAAGAGCTTTCTGCTCCAATAGTTTCTTCCCCAGAGCTGCTAGACTTTGGAACTCCATACCGGGATTTTTCAACTGTACTGACATGCAGAAGTTCAAGTACAATGTATGGAAGGAGATGAGCAGCAAGATGTGTGTTCACATTGAACTTGAACTTCTTTGAAGTAGGGGGCTAGCGGAGGCATACGTTTCAAGGACATTCTGAAGGGAGATGAGCAGCAAGATGTCTGTTCAATGTTTGCATCACCCTGGGCACTTCCTTGTTATTCGTGGCAGTCTAGTGATGCATTTTGAAAGTGCTGACAATGGTCTCGTTGTGATAACTGGGATCCGTAGAGAGCATGAGTTGTACAGCGGCGCATCTCCAATCTCTCTCGTTGAATATTGTGTCACTTGCAGACATTATAGAAGGTTCATATCACTCTTAGGATTTGTACAAAACTGGCCAAATTGTAGACGGTCTGCAAAAATTAAAAAAAACGGTTTTCATCAAACGGAAATGGAATCATGTCGTCTTTTCAAGAGCGACAACTTTATCGTTCCACCCTGTATCATAATTTGGTGCACCCAAACATCTACATTTAAATGGCCATTTTGAGATTTCGTCTCCGCTGTCACTATAGGTAAGTGCAGATAGCATTTAATGGTGTATATTCTTAAATATCTATGGATAATCTTTGTAAGTAGCATTAAAAAATATATTTTATGAAACTATTTTTTTTTCCAAATTCAATGATATTTTTTTTCGAATTCAAAGTTTGGTTTTCTCACCAGCACATTCTATCTACCTTTTTTTTTTTTTTTTTTTTTTTTTTTTTTTTTTTTTCAGTGTCAATGAGTCTTTGGAATATTTCCCGAAACGTTGCTGAATTTCTTGCATTGCGAAAAGAAATCGAAATTATTGACACCCTCAAGCCATACCCCCTCGAACAGAGACGCTTTATCCTTACCATCCAACACCAAGAATCGTCGCTGCTTTTCCATGCAGTGAATCATAGACTCTTTTTAGTCGTGGTATATTTTTTGCAAAATTGCGGCGCTGATCCAAACAGCGTCGGTTTGATTGAGGGAGAAAAATTGACTTGTCTCGCTGCTGCGACCCTCGCCAATTCTCCGATGCTTGTTGAAATCCTATTGTATTATCATGCCAATACCGAAATTGTCTTTGCATCGGATGAAATAACGGCGCTTTATTATGCGTGTTTGAATGATAGATTTAAAATAGCGAAACTCTTAGTAAAAAGAGGGGCGAACCTGAATCGTAAAGACGCGTTTGGAAGAACCTGCTTAATGAGCTCTATGGGAAATTTCCAAATTTTTAAGATGCTCGTGACGGCAGGTGCGGATATAAATCTGACAGACAGTTTTGGTGGGACGTGTTTGCTTTTGGCGTTTTCAAACAAAAAGAGAAGCTTGGTAAGCTTTTTACTGAGCCTTGATGATACTCTGGTAAGAGTAAGCACAGATGTGGGCACTAACGCATTATATGCTGCGGTAGAGATTTCTTCTCGGAATGTGATAAAACAAGTCATACAGAAAGGCTCTTATACAACGGAAGAGATCGCTGTGGTTAACGAAATGCTAAGTTGCCAGAAACAAATCCTTAATTTCCCAGACCAAGCACACAGACACTGGAAGAAAGCGTTAAGACTTCGTGGGACCTCAATAAGAACCCGGATGTTTGAGACTTCGCGTCAAGCAGGAAAAATCATGGAAGTTATTCACCATTTTGAATCCGAAAACGTTCGGCCATTACGCTTCATGGAATCGATGTTGGGATTCTCTTTGTACACAGCATATATCTATACGATAGCCATGTGGAACCTCAATGATGCTGATTCGTATTTAATTTTATGCGAGTTTTTCTTTGATGAAACTAAATCCATGGATGATTCGACGTATTTCCGGATATTTTTTCACGGCATTAAGTTACTGGAACGTTTCACTATGTACCATTATTTAACGAAATCACAGGGATTGAAAATATTGCAACTGCTGGTAAATTATACTGAACAGATTAAAACCCGCTTACAACGGATGACACCGAAAGAACGAAGCGTCCATGGTTGTAAGATAAACGATTTGATGTCTTCCATCATGCTCTGTTTCAATATGATACACTGGCATTTTCCAGAACATATACATTGGTTTTCCAACCCAATAAAACGTCTGATAGGCTTGGATATTCGTGGTCCTTGCCAGAAAAGTCTTCTTCAGAATTGTGCAATAGATTATAAAAATCTGATCGAATCTCCTATCTTTCTCGCGCATCAGGCTAACGTCAACAGCTCCGATAGATTGGGAAAAACTGTTCTCCATGATTTGCTCGAGACTGCAAACATATCGCCGAATCGAACCAATTTAATAATCGATCACGGTTTCGATTTCCGTGCGGTTAAATATGATGGATATTGTCTCCCATGCAGATTGAAAAAAATGGATCTCTTGCGAACTCCTCTAAAGTACATGACGCTTCAGTGTCTTGCTGCTAAAGCTTTTTGTAAGACTGCAATGACGTCATTTAATGAAGTGCCACGCCATTTAATGCCGATCATAAAGTCCCACCTCCATAATTTTACCTTTAATGTATAAGTTCCCCTTTTCATTCCGCTTAATAGATCAGGGTAATATATTACAAAGGGATTTATTGCATACATTTTTCCGTGGATGCGTTTGGTAATACGTTTGAAGTAATTGGAAAGATGTAGATTAGAAATAAGGGGTTATTTGATAACCCTTATAAAACACGTGACTGCAGTGTTTAGCAAAGTCTTTTGTGAGGATATAATGACGTCATTTCGCGAAGTACTCCATTTAATGCCGATCATAAAGTCGCAATTCTATTATAAAAACAAGGTTTCAATATTCGCCGTTTCGCTTAAGAGGTGCAGATTTATATTATAAAGTACCGGAATCTTTTTTAAAAATCATTTTTCTGTGGATGCATTTGGTGACGATGAACACAGATAACTATGAAATTAAAATTTAAAAATAACCTTTTGTATCTACAACCATATTGTCCGGCGCCTGAAGAGACCGTTTAAACCCGAGCAGATGGAGAAGCTTAAATGAAGCAATTGGACAATAGCATTTTCAGTTTAAATAATAATTAAAAAAAAAAAAAAGATTGATATTTAGGAGGTCATAAAAAAACGGTATTTTTTTTTTTGTACTTTCTTTCTTTATTTTTTCTTTCTTTTCTTTTATTTCTTTTTATTTTCTTTATAGTCTTTGTTTTCTTTTGTTCCTTTCTTTCGTTTTCTTTTCTTTATTTATTTCGTTTTCTTTTTATGTTTATTTTTTCTTTTATTTTTATTTCTTTTATTTCCTTTGTCTTTTTTTTCCTGTCCTTTGTATTTTGTTCTGCTCTTTTTTTCTCTTTTCTGAAACGTCTTTGCTGATCCATTTCGCATATGGACATATATATATATATATATATATATATATTAATGATTTTTACACTTTTTATAGGTCCTGGATATGACCTTAAACTATATCCGACGGTGAGGCCCCAGCTCATGGGCTTTGGAAAGTGTGGAGCCACCCTTTGATTACCATTGCTCCCAGGTCCACTCTCACCCGGAGTGGTAGTACCTGTTAGGGTTCCAACTATAGGTTAAATAGAAACCGACTTGAAAACAACAAATATATTCTATTAAAAGTTTTTTCTTTCGAATCACTGGATTCGGCATTAAATAACCTGAAAAGGGTTGATATGCCGTAAAACAAAAACAACACTTTTTATATTATATCTTGAGATTTTTTACTTTTTATTCGAAATCATTCGTAATCGAAATATTTTGAAAATTGAAATCTATTAATATATGGTATTTGGTAAATCGATGGTATTATCTCTGTATTATGCTTTTTCTGTGTCCATACGAAGTGCCTTAAATAAGTTTACAGATTTTGTTTTCATAGGAGAATTTTATTGATAGTACACACATAGAACTCTAGTTTCCTTCAAAGTAATCTCCTTCGGCTGTAATGCACATTATGCCTTTCTAACAACTTCTGGAAGGCCACATATAAGTCCTCTTGTCAATGACCCTTGTCACAACCTCTTTCATCTCCATTTTCGCATAACGACAGCCTCTAAAGGTTTCTTCGAGCTTAGGAATAACGAAATCTCACAGGGAGTAAGGTCTGGACTATAGGGAGTATGAGGAACTCTCTTGACACCCATCTTGGTTAAATAGTCTGATCTTCTCTGAGCACACTTGGGACAAACTTCGCACAAATCTTCCGCATCGGCAGTTCCTCGCGACTAATTGTGTACAGTTCCCACACTGACATAAAACTGTGCACTTATTATCACTATAGACACATTGCAGTCCGTATTTATGAAATTCTTTATTTGGCCAATCAATTCTGGGGTTTTGAATTCCTCACTATTCTCACACCTCTCATCATCCCTCACAGATTTCCCTAAATCTCTGATGCCACTCCAAAACTGATGCTTGATTCATGCAAGATGGTCCAAAAGCAGTCTGAAGCATTACATACGTTTCTGTTGTATATTTTCCAAGTTTAAAACAGAATTTTATTGCATATAATTCTTCTAAAGTGTCCTCACGTCCAGATTACATTTTGTTAATTTACTAGCTATGACAATCAGGCTTTAGTAGGATGCATTCCAATTCCAGTTGTAGCTGTATATTTGAACCTGAAATCATAAAAATTAGTAAGCCATCTTTATAGCATGTATAGCAATTTTGAAGAGTCTATGACAATTTTGAATGCGTGTAAAAAAAAAAAAAATATATATTATAGAAACTTATTGAAAGCAACTCGTAGTTTCGAGGTGTAGGGTCGTATTTAAAGAAAGTTCAATTACGTATAGAATTTATCTATCGTTTATTTCTCTTTACGATCTTTAATTAGTCCCGCTCATATCTATTTGCTTCTATTTGGTCTGCTGTATTCTGTTGGCTGTAATAAGAACGGGCCCATTCATAGGAATCTTACCAGGTCCATCATGTTGGCTATTAAAGTATTTCTTGCCGATTATGATACCCAGATTTTTCCTGTACACTGCGCACACGTATTATTTCGAAGCACTTTTCCTTCGTGAAAATACTAGCAGGGAGATCCGACGTCGCCCGGGATTGAATGATTATAATAGGGCGCGTGTGAAAATATCAGCCAAAAATCCTTTGGCACCTGCTCTCTAAAATATTAGCAGCAGCAGCCGTTAAAGCACGTATGCAAATTAACAAGTGGTCGAAGAGAAGCAAAATGCGCGTCGGGCAAGATGGACGTGAGAAAGTCGAGGGCGAGAAGGCGTGGACTGACGCCGAGCTGTGGTGGTGGCGACAGAGACTTAAGAAAAGCACGTGTATACGAAGAGACTTTTTTTTTAAATAATGAAATGCGTTGTTTTAAACTCTCTGCCGCTTGCCTGTTTCCCACCTGACTACAACTTGGACGTCTTCAAGTCCAACATAAACAAACTCCTGACAAACCGCCCCCTTAAGTAAGACTCTATCAAAACCCCCAATACTAATGATTACTACAATACTATCTCATTGATTACTGTACACGCAATAACCCTTATCTCTGGGTGGACTTCGGGCCTTGATAAGTGGTGACCCCCATGTAAAAAAAAAAAAAAAAAAAGAACCAGGGTTGTTCGAGTTTAAAAAGAAATTTGTCGTATTCGCGAACGTTTTCGACCTCCATAAATCGTCTTCAGTGATGGAAAATAATAAAATAAAATAAGGTAGTGAATTGAATGAAAAGACGTTTAAAATGGTTTAAAATACTTAAAAGTGCTTAAGCATGCCATCCGTTTCGCATTTTAAAATATGGATTAACAAGGCTTCAATAATTATGAGGCGTACACCACAGTGTGAGACAGCTAAAATGGCAGTGGTTTTTATTAGTATGTCTCTAAATTCGGTTTTGGAGGTGTCGTGCGCTGTGAGGTGCTGATAAATGGAGCTCTTCATGAGATAGGTGGCATGTTAGTCGACGAGAGATGCTGGTTCGAGTCACACGCGCATATATATATATATATATATATATATATATATATATATTACTTTCACAGTCAACCCCCGACGCAGATCACAAGAGCCAAGAAAGCAAACAAACCGGACGTCCAAGACTCGAGTTTCGCCCTCATTTGGGCTCATCAGTTAGACACCTCCGGACACGGGATTTGAAACCCAAATCTCTTGCATGCTAGGCGAGCACTCTACCAACAGAGCAAACAGGCAACACATACAAGAATGTCTATTAACTTACAGATCCAGCAACTCGCGGCAAAGATCCGACAGTGGAAATGAACCTACCTCATAAGAACGATGTCACCACGACAAGCTAACCTAACGAGTAATCAATAGAATGTTCAGAAAATGTGAGAGAATATATAATTATTTCCACAGCCGAACCCCGCCGCAGATCACAAGAGCCAAGAAAACCAACAAATAGGAAGTCTAAGTCTCGAGTTTCACCCTCATTTAGGCTCACCAGTTAGACACATCGGTACCCGGATTTGAAACCCGAGCCTCTTGCATGCTAGGCGAGCACTTTATAACTAAATTCCTGTATTTAAAAAAAAGTCAAGTTGGTTTCTCAAGTCCAACACATGCCGAAGAATTCTTTCTTGTGGGACGTTAAAACGCCCCGCATAATTTTGCGCGCAACGGGCATGAACTTCAATAACCCGCGTGGACACTTACCACATCGAGCGTTTTCATACGGGAAAAGATAACAAAATATCAGGACCTAAGAAATGATCTGAAAATGACATGGTCTCTGAAAGAAATAAACATTATACCGGTTGAGATAGAGGCAACTGGCTTAATTAAAAAGAATCTTCATAAATACTTAGAAGCAATCCCTGGAAGACCAAGATGTAATGAAATACAAATAGCAGCCAGAAAGGGAATAACATCTATTCTTAAAAGAGCCCTCGGATATAAATTTAACTCGTAACGGAATCAAGTGTTAGCTCCAGGAGGGATTAACCCCTTGATCTCTTAAAATTTACTGAAGTGAAATAAAAGTTAAATCACGATATTACGAATTATTAAAATTTTAAAACATAAAATGAATATTTAATTAATACTTAATTAAAAAATATTGAAATTATTTAAATTTTTATTACGCAGAGCAAAATTTCACGGTTTTTAAAAATTTTAATTTATTTTTTTAATTTTAGGGTAAAACTGTCACATCACGATATTACAAATTACACACGACAAAGTTTCAGTTCTTATATTTTCTGTTAAAACAATAATACACCTTTTAAAAATTGTTTCTTTTTTCTGTTAAACAAATAGCCATAAATATGTAAAAATGTACATATTGTTCGTTTACTATATTTAATCAAGTGGTTACTTCCAATTTGTTCAATATTATTTTCTTAACAAAATAACATGATTTGACGATGTAAATACTCATGTGAGTCTTCTAGAGTTGTCGAACTTACTTTCGATTTTGCCGGGCTTAACTAGAAACAGATGTATCTGCAGTTTATGAACTGTGCCGAAATAATTAAGAAATCCATTACAAGAAGTGACCTCATCTTCGGAAAAGCAGATTAAAATTTTTCAATCATTTTCATATCTGAATGAAAGTAAGTTTAATTTTTACCTATGCTGTACAATTTAAAATTAATTTTTAATTGGAATAAAAATATGGTTCTCCTGCACTTATCGAACTGCGCTATTTTTTTTTTAAATAGTATTTTAATGTTTTTTCCCCGATATATTTTTAATTGTTAGGTGAAAGTACAGAATATGGTCAATGTTCACCTTTACGCCAACTGAATATGCCCCAACATTTTTCGATAAACCGACAACTTTTCTAAGTTTTCGGCTATGCTGAACACGAATATCGTAAGGAAAATTAGCGCAGACAAATAGTTTTCGAGATATAAATACTTGTATAATGTATCATAATTTCTAGTAGTTTGAATGGGCCGCCATCTTTGTTTCAATGAAATGGGTGAGTGAGCATGAGCAGACGATGTGTGTAGGTAAGTCTACGAGATGCAAACGTTTATTCAACGTCATTATTTTCGGAATAAACACCCCACCTCCCCAAGTTAAGAACGGCTTTCGGAATAGCATTGCGTTAACTACACAGATCGTCTGCTCGCTGCAGCGTGCACGTGCATACTCAAGATGCCATTTCATTGAAACAACAAAGATGGCGACCAAATAAAACTACTAGAAATCACGTAAGGTATTTATATTACGAAAACTACTTGTCTGCGCTAATTTTTCCTGATAAATTTGTTTCCAGCATACCCGAAAAACCTATGCAAGTCTACATTTTTTTTTATAAATTGTAGAGGCGTCTTTAGTTGGCGTAACGGTGAACGTTGACCCAGAATATTTACAAAATACCCGCCTCTCCCCCATGTTAAGAATGGCTTTCTAAATAACGTTATCTCGGTACGCTTCAATAAGTGCATAAGTACCAAAAGATAAATTGTTAAATTACTGTTTGTCTCTGATTATATACTAAGTTGTTGGTACTCTCAGACGAAATGGGGCCGTGCCATTTTTTTATATCTGGTAGCAATTTTGGGGTTTGTTTTACTGTACACATAGATTCGAAAAAGTTGTCAACAAACAAATATATAACAAATAAATGTTATCAAAGGCAAGATAAGTTACTTTTCTACCAAACTGGATATATTTTTCGTGTTTTTATTCAATGTAACATGTTTATTCAGCTCTAAACATATAGTGTTTACCGATGTATTGGAAAATTTAAGATGGCACCTCACTCCCTCTTTAACACTAAGTTTGGGAAAAGGTGTTATAAATAAAAAAAAAACTATACAAAATACGGTTAAAAACCCGCCGAATATATGTCAGCCTATGTCACGGTAACATTGATTGAGCGAATTTTAACAGTATTTTATCCGGTTTTTTATTTGTAACACCTTTTCCGAAACTTACCGTGTTAAAGAGAGTCAGACGCCATCTGGAATTTTCCAATACATCGGTAAACACTGTATGGTTTTCGAGCTGAATAAACATGTTACATTGAATAAAAACACGAAAAATATATCCAGTTTAGTTGAAAAGTAACTTATCTTGCCTTTGATAACATTTACATATTTGGTTTTTGACAATTTTTCGAATCTGTGTACAGTAATACAAACCCCAAACGGGCGTGCTTACATGTAAACTCTGAGAGGATGCGCGTTGAATCAAAGTAAACTAGAATTAAATGTTTCTTGAAATAATGTGTTCTATTAAGAAATTGTTTCTAATAAAATGTGAAGTGATTTCATTTCAGCCAGCAAAATAGTAAAGAACTATTATGCTGCTGATAGGTGTGAAAGTACCTTGCAAGCTTACTAAAATTGGAACAGCTAAAACAAAATGGCTGACCCATCACAAAACTAAAATCTAATACTGCAATATTTCTATTTCCATATTTTTAAACTCTGTTTTTTTTTTTTCGAAACTAAATCTCAGAGTAACACTAGGGGCCTCAAGTGATTGGATATTTTACAGGCTTATTTTTTATGGGTCTGGTGCTGGTTGAAATTGTAAAGGATCAAAACTGGGTCAAAATTAAAAAAAAATCGTTCAACATTTTGCCCATTCGTCTTAGTTCATTTTTAAGTTTTAATCGTTTTATATGCGTGTCACGTTGGTACGATGGTAACGTCAACAGCTTCGAATGCTGCAGCTTAAAGTTTAAATATAGAATTCAGATGTTAATTATTAAACCTAAAAGGACTGTAACGTTAATGAGAAATCTTTCTTCAAAGGCATCAGATTTTATGTTTTTCCTTAACCCATATACTGCTCATATTCAAGGCGACAAACCGAAATAAACTTCTGATTCGTTTTTTACTAGCGGCGGGGAGGGGGGACGCCTGACTTTGCCTGGTCATAAAATACGCTTAAATATGATATTTTAATTTTTCCAGATTGCGTATATTATTATAGTCATGATTTCAAAAGTAAAAAAAAAAAATGGAGTGTCATCAGCTAGAATCGAAATCAAAACTGTAGCATTCAAAACTGGTGACTTGACCACTGTCCCCACGTGACTCGCATATGAACTAATTAAAAATTAACTAAGCGTGAACTTACAAAATGCACAACGATTTTTTTTTTTCAATTTTGATCCCTTAAAAACTATTTTGGTAAATTTTCAGATTAGGTCCACCTCCACAATTTTCTTTTAAATGACTACTTTTAGAAGTTTTGGACTATGCTGAATACGAAAATCGCAATGAAATTTTGCAGAAATTAGTTATCGAGATATAAAATGTTATATTATGCATTGTATTCTTTGGCGGCCATCTTTTTTACGCGCGTGCAGTGTCAGTCATAGATGACTGTTTATGGCGCGCACGCGCGTAAAAAAGATAGCCGTCAAAGAATACAATGCATAATACAACTTTTTATATCTCGATAACTACTTATTTGTGCAAAATTTCAATGCGATTTTCGTATTCAGCATAGTCGAAAACTTATAAAAGTTGTCATTTTAAAAGAAAATTGTGGAGGTGGACCTACTCTAAAAAAATATCACTATTTTTACCGACTAAAGACCCATAAAAGAACGGTCCACAAAAACTCCAATCATTTGAGGCCTCTATCGCTGCTCTACGACTTTTAGTTTCGGAAGAGACAGTTTGAAAATATAGAGACAGTGAGTTTTATAAATTAGATGATTTAAAAAAAAACAACAACAAAAAACGCCAAAATTTCTTAGCTTCTATATTTCTTAACTTCTTTCCCACCCTATATACACATACTAGCAAGGCCCCTACCCCGGTGTTGCCTAGTCGTAAAATACGCATAAATTGATTAAATTAATACAGAAACTGAAATCTGTGTATGCGAGTATTATGGTATTCTAAACAGTTCACTTCTTGTAAGTTAAAAAAAAATGTCGAGCTGAGATCGAAACTAAAACATGAAGGCAGTGAGTCAAGTACGATAACTATTAGGCCAGCTTGACACGTTCTTTAAAAAGCGTTTTTCAACCTGCCTATTCTTAACATGTCACGTGTACGATTACCATATGTATATCCGTGAAACGGTTGCCAAACGGATAA
Source organism: Euprymna scolopes (assembly GCF_053919585.1). Lineage (NCBI taxonomy): Eukaryota > Metazoa > Mollusca > Cephalopoda > Sepiida > Sepiolidae > Euprymna > Euprymna scolopes. The sequence goes on from NC_136505.1 coordinate 101,112,613, forward strand.
AAATCCGATAACTAACACTAATTTTTTAATTTGGATCCATTAGCAGCTCTTTTTTCCGGATGAAAACAGATTAAAGTTTTCCAGGTGTCTGAATACCCTATATACCAAAATTCGTCTACGGATCAAAACTTCGTTGAGTGTGTAGGTTGAAGTATCTCCTAGACACGTATTCTCACTTATATATTACACAAACAGTTTCTAATGGAGTATATAAAAAAATAATTAAGTTTCACCATAATTTCATGTTACCTGAAACGAAGATAATCAGAAGGGACATTTTCTGCATTGTCACTGCCTTCCCATTTGCGAAACAGCAATTTCAGTTCCTTAGCTTGAACACAGCGACTTTAATTTTCAGGAAGGCTGAATATATTAACCACTAATCCTGTTTTTTAATTCGTACATTTATTTTACTCATGCGGGGGTTTCGTGGCAAACGGTCCGGTACTGGTTTTTAAGACGCTAGCGCACTAGTTGAATTGCGTACTGGCCTATTAAAATGCCTAATAAACTCCGTCGGCATACCTTCATATGATGTCTCGTGCAATTAGCAATAAGTTAACCTCCTCAGAAAATAACTCCTGCGAAGGTTTGAAAGCCATGACAAAATTTCAATTAACAGACGACAATAACCATGTAATTTGGTTGTCTTAAAGCCGAAATCTTCAAAAGAAATAGTTTCAAATCGTGAACGGTTTCGACTTTTTCTGGAAATGACTCTGGGTTCTGTGATACCCTAAACTGACTGCGTAAAAACTCATTTTGTGGGTACCTATTCCTTACATTATCATGTGGTACTTGCAGTGTAAGACTATCCAGAGAATTTCAGTTCCGAAAGAGTCTGTTTCCAGTATTGACGAAAGTTTCTTTTTAATGAATTTAATTAAACTGATTTGGATTGTTTACTGATAAGAAATGGAAGCTTTCGAATTGTAAACTACTTTAGCCATTTCCGGGACTGACACGGGATTCTGTGTTGGTATTAAAGCCTGACTCCGTAAGTACTAACTTTTGTGGACTCCTATGCATTATTCTCGAGTGGTCTCCGGGCCTTAGCAAGTGATGACTCCCAAGTAAAACCAAAAAAAGTGCTATTTTTTTTGTCTTATATAATACTAGCGTTGCTCGTGTGTTTGTAGTTGTGTGTTGAGCAAAAAATAATAATAAAATTTTTTTTTTAAATGTATGTGTGACGCGAAAGTGGAAAAGAAAGTGGAGGTGTGTGTCAGGGTGTTGGTTGAGCAAATAAAAAGGAAAATTGTGAGTGCAAAAAAGAAAAAAGTAGTAGTAGGCAGGCAGGTTCGAGCCCGTACCGCGAAGGAGGAAAAAGTGAGAAAAAAACAAACAAAAAAACATGACGCGTTAGCTATTGCGCCCATCAGAAGTGACGTAGGTTTAGATTAAGGCTAGACAATCGAAAAGAGGCTATGACTTTCGAAAATATCGGCGAAATAAAAGCGACCCCTCCCTGTAGAAAAGTGCCCAGTTGAGGGTGAAGGAATTAACGTTTTTGGCAAATTTTTCGATATTTGTCGTTCGAAGGGTCGTGCTTTAAAATGATACCAATCTCGTGAAAATTCGGCGCCTTTGTCGAAAGTTTTTGGGTGACATACAAACATACATGCATTTGAAAAGACAGGTGAAATTTATATCCTAGACATACGTATTGTTTTTTTTTTTGTATCGTCCAATTTATCGTCTAATTTTGCAATACATGAAATTTGTCGTCAAATCTCGGAACCTGATAAGTTAGATAATTGTTATCAAAGAGTTAAAACAAAGCTTAAGATAAAATATTATATTAAGATGAGACAACATAGGTTTTTTTTATCTATCTGAAAAAAAAATATAATATAAATTTTTTTGTGTATTGATATTCCTATTAAACCCCTTTTTTCTATTAATTTGAAAAAGAAAATACAATGTTCTTATATATGGGTCGTGGAATTGCATTCATCTGCAAAAGATCTAGTTAATTTGCATATCCTTTTAAACATTCCTTTTAATTAATTCCATATTTTCTTTTGTTTTCTTATATGGGATGAACATCTTTAGCTAACTATTACATGTAATTATATTCATGCAGATATTCTACATGATTTATATTTGCATAATATTTGCGTAAAACGCTTACAGTAAACACAACCCTCTCCCCCTTACTCTCACACACGCACACATATATATATTATATATATTGCCTACAAAACTCGTGTGTTTTTGGTCTAGACATGAAACTTCGATCATAGGGTATTCGAACCCATGCGAAACTTTATATTTGGTTTTTAGCTGGAGAAAATCGGTGCAAAAATAAAACAATGAAATTTGCCAGGGGAAAGTCGAACGACTGCATTACGAATATGCATGCGTAACGTAATAGCTATTGGTTCATAGTTTAATTTTTAGTCTTGCAGCAAACATGTCTTCATAGGTCAGGCATTAACATCAAAGGAAAAAGTAAATCGTAAGCTAAACGTTTTGGTTTCGATTCTCGGTGGTGGTGCATGAGTCTTATTTTTTTCTTTTTAAAGTATTACTATATATTGGGACCAATATAATCTATGTAATAAAGCGAAAATGTGTGTTTTGTGTGCATTTTTTTCTGTATGTCAGCCAAAGGCTTTTTTGGGGGTGATTCTAGGCTTGCTCGCTCATTATAACTTTTCATATGCTACCGAGATCATAATATCTAACTTCCGAAACGACGTCGTAAAAATCTTTTATTTCGACCACTTTTCTCTTACAAAATTCGCGCTGTGAATTCGTTTTTTCTGCTGCTGCTATGGTGTGACTCTTCCTAACGTCCCTGGCTTCGGGGCGTCATTGTATGTCGTCAGGCTATTAACCTCAAGGCTTTGGGTTCGAGCCTACCTCCTTTCCAAAACCTTTTTTGTTCGTTAGTTTCCATCTACCTCCTAATACACGCCTACAGTTTTAATATTGAAACAGGATTATTTATACCATTTTTTTTATTTTTATTTTTCAGATTTTTTTTAAAGAAGTTTTACGCCCCCCCCCTATCATGTTTGCGTTTTCGTTAGTTTTTGGTTTTCCGATTTTAAGAAATTTTAACATCGTTTGTTTGCATCACGTTCGTTTGTTTTCTTTTGTTTTTATTTACCCCCCCCCCCTTCAACATACACTCCTAAACACCCGGGAAACGCCGGGTACCCCCGCTAGTCTATAATATAAATCTCACCTGTCTGTTTAAATCTATTTATGTCTGCCTTAAACTTTCGACAGAGGCGACGGATTTTCACGAGATCGGTATCATTTTGAAGCTCGGTTCTTCGGATGACAAATATCGAAAAATTGGCCCCAAACATTAATTCATCCGCATTACTTTATTACCCGCATCGTTTCTCCTTGCCTCTTTTTCGCGCCTCTCCCATCTACTCGTTTCTCCTCTCCTTAAATAACGCCTCGCTCTCCACTGCCTTCGATTGTTCGCTCTTTGCCGCGTTTCATTTTTTTTTTTTTTAATTTTCTGGAAACTAGATAAATTACACCGCGTTATTCTCGATATCAACGGAGTACTGGTGCCACATTTCGTCTAGTGTTCTAGCCACTAGTCTTTTCCTCTGGGACAGAATACAAAAAATGAGGATAAAACTTGCGGAGAACGCTCTGTTTTACGGTTGTTTTAAAAATGGAACGAACATTTAAATTTCGTTCCTCTTTATTTTTTAAATTCCTCATGCGTCCAAAAAATCGAAAGTAATTGATAAAATAATAAAAATTAAGTTTAAAAAAAAATGGATAGCACGACCATCGATATGCGCACAAGTTGCAAATACAAGAATTTTATGCAATAGTAAAATTTTGGGAACAAGATTTAAGTAGAATGTTTCTTATTGAACATGGAATACTGCCCAAAACGGTCATATGTCCGAAGTGCCACATTCCGGAAGCTGTTCTTAACATTGGGAGGTTTAGGGTGTCTATTCCGAAAGCCGTTCTTACCATGGAGATGTTTGGGGGGGTCTATTCCAAAAGCTGTTCTTAAACCTATAAAAGTCGACATTTCCAATTGAAGATCGATAGATACCTAACGATCTTCGAGGCGAAGACGCTATTTAACAGTATTTATCGTTAAAAAAAAATCAACAGGAAATCTATATATAATGTAGATATATTAAAAAAAAGCATTCGTCATAAACCTTTGTCTTTTTGTACTTTCTTGCCGATAATTCCTAATATTTAAATACTTTACCTTTTTGTATTATTTACTTTGGTTTTATTTTTGAATCCTTTGAAATGAGACTTCATAATTGATGTATTTTTTTTTTTTTTTTTTGCATACTGTTTTCCTCCATCTTTATAGTTGTTTCATCATGTTTCGACCAAATCATCTTCTGGCCTGTTTTGGCTAGGATTAAAACGTCAGGTGATCAATGTTGGATTTTTTTTTCTTATAAATTTTAGTTTGTTCTTATCAGATCTGCCATTGTTTGGTCCGTAGCGAATGGGATTATGTATTTTGTTTTTATTTTTTTTTTTTTAATTTTCTTGATGAGGCTTCATAATTTGTGCATTTATTTTTTTTATTTTTAGGTTTTATTTTTTTTATTTTTAGGTTTTATTTTTTTTATTTTTTTAGGTTTTATTTTTTATTTTTTTAGGTTTTATTTTTTTTTTTAGGTTTTATTTTTTTTTTTAGGTTTTATTTTTTTTATTAGGTTATTTTTTTTATTTTTTTTAGGTTTTATTTTTTTTATTTTTTTTTAGGTTTTATTTTATTTTTTTTTTAAATTTTTTTTTTTATTTTTAGGTTTTATTATTTTTATTAGGTTTTATTTTTTTATTTTTAGGTTTTATTTTTTTTTTTTTTAGGTTTTATTTATTTTTTTTTTAGGTTTTATTTTTTATTTTTAGGTTTTATTTTTAGGTTTTATTTTTTTATTTTTATTTTTTTTATTTTTAGGTTTTATTTTTTATTTTTAGTTTTTATTTTTTTTTAGGTTTTATTAATTTTTTTTTTTAGGTTTTATTAATTTTTTTTTTTAGGTTTTATTAATTTTTTTTTTTAGGTTTTATTAATTTTTTTTTTAGGTTTTATTAATTTTTTTTTTTAGGTTTTATTAATTTTTTTTTTTAGGTTTTATTTTTTTTATTTTTAGGTTTTATTTTTTTTATTTTTAGGTTTTATTTTTTTTTTTAGGTTTTATTTTTTTTATTTTTAGGTTTTATTTTTTTTTATTTTTAGGTTTTATTTTTTTGCCGACTGTTACCCACACGCTATCACCAACATATCCTTAATTGTTTTATCACGTTTCAACCAAATCATCCTCTCGCCTTCTTCAGATGGTTACTGGAGATAGTTACAAGGCTTATGTCGCGGTTAACCATTTGAAAAAAGGTAAGAGAACCGTGATGAAACAACTATGAAGACAAGGATAACAGTTCGCAAAAACAAAAATATTTCATGGGTTACCTTTTTTCTTTTTTCGTTCAAAATATACTTTCTTTTTCAGAATCCACGATGAGTCTTTCGAATATTTCTCGAAACGTTGCTCAATTACTAGACTCGAACCACGCCATCGAAATCCTTAAAATCCTTGCGCGACATTCCCTCGAGCAGAGACGTTTTATCGTCGTCATCAAGCACAAGGATTCGTCGCTACTTTTCTTTGCAGTCAAACCTGGAAAGGCTTCGATTGTCGTATACTTTTTAGAAAACTGCGAGGCCGATCCAAACAGTTTTGGTTTTATTGACAGAGAAAAAGTGACTTGTCTTGCCGTTGCGACGTTCATCAATTCTCCGATTCTTGTCAAAATGCTCTTGTGTTATGGCGCCAATACCGAAATTATATTTTCATTGAAGGAAGAAACCGTTCTCTCTTATGCATGCTGAATGGGAAGGGTTAAAGTTGTAAAACACTTAATCGAACACGGGGTGAAGCTGAATCATCAGGACAACGAGGAAAACCTGCTTGATGGCTTCAATGCATCACTTAAACTTGCACAAGTTCCTCGTATCGGCAGGCGCAGATGTAAATCTGACGGACAAGGATGGAATGACGTGCTTGCTTTTAGCGCTAAAATCTAATAGGAATTGAGTGCTCGCCTTTTTGCTTGACCACGGATCTACACAGGTCGGACTAAGCTTGCATTCGGTCAACGATGGCTTGTATTATGCAATACAGCTTTGCTCTGATCTTGTTATTCAACAATTAATAACGAAGGGCTCTTATACGAGCGAAGAGGTCGATAGGATTTACGAGTTGAAATGCTGTCACTACCAAGTCACTGGTTTTTCAGAAACACGCGCGAACTTTGGCAGAAAGCGTTAGAACTTCGTGGTAAACCAGGAGAAACTCCGATGTTTGAAGTTCGACATAATTAAGGGAAGTTACAGGAAGTTATTTACCTTTTTAAGGCAGACGACATTCCAGCATTGCGCTTTATAGAAGCGACGAGAGGATTCTCTTTGGATACGATGTTTATATGCATCCTGGCAACCTATAATGTCGAAGACGTTGAGAGTTATATAAATTTATGCAAGTTTTTCTTCAAGGAAGTGCAGTCTGTCAAAAATGCATATTTTTTCCAAAGGCTGTTTTATGGTGTCTGGTTAGTGGAGCATTTCTACAGATCGTATAACAATATAAAAAAATCGCATGCACTAAAAATGTTTAATCTGCTTGTAAACTATAACGAAGAGATTTACACCCGGTTACATCGGATGACTAAGCAGAAACGAAGCAGCTATGGTTTTTATGTAGACAACGCAATGCCTATGGTCATTAAATGTTTCTATGCAATAAACTTGAAGTTTCCGGACGGTATAAATTGGCTCTTTAACTCGATAAAGCGTTTAATAAAATTGGATCTTGGTGGTTTAAGCCCGAAAAGTCTTCTCCAGAAGTGTGCAATTACTCGTAAACGCTTGCTTGAACGTTTCTTTCTCTCATGCAATGCTGACTTCAATAACTCCGACAGACTTGGGAAAACTATACTCCATGATTTGATCGAAACTGTAGACGTATCGCTGAATCTGATCAGTGTAATAATCGATCACGGTTTCGATTTCCGCGCGGTTAAATATGATGAATACTGTCCCCTTTGTAGATTAAAAAGAATGGATCTCTTACGAACCCATGTGAAATACATGTCGCTGCAGTGTCTGGTTGTTAAAGCCTTTTTGTGAACACAAAATGACGTCATTTAACGAAGTTCCCCGTCATTTAATGTCGATCGTTAAGTCGCACCTCTATAATTTAAAAAAACATATCAGTCCTCCCGTCCTGCTAGCGTAATCCTAAGGGGTGTTATCGTTTTCTGAAACATATTTTTTCTGTGAGCGCTTTCGGTCTGGATGTATCTGAAAAATGTACAAACAACCCCTGATACTGCAGTCCTTTCTACAACCAAACTCATACATACGAGTATTTTATCATTTTATAGTTTTTTTTCCTATTACATTTTTAAACTTTTTATTTTTTATTTGCAATCGTTTATTTAATCGACTCATTTTGAGTTGAAGCTCATTATTATATGCAGGGTGTTTGTAAAATCATTGGTATAACTTCACGATTATGTTCTACTGGACTTTCTCGTCTGTTGTTTTATTGTATGGGGAAAAAATAAAATAAAATAAACATCGTCATGAAACAGTTGTTAACGATGTGTATATTCTTTATTATAAATTCCAGCTTTGCATAAATTACGCTTAAATATATTTTAATTTGACCAGATCTTGTGTATATTATTTGTGATTTCAAAAATAAAAAAAAAAACATGTATTTGGATGCTATCATCTAGAATCGAAAGCGGAACTGTAGCATTCAAAGCTGGTGACATTACCACTGTACCAACGGGACACGCATATAAACTGATTACAAATTAAAATAAACTAAGACGAATGTACGCAATGTTTAACTATTAAATTTTGGCTCATTTTTGACCCATTAAAAACATTTTTAACCGACTAAAACCCGTAAAAAATCCAATCATTTGGGGTCCCTCTGCAACTTTTAGTTTCGGAGGAGATGGAGTTTGAAATTATGGAGACGGATAAACAGACACAGACATATAGCCGTTTATATATTAGATTTTGAAATATATATATATATATATATATATATATATATATATGAGAAAACGTAGTTTACTTGAAGCGTTGCTGGTAAATAAATATGGAAAAGTATAAGAAGGCTATAGCAATGTAGGGAACCGGCTGTTAAATGTTATGTATGGACAAACGAAAGAGTCTTATAGGGCTTTTTTATATTGTATTTTTACATTTATATTTTTATTTTTATTCAATTTTCACCCCCAAAACAAGGCATAGTGCCACTTTGAAGTAGGGGGCTACTATTGGGGACATAAGTTGCAGGGGTATTATGAAGAGAGAGGAGTGGCAAGATAATCCAGATCAACCACAAGTACAAAACCGTTAAATATACTGTGTTAGGCAAGTGGGATGGTAGAATTCGTTGATATTTCGAGAATATAATCTCTTTTTCAGAATAAAGGGAGTAAAAGAAATATAAAATAACTTAAAAATGGGTAGTAAACTTATTTTACTGTTTTGTATTTGGGATTAATATAGAAAATAAAGATATAATAAACAAGCTCCACAAGACCCTTTTTCATTTGTCCATACATCACATTTTAACACCCGGTTCCCTGTATTGCTATAGGCTTATGCGCATAAGCCTGAAGAGTCCTAGAGTGGATGAAACGCGGAATATTCAGTGTAGCTTTATCGCCATATATATTTTATAACTTACTATATATATATATATATATATATATATATATATATATATATATTGTTTTGTTTTTGGTGTTGCAGAACATGATTATCTTTTTTGCAAACAAATAAAAAAAGAAAACTGTCATGTACGTTGCATTTGAGTCAGGAAGTCAGTATCGTCGGACAGCCTGATCTGTTAACGCTAGTTACACAAAAAGAGGAGAGCATACGAATTGTTTAAGTTTACTCAAGATCGATGTCAATAATTCGAATGCAGAGATTACAAGCATCATTTTAATAAACACTTCAAGTAAAAGTACTATTAAAACCTTATTCCAAAAAAACTTAGAGAAACAATCTGTGTCGTATCAACCTCCGTCTAGGGGACGGAAAATAGCTCGGAATGCGAACATTATTTCCCGTCTTCCTTTCAGATGTTGACTGTAATCGTAAACGTTCAACACAAATCGCGGTTTCTTACACTTCACTCCAACGCATTTTTAACTAAAGATTTGAAAAGTTCAATTAACGCAATCGGTGCAACCAACTGACACCCACTCATTTGCATTAACGCTATTACTTTAAAGGACTGGCAGGGAGACTCGACGTTGCCCGGGATTGAATGATGATCAACGTCTCACCCACCCATATTTTTGTTATCGAAATCGGTGAAATCGCCCAATTTTCAATCAAACCGATTGATTTCCTGCTCTGAGGAGCTATCACGGGGCACTTGAAGGAAACTTCACATACCCCCCCCCCGCCGCAGTGATGCAGTTCACAATAGATTTTAGCCTATATTAAACGGTAGAGAACCTACTGTTCATTTTTATATGCTTTTGTTATATAGATATAATGGCTCGATTTAAAGTTTAAAATGCAAAAGTCACGTATCATGCTTAAATTGTGCTGTAAACAAAAACATTTCGAACGCGCCTCTGTCATATCAAAGAACCTATTGATTTTTTTTATGCCTGGATTTATTGCTTTTTCTGTGATGGTTTGAATTTTACTTTAAAATGAGCAAGGTCGATAGCCATTAGTCACGTGCTCTCGGGTAATGAATGAATGCGTGAATGTAGGATTGACATGAAATTCTTAAAAATAAACTAAAATGACCGAAAATTGGCTGAAATGACTTAAATAAAAACTAAATGACTTAAAATGACTTTAATGAACTTAAGGATGAATTGAATAACCTTAAGAATGCCTTTAATGCTTAAAAATAACTGGAATACTTCAAAAACAACTTGAATGATCTGGAGAATGATTTGAATGGCTTTGAGACTGACTGGTTGTAAAGTGGGTGATCATTTTACATTAAATTAATACAGAAAAGTGATCCCCCAGTTTATATCACAATAAGTACAGCTTGTAGTAAGAACAGATACTACACTTTGAGATATTAAATCTTTTATTCATGTTAAAAAATACAGTAAAATTAACGGTGAACAAAAAACTTAGGCACATGGCCAACTCAAAAGGGGGGATTTTGGGGGTCGTTGGTCATCCTTGTCACTCCAGAACTAAACAAAGTCAAAAGTTTCTCCCAGCTAGTATCTTCTTTCACCATAATACCGCATTCACCCTTTCATATTGTAGGACGTCCTAGTAACTCCCAATTTTTAAAACATTTTTTATTGACGAGTAAAGACAAAAAAGATAACAATAAAATGGTACAATAATTCATTTGTGTCGAGGGCGGGGGAAGAAAAAATAAAAAGGTGATTAGTAGGACCCTCCCAACCCCGTCTAGTTGATAGACTGCCCGTTCCACTAGGTTTGTAAAAGGAACCTCGCTTCTGCGGGTCAGTCTCTAGGTGGGGATGCCCTCTAGATGGGGGTGAATGGAGAAAAGAAAATTTTTGTGGGTAAGGGATGGAGGTTAGTTTGTATTTCTTTTTCTCCAAGATGGGTAAAATTTAGAGGAAGGGGTGAAAACAAAAATTGCAGGTAAGAGGGGATGGGGATCTTGGAGGCTTCCTAATCGGGGAGGGATGGAACACACACTCAGCTAGCTGAGAGACTACTTGTTTTATTTAACTTTACAGAACTGCGCGTTCCACACCTAGGCGGGGAACACGTATTCAAATTTGGCTCCTCTTCGTACACACAGACTTGCCACATGTATCCATCTTCTGTCAAATGCCGCGCGATGCAGCCTTCTTCTATCACATCTGATCTTCACCCGTAGTTGGTGTTTAAAGAACGCGATCAGATCTTGATCAGAAAAAGACAACACCCCCCCGGCAACCTTGCAGACGCGACGTCCAAATCACCATTCTCGCCATGGCCAGGATCGTAACGTAGACCATTTGTCTTTCCCGGTCCCACGGCGGCCTCACGTTGTCCACAACATTGGATACAGTAATTGGGCGAGGATGCTCAGGATCGATGCGAGCCGTCACCCCACTGACATACGACCAGTACTGGCGGAGTTCGCGGCAATCGAAGAAAGCGTGATCCGTAGTTTCCACGGCCGTTGTCCCACAACGGGGACAATCAGGCGACTCCAGAAACCCAGAACTGCATTGTATGTTGTTGAGTAGAAGTGCATTTCGGGCCAATCGCCAGGTCAGAGAGAACTCCGAATTGTTCAGATGACTCGAACCTGGCGCCCAGCTCCACGCGGAGCGGATCTCACTCTGCTGCCACCCCAAACGCGCGCATAGCGGGTCGTCAGCGGCCCCCTTCACTAGATCCCTGTGGAGTTCCCTACGGGTAGCAGTCACAAGGTCACTGGACCTTGGTAGTCGTTTTAGCGAGGCTCGGCACTCTTTCATGTAGGCAGATTCTCCCCTCGGCCTGCGACGGCTCTCGATGGAAGGGTCGAGAACGAGGTCGGGGAAGGCGGCAGTAACCACGGGGTGCCACGGTTGGTCATCCTGCATATAGTGGCTCAGGAAGGCCAGCCTCTCAGCATCTCGATGACACTTCAAGTCCGGCATTCCCAAGCCTCCCTCACACGGACGTTGAATACAGACCTGTCTGCTCACCCAGTGTCTTCCTCTGTCCCAAAGGAGCGAGGACAAGAGTTCGACAAGAGCTTTTAGGTGTTGTGCAGGCAGGGGAAGTACGGCCAGTCGGTAAAGGATGAGAGGAAAGACGTAAGTGGCGCACGCCTCAGCTCTACCCTTTAAGGAAAGTTTCCTAGGAAGCCACGAATTGACTGCAGCCTCCACCTTTGACCGTACCTCCAACCAATTCTTGTCAAGCTGGAGACCCGGTCCGAACCACACGCCGAGGATCCGGACCGGGCCATCTGTCTAGCTGAAGGGCGCAGGGAGGTTTGCGTTGCCACTCCATGCGCCCAACCGCAGTCCTACCGACTTGTTGCGGTTTATCTTGGCCCCTGTAATTCTTTCGTACTGTGTGAGTGCCTCCGACACGACCTCAATGTCTCTGAAGCCCGACACGAAGATCGTGACATCATCGGCGAACGCGGATACCTTGGCAGCTGAGCCGCCAGGCAGAGCCATTCCGCGCAGGGCCGAATTTGCCTCCCCATGTCTCAGCTTGCGGAGAAGAGGCTCCAAAGCCAGGACATAAAGCAGGGGCGACAGCGGACAACCCTGACGAACCGACCGAGAGATAACAAAGGGTTTCGAGCGCTTTCCGTTCACTTGCACGACAGCCATGGGCTGTCGATACATTATGGAGATCCACTTGCAAAAGTCCGGTTTAAAACCGGCGGCCTCTAAGACAGATGCCAGGAAACGATGGTCGACCCTATCGAAAGCTTTGGACTGATCTAAGTTTATCAGCGCGGCTTCCGTGTCATCATCTATTCCCCCCTCTAGGATCATGCGGATCAGGTGCAAGTTGTTCTGAATCGATCTCCCCTTCACAGCGTAGTTCTGTTCCGGTTCAACCAACTCGTCGATAACAACCTGCAGCCGATTCGACAGGACCTTGGCCAAAATCTTCAACTCTGTGTTTAGCAGAGTTATGGGCCTGTAGTCGTCTAACTCTTCCCCTCCATGCCCGTCACCTTTCTTCAGCAATGTGATCACTCCCTTGGTCACCTGCCCTGGGATGGATCCCTGAGCAAACCAATGGTTGAACATATCCGTCAGAAGAGGCAGAAACATGGGCGACAGCCTCAAGTACAGTTCGTATGGCAGACCATCAAGTCCTGGCGATCTGTCACAGCTGACCTGCTTCAGCGCAGTAAAGACCTCCTGCTCCGTCACCCGGCCCTCGCAACTAGCCGCTCTAGCCACCTCGAGGCGGGGAGAGTCGGCCAAATAGTCGCTAAACTCAAAGACCGGAAGATCGGGCTGCTGCGTAAAACGCTCCTCGAAATGTTCTCGAAACCCCTCGCAGATCTCCCGAGTCGATTCCAGGGTGCGTCCATTCGGATGTTTGATTTTTGCAATGTATTTGTCCGAGCCACGCCTAGAAACCTCACGGCGCACGTCTGCATCAGAATTGACTGCTTCGTTGCCTATCTTTCTAAGCCTAGCTCTAACTACTTGGCCTTCGTAACGCTCGCTAGTCTCGCGTAGAAGGTCCTGCTTAGCTAGTTCCTGACTAACCCTATCACCCTCCCCCGTAGCCTGGGCTAGTTTCTGCTCTAGCTGCTTCTTCGTCTTGGCCTTATCTAGTGCGAGGCGCTGGGCATACTTGACGGAGAAGCTTCTGATCTTGGCTTTGAGACCTAACCACCACTTACTCCCGGTAACCGCCCCCACTAGTGCCTTTTTAATCAATTCTCTTAACTGATCTTGGAAGTCTTGTATCTCCAGAAGGGAGGTGTTTAACTTCCAGTACCCCGCTAACTTAGGCCTATTTCCTAGCTTCAGCCGGGCCATAACTAATTTATGGTCCGTCTGGCCTAGCCAAGTGAACGTGGGACAAGATAAGAAGTCTACTTCGCCTCTCCTAACTAACATCCTGTCCAAATAAGTATTGGGATAGGAGGAAACACTATTGGTCCATGTCCACATCTCCCGCCCTGGATACTCGAACCGAAACCTGTCGACCAGACCGCATCTAGCCATCAGATCAGCCAGGCTGGACTCGCACCTCTCCGATCCTCTAGCTCCGCCTCCTACCTTATCTATGTCGGGGTCTAAGATGGAATTCCAATCCCCCATTAGCACTACCCGCTTCCGACAATCTACAAACGCGTCAAGCTGACTGAAGAATGAGACCCTCTCACGAGCGGTGCTGGGCGCATGAACCGCAATCACCCGAAACACAGAATCTTTTACGGACACATCGGCCACAACCAGCCTACCCACCGCATCTCTATGGACAACGTCGACCGTCGCCGACAGGGTACGTTTAACCAGCACGGAAACTCCCTTCCCCCGCGGGCTGCCATATGCTGAGAAAACCTCAAAGTCTCGGGCCAGCACCTGACAGTCCACAGAGGAAACGAAATGCGTCTCCTGAATCGCAGCCACATCCACTCCCAGGGACAAGAGGTCGTGCCGGAGGCGAGCCGCCCGGCCCGGTGATCTCAAGCCCCTCGCATTCAAACTAGCCAAATTCAAAGCCATGGTACCTACCTTAGGGTGTGTCACACTCAGCTCCGAAGTCAGCTGGGGAGAGGACGCCGACGTTATGTGCCATGCTCAAGGTGGTCAGGTTTTTCATATCCTGACCTTCTCTCGCAATGCCGCCGACGTCCAAAGGATAAATTAATTTTATGGCCCTGTAGAGTGATGGATGGACCAACACGGGGACCCTTCCCTTGCATTGTTTTGACAGTTCATCAAGAGAAGGGTCATTTTTTTTCACCAGTTCAATTCCCGGAAACGCCCCTTCAGCGGCCTGCAGCCTTGTCCACAAGTTGGTCTTGCAGGCCTCTGGAGTTCTGACAAAGGTTATTAGGAGTGGGGCGTCCGGGAAATTTGAGGGGATATTTACATCTTTCCCCTCTATCTGTTTGTAATCGAGCAGAGGTTTTAAGTTTTTCCTCTGCCGATGGGAAATGTCTGTGGCCACAGATAGAGGGTCTACATTACATAGTTCCTCAGGGGCAAGGACCTTTGGTCTGCAAGAGGCAGAGGAGTCTCTCCTCTCCCTCGGTTCATTCTTTTCATTTTCTTTTTGGGGTAGTGGCTCAGTTTGCCTTGGTGTGGGGACGGGTGTTTGTGTGGTGCCTGGTGTTGGTGTTGGTGTTGTCTGGTGTTGGTGCGGTGTTTGGTGTTGGTGCGGTGTCTGGTGTTGGTGTGGTGTCTCGTGTTGGTGCGGTGTCTGGTGTTGGTGCGGTGTCTGGTGTTGATGCAGTGTGTGGTTTGGGGGTGGAAGTGGATTTTGTTGTTAGGGGTGGTGTATGTTCACAGGGAGTGGGGGCCACCTTTTCTTCCTCTTTTCTTCTTTTGTTTTTCTTTTTCATTCTTTCGAATGAACCGGGGAGAGGTGAGGTTGAGTTCCTCTCCCTCTCACTTGCGGATTCATCCTCAGAGGAGCAGTCTTTTCTCCGCTTGATCCCCGTCTCGATTGGTGTGGGGACCATTGGTTGTGTCTGCTCCTCTATTTGCTGCTGCAGCTGTTTTTGTTGTTGCTGCTCTCGCTGGTGTCGTTGCTGCTGCTGCTTCTGCTGCGCTTGCTGATTTTGCTGCTGCAGTAGTTGTTGCTGCAGTTGTTTCCGCGGCATTGGCTGCGGTGGCTGTTGTTGTTGCTGCATTTGCAGAGGCTCCTGCCTCGATTTTTGGGCTGGTGGTGGGACGGTGGCAGAAGGGATTATGTGTTTCCGCTTTTGTCTCACTACCGTGCTCCATTCTTCCCCCTTGGCCTCCTGGGTGGTTTGGGTTTTCCTTGGAGCTGGGGTTGGTGCTGCAGTTGCAGGGGTTGTTGCCGCCTGTTTTGGTGCGGGCGTTGTCTCAGGGGTTGTGACCGCCTTTTGGGTTGTTGGATTAGGGGTTACCCTTTGGGGGCAACTCCTAGCCATGTGGCCCTGCTTTTGGCAGAACCAACAGTGTGGACGACGGCCCTCCACCACTACCGTTATGCTGGCGTCTTTGTATGTCAGCAGCGGTGGTATTGCTTGAAAACCTTCCCTCTTCAGCCTCATTGCTATTGTGTAGCAGCCCAGGTGAGTCCCAGTTTTTGACCGTACTGGGGTCACCTGTTCTACCTCACCGTACTGGCTGAAGAGGCATCCTAATACTTCCGCAGGTATTTGGGTTGGCACATTAAATACCTGCACCCGAGTCCTTCTCTTGCCCTGGTATTCAGGTGTTAGTTTGACTCTCCCATACTTTATTTCTTGGTGGGAGAGTCTCTCCGCATCATCCTTGGTGGGTAGGAGGATGTCCTACACAGCGAAGCTCCTCTGGTACAGGTATAGTACTGGGATGTTAAGTTTGTGGAGAAGCCCCGCCATGTCTTCCTTCTTCATTCCTAGGAGGCGGTTTTCCGGTATATCGGAAATGGCAAAAGACAGGACTCTGCCCTCAATCGCCTCCCAGGCACCCGGTATGGGTTTTATATCTGCCCCCTCTATGTATTGTCTGTACTTTGTCAGGTACAGGTCTCTATACTCTTGAGGGGACAGTTGTTTTTCTACGGTCTTCCCCCACGCAGACCCTCTTGTTGGTGTTGGTATGGGGTCTTTAGTGGGGTTAGATCGTTTTTGGTCTTTTATGGAGGTCGCCCCTGCCTGTTTATTGGCGACGCTTCCTGCCTCCCCAGATGTCTTGGTCAGTCCTTTTGTGGGAATGTCACCTTTTTGGGCGGCGGCTCCCTTTTTAGTGTCTTTTTCGGGAGCAGCTTCCCGTTTTGGGGAGTCGGCCTCTTGGGGAGCATGATCCTTTTTGTTTACTTTGAGGCCATCTGCCTCTTCCTCGTTTGTGAGGTCCAGGCGGTATGCCCCCTCATTTTCTTGATCTGCTTCCCTTTTGGGAGAGCAGCCCTCCTGGGGAGCGCTGTCCCCTTTATTGTCCTTTTGGTCCGGCACCTCCTCCTTTTTGTGGTTGGAGTGAGATGCTACGACCGATTTTGGTTTTGCTCCCCTTTGGGGGGAGTCGCCCTCGGGGGAAGTCGCCCTCGGGGGGAGCTGTTGTTAAATTTTCCCCATCCTGGGGAGCGTCCAATGGTGTAATACCCGGGCGGTACGCCCCATCAGCAGTTGTTTTTTCTCCTGTTGGGGATTCGTCCTCTTGGGGAGCAGTAGCCCCCTGGCTGGGGGTATCCATATTGGTGGGCCCCTGGCTGAGGGTATCCATATTGGTGGCCCCCGGGCTGGGGGTGTCCGTTTTGGGTCCCTCTTTTAAAAAATTCACCGAAAAAAGTGACGTGGAATCAGCGTCCAAAGTGGGGAGCCGACTTTGGCGCCAAAAAGAGGTGGCGCCAAAAGGCGGCAGAAGGGGAGATAGAACTGAGAGAGGGAGTGGGAAGTTAGTGGAGGGAAGAGAGAAGGTGTTTCCGACCCTCCCTCGCGGGAAGGTCGTAAATTATCAGCTCGGATCCCCCCCCGTGGGGGAGGGGGGGAGCAGAGAAAGACAGACAAAGTGGGGGTGCGGACAGAACGCGACCCAAAAAGCTTGTCAGGTGTTCCGGGCACGAGAATGTGTCGCCAGAACAGCACTGCCTCGCACGATGTAGGTATCAGAACAGATGGTATTTATTTGCTCCCCCACCGAGCAAATTAGGCACAAGGCCAATTTTTAATGTGAGGAGTGAAGGGAGGGGGAAGGGAAAAAGGGGACCAGCTCCTGAGAGGTGGGAAATGGGAGCTGGTTAATGGTCAGGCATGTGGGGTTGCCCCCACATCTGGTCTTTGCTAGTCATAGCTAGTCATAGCTTGCAGTATCTGCCGGAACAGATACTACACTTTGATCTTGTCCCGAAGGCGCCGACTTTGGCGCCAAAAAGAGGTGGCGCCAAAAGGCGGCAAGAGGGGAGATAGAACTGAGAGAGGGAGTGGGAAGTTAGTGGAGGAAAGAGAGAAGGTGTTTCCGACCCTCCCTCGCGGGAAGGTCGTAAATTATCAGCTCGGATCCCCCCCCCCGTGGGGGAGGGGGGAGAGAAGAGAAAGACAGACAAAGTGGGGGTGCGGACAGAACGCGACCCAAAAAGCTTGTCAGGTGTTCCGGGCACGAGAATGTGTCGCCAGAACAGCACTGCCTCGCACGATGTAGGTATCAGAACAGATACTACACTTTGATCTTGGCCAAAAGGCCATGAAAATGGTATTTATTTGCTCCCCCACCGAACAAATTAGGCACAAGGCCGATTTTTAATGTGAGGAGTGAAGGGGAAATGGGGACCAACTCCCCGGGGAGTAGGGGAGCTGGATAGTGATGATTGGTATGAAGGGTTGCCCCTACATTGACCAAGGTCTTATATGTGGGGTTGCCCCCACATATGGTCTTTGCTTGCAGTATCTGCCGGAACAGATTCTACACTTTGATCTTGGCCAAAAGGCCAAAAAAGCTAAGACCAGCATCTATTAACAACAGACCTTTGATCTTAACCAAAAAGGTCAAGCTCAAAAGTGTTACAGACTGACCGACCGACGGAGTAACTTATAGAGTCGCTTGCACGCGACTAAAAAGTGAAGTATCATGGTGCAATTGTATTTTAGACAGAAAGATCTATTTCAAACGCGCCCTTGTCATATCAAAGTACCTACTGTTGATTTTTTGTCGGGCCTTTCGGCTTGTGTGTTAATAAAACCCCTCAAATGCAGATTTGATGTTAGCCTAAAGCGTTTACTTTGGTCCAAATCGCCTGTTCCTTCTTTCATCAAATTATTTCGCTTATCGATACCAATTGAAGATTTTCCGTTACAAAACCTACTTAGGAACACTGCCAGAGATATAAAGTACCTTCGTATAAATTTTAAAAAAATGGCAATGCTGTTTTTTAATCCATCAGAAACTGTGTGTGTGTGTGTTTTCCTTTTATATAATAGTGTGACACGATAGTCTCAAGAGTGCATGCGGCAAGGTGCATACTGCAGTGAAGGGGTGTTTGACCGAATCAGATGGAATGGGGAGAGCAGAAAATTGTAAAGATTTGGCTAGCGATATAGGACCAACCGCAGCGCTATAATTCTTAGTTTGTTACACACAAGTCAGATGGCATATCATCTCAGAAATGGAGACAAAATTAAGATTATCTACTTGAAATGTCGGAGATGTTTTGACTTGGAAAAGCATTATTGATTTAGACCCCCACACAGCGTTGAGTGAAGAAATCGAGAAAAGTGCAACGGATGTCAGTGTTAGACAAACACATCCTCCTATGAGGGAGAGGTGTTGAGTTATTAAGAGAAGGAAGACTTTGAGGGAAGAGAGAAAGAGCGTTTTTGTTTTGTTTTTTGTTGTTGTTGTTTTTTTTTTTTTGTTTTGTTTTTTTAACTACCCCTTCTCCTCGAGGAAAAGGAATTGAATTCGGAAAAAAGGATTCTGAACGACTGGAACTGTAGCTGGCAAACCCCTTTGAGGGTCTGATGTGGTGTTATCTAGATTGTGTTAACGGGTTTTTTTTTTACTTTTACTAGATCTGGTCAAGCATCGTTCACTGCTTGTCTTAGATTAGACAGTATCGGTTGTGAACTGATGAAAAGGATAAATAGTTTATTATTGTCTATAAACCAGTTTTGTTTGTGGTGACTCTTCATTTGCAGCAAGCTGACCGGAGCAGCAGAAGGATCAAGGAACCCAGGAATGACACACGAGACCATTAGATCGAGAACGGAAACGCCCCACCATTGCACGCAACGTGTGAAGACGATCACTACGCCACCTAGTGACGGGACTCGTTAGAAAGCCCCTGTCGTAATAGTAGATTGGTTGGTTGTTTTTGTTTTACGGCATATCAATCTTTTTCAGGTTATTTAATGCCGTATCTAGTTATTTTGAGGAACGATTTTTAATGCAGTATATTTTTTTAAGTCGGATTCTATTTAACCTATAGTTGGGACCCTAACAGGTACTACGACTCCGGGTCAGAGTGGACCTGGGAGCAATGGCAATTAAAGGGTGGCTCCACATTCCACAAGGCCCGCAAAGTGGAGCCTCACCATCGGATATAGTTTTAGGTCATATCCAGGACTCGTAATAGTAGAAGTTGTAATCTTTATGTAAGCAAAATTTTCAAGGTGTATTCTTTCTATAATAACCCAAGTTCAAAATTATTAGTTTTTATTTTGACAAATGAAATGGATCAGCTGTATATGAGTGGGGGTAGATTCGTTAACCAGTGCAAAGATTTGGAATTACAGGTTCTAAAATCAGCTAGAATAGAATTTTACACGTTATCATTTCTGTGACCAACGAAAAAAGTAATTAAAAAAATCTATAGGGCGGAACAATAAAATTGTCGGCATAGAAAAGACCTGATTCCATTTCCGTTTGATGAAAACCGATTTTCTTTTATTTTTATTATTATTTTATTTATTTTCTTTTTTTTTGGTGCAGACCATCTATTAGTTAACCAGTTATGTAGAAATCCTGAAAGTGATAGGAACCTTCTTTCATGTCCGAAAGTAATAATGTTCAACGATCGAGATCGGAGATGTGCCGTTGTACAACTAATGCTCTCTACCGATCGAAGTTATGAAACGGTACCATTGCTAGCACCCTCATAATGCAACGCCTGAGCGCACAGCTCAACAAAGTTTCCGGCCACGGTTATGGTCTTGGTGTGGTTTCAAGTGAGGGCTACACCATGCCACCTCAAATCTTCGAAGTTGGCTTGAAAGTTAACACGTGCCTGGATGTACTGAAGAGTGTGGAGTCCCCCTGGTGCAATCAGATGGCCGCTGCCAGACCCTGGGTGTAGCAGCAGGACTCTGCGCCGGCCTACAAGTCCAAAGAGACTCCGGCTTGGCTTCAAAAACAGTGCTACGTCTTTGTACTCTTCTCTCGCTGCGCCCTTCCCCGACCTGAACCCACTGGACTACTTCATTTGGTCATATATCGAGAACATCAACGTAACCTTCCGAGTATTCGCCGAGCTCTCGCCAGAGCTTGTGGAAAAAACATGACCCACAGTTCCGGACCTATACTCATATCGAGGCGGTGATAGAGATTGAAGGCGGCTATACTGAATAGATGTCAGCTCTATTACATAATCAAGTTACCTGAATCGATTTTTTTTCAATTAAAGGTTTAAAACATTGTTATAGTGTTGTTTTCTTCAGGAGGGAAATTTATAGTTCCACCATGTAATTCTAAAATATTGCTCGTTAACGAATCTGCCTTAACTTACCGATTAACGTTGAACTAGTCAAAATGTCTCGTGTTTATGCCTCTATAAAAAAAATTAACTTGATCATAGGACTTTTAAAAATATCTATCAGCGAAGTGTCTTAAAGTTTCCAGAATTTTTCACATGGGTACTTTTATTCATAGTACACACATGGAACTCTAGTCCCCTTCAAAGTAATCTCCTCCGGCTGCAATACACTTGCTGCACCGTTCCAACAACTTCTGGAAGGCTCCCATGGAAATCCTCTTGTATGAGCATGTCAATGACCCTCGTTACAGCCTCTTTCATCTCTTCAGTTATCTCATAATGACAGCCTCTAAGGTTTTCTTTGAGCTTAGGGAATGACCAGAAGTCACAAGGACCAAGGACTGGACTATAGGGCGGGTGAGGAACTGTCTTGATGCCCACCTGTCATATAGTCTATGACAATTATGGGGCTCTCTTGAGACAAATTTTGCACTAATCTTCTGTCTGTTCAGTTCCTCGCCAATAACTGTGTGTACAGTTCATACACCGACATCAAATCGTACACTTATTGTCTCTATAGAGATACGACGCTCCTTATTCATGATGTTTTTATTTGTCAAATCAACACTACTGTTCTTACTTCCTTACTCCTATCACACCTCATCATCCCTCATCGACCCCCTGTCTTCCTTTTATCTCTTATTCCACTCAAAAACTGATGTTCGATACATGCAAGATGGCCCAAAGGCAGTCTGAAACATTCAATACGTTCTTGTGGCATTTTTTTTCAAAGTTTAAATTAGTATTTCATTGTCCTCACGTCTAGATTGTATTTTTGAAATTCTTCAGGTGTGACAATCAGGCTTTCCAATTCTTACTGTAGCTGTTCATTTGAACCTGAAATCATAAAAATTCGTCAGTCATCTCATAAGATGTATAACAATATTATACTGAATTTTCAAGTGTTTATTCACAGCAATAATATGGATTGTTTTTACAGATTATTCAACAAACTTCATGGATTGAATTTTATTATTTGATTAGTGGGAGGGGGCTTTGCCTGGTAATAAAATATGCTTAAATATATTTTAAATTGTCGCGATTTTGTATATATTGTAATAGTCGTGATTCCAAAAATTAAAAAAAAAAACGTATTTGGATGCCATCAGCTAGAATTGAAACCGAAAGTAAAATTGTAGTCTCCAAAGCTGGTGATGCTACCACTGTGTTACAGGAAAAATGGCTGTCCCCTTTTCCTGTAAATAAGAAGAACATTAAATAAGTGAAAATGGGATTAGGATAGACCGAAATTCGAATAAGCAAGGTTCAGAAATAGATTCAGAAAATGGAATGTTAGGATTTCGCATTGTTCAATTTCATATAAAATAGTTTAGATATTGTCTGTCTGTAAAAAGAGTTTAATTGTTCAATTCTTTTTTATGAAAACTGAATTAAAATAAGGTCAGCAAGAGAAGGACGAACAATAGAAATTAAAAACATTGAAAAATGAGTAAGGTTGAAAAATAGGTTAGTGAGAATTCTTTGCTGCAGAAGTGTGCGTGGAGAACGTGTCAGCCACGTGAGTTCGCCACGTGAGTTCATCACGTTTTGAACCACACATATGACGTCATAGCAGAAAAGGAATTTCTCAATATAGGAGCCAGGATTAGCAGATTAGTCGGAGAAGTCAGAGGCAGACGAGTCCGGATCAGAGTCAGCAGAGTCGGGCGGATAGAGCTGACATGATCAGAGGCGGGTCCTCTCAGGGGTGAAGGGTAGAACATTTAACATGTAGAAACGACTTTGAATTCCTTGACGCCATCATTATTAGACCGCTCGATCTGAGAATAAAGAAGTTATCATGTTTTTGTAAAACTGTGTCGTATCATCATTCCACAACTTGAAGGTAATGGGTAATCATCGTTATTATGAACTCTATGTAACTCTTACAAGAAATGTATATCCCCCTCTTCCGTGTTACACGAATATGCATCCCTATCAACCTCGCTAATATGTGTTAAGAAGGAACAGCCACAGAACTGTAAGATGTTATAAATGTTACTTCTCTCTCTCAACCTCTCACTGCTATATATATATATATATATATGTCTGCCGTGCAACATATTCATTGATTTGGTGCTCGTGACCATTTTTATTCAACAAGAATAAATTGAAAAAAAAAAAAGAACTTCGCGTTACCACGAAACACAACGTAAGGGTCCATTGAAAAAAAAAACAAACAAAGAAAAAATGCTAGACGAAATAGAACAATAATTATAAAAGAAAAGAAACGCGCAAACACACACACACGCTCAGTGTCAAAGAAAAAATGCTAGAGGAAATAAAAAAAATAACTAAGAAGAAAAAAGAAGAGAAGCACACACACACATACTCACAGTGCCAAAAAAGAAAAATAAGAAAGAAATACACACATACACACAATAAAAAAGAATAAAACTTATACACGAAAAAAAAAATAATGTCGATATGCCACAAAGAACAAATAACAGAAAAAAGTCCAAATTAAAAATTTAATGAGTGAAAACGGAAATCGCACACACAAGTAAAATGTTAAAAGAAAAAAAAATAGTTTTGATATGTGACATTTCAGTGTTTAATAACAGGTCATAACAGGTGACTTCTTTTTGTGAAAATATTTTATAAAGCAAAAGACGAGAAAATAAAAACAAAGAATAGTAGTAGAGATGAATGAAAAAATAAACAGTTATAAAAAAGTCACCATGCGTAATTCATTGATAAACAGTTGTAAAAAAAGTCACCATGCGTAATTCATTGATAAAAGAATTGTTTTGTTTTTAAAAATACACACATACACACAAGTAGAGAAATTGGGGTCATCCATTATTGTTTTAAATTCGTATTAGAGTGTCATTTATAAAATTTGTGTCAATGTGAAATCGTTTGGACGAATTGTTGAATGTTACTTGTCAATCAAAAGATTTTTCAAAAAGTCGCATGTACTTTTTAAAACAGCTTACGAATGCACTTTTATTGTACAGTTGAACTTTTCAGCTTTTCATGTATTTTTTTTATTTCATTTTATTTTATTTTATTTTTTTTATGTATAATGTTATTGTATTTTACCGCCAGGAATTCAAAGTCATAATTAAGTAGATAAAAAAGGAAAAAAATGAGTCCTAGAAAAATAAAATGAAACGTTAATTGAGAAAATGGTTGGCCTAGAAATAAGTTAGAATTTTAGAGAGGGAACAATAGAAAATTACGTAAACGGGTATTTTGAGAGTTTTTCGGGTGTGATAAGCCAAAAGAGAGAATTTTTCTTTTTGGTAATTGCTTTTTGTTATTTTTTAATGTCCATAAACATTTTATGCGAGATGTGTAGCTTGCCAGGTAAGCATTAGAAATGCCCTGTTTGGAAAATAATGGATCCTGCGGAATTGGGTGCTTATACAGCAGGCCGCAAGGGAGATATAACCTTATATTTTGTTAGAGACGTATAAATGCAGGATATCTCTGTTGAATCTTGGACGCTCTGATGAAAAAAAAAAAAAGAAAAATCACAGAAATCTGGCCATAGTTAGAATTTAGTGCGTAAATATGAATTTTGGCGCAAGAGATCGGGGTTATTTAGTTAAGGGTGATATTTTCTAAGTCTTTATTAAGTTCCAAGAGTCCAAGCAAGGAAATCTAAGTGAACCAGTGTGAGGAAAACGTATATCTTAATAATTATAAGCTAACCACAAAGATTTAAGTAAATGTGCTTTGAGTATGTCCACAAAAAAAATAATATAGTTAAAAAATGGAAAACAGCTCTAAGTAGTAGAACACCCAGGCGAAAGAAAGGATCAGGATACTTTTTGACGAAAGAAGTCGTCGATTTCGAGAGAAGTAAAATGAGACCTCGGGTTTAAGGGATAAGGGTGGCTGGATGAAGCAGCTGATGTGAATCACCCTACACCCAAAAAGGAAATTCCAGGAAGATCAGAAAGATATTCTGATCTAAAAAAAAATATTATTATGAAGTGAGTTGGAAAGGGCTGATTAAAAGAGTTTTTTTTTTTGAGGGACGTGGTTTCTAGCAACGTATTATTCATTTAGCGAACGGATGCAAAGTACATTTTTTTAGAGGTGGCCAAATTTATGTTGAAAAAATAATAGATAAATACATTTATTTTGCATGTTTTGGTTAGTGTTTATCAACGCAAATATTTAAGTTTTCAGTGATTAATCAAGTTAAAAAATAGGGAGTTACTTTCCAATCACCTTGTATTTTATATTCAAAACAAAGTTATGAAATCGACCTGCTCTAATGCTTGGTTAGTAATTCGAAGTAATAATAGTTTTAGACAAGTTTTATTTGATGTTTGTAAGGAATTATATGAGTAAGATCATTAAAAACAATTTTGAATCTGAGAGGTGACCTCAGCTTGGAGTATGTCCACAAAAGAAATAATATAGTTAAAAAATGGAAAACAGTTCTAATTAGTAGAACACCCACGCGAAAGAAAGGATCAAGATACTTTTTATGTATTTCTAAGTCCACAGTCCACATGATCGCTTGTTTGCTAATGATTTTTACAGATCAATAATTGAGAAGCTCTTAAATTTTGTCTTTGTTGATCATTAGATTACTGGACACGATCTAAGATCTTAAGGACAACTAAATATGTTTTCATCAAATTTGTTCAAAAATATTTTATCCGGCTCGGAAGATTTTTAAAATAGAAGCATCATTAAAAAATGCCATTATAAATATAATTTACAAGCCGGGACAAATTATTTAGCAACGACTATCGAAATGGCAGAGAAAGAGACATAATTTTCGAACTTGAATCAAATCGGAAAAAAGAAAAAACTTTTTTACCCTAAACAAGGCATATTGCCACTTGAACATAATTCAGATGAACATATCTCGTTTCAAATTAAAAAAAATATTGATCGAAATACGTACCATCAGAATTAGCACACTTTTGCCAACCCAAAACAAGTTTATTTATGCCAATAACGTAAAAAAAAATATCTTGCGTTCTGGTAACAATGACGTCTCTGAAGGCGTGTTTGATATCGCTTAGGCTTTTTTAGGCATTTTCACGCAGAATGTTGTCCAGATGCTTGAAAAAGTGATAGCCAGTAGGTGGTTTAGCAACAATGTGGTCGGGCATTATTGTGGAGGAGAATTGGACCTTTTCGGTTGACTAATGCTGGGTGTTGTCGAAGTTTATGATGCATTTCATCCATTTGTTTTTGTTTTCTTTACAAAGACATCACCACTTATCAAGGCCAATAAGCCACCCGAGGATAAGGGTTAAAGAGTGTGCAGTAGAAATTGGAGAATATAGTAATTGTTCGTAATGGAAATTTGGTAAATTTGTTAACTTATATGGAACGGCTCAACAAAAATTTGTTTACGTTAGACTTGAAGACAATAATATTGTAGTCAACTGGAAAGCAGGAAAACGGAAGACAATTCCATATGCGTGCAGTTCTAAGAAAGAAGCTTTGCTCATGGAATCTACGTTTAGGTTTAGGCCCAGATAAAGAGTGAGGAAATTGTTGATAGTGTTTCCTGCTAGACGGGTGTTTCTTGTGAAAGTTTGGCGAGGGGAGGGGCATTGATTGGAGCTCAGTCGAGCACTTGCCATAAAAATAACGATAAATATTACCAATTCATAACTTACTTTGTTGACAGTACTTCTCCGCCGTAATGGTTCCGCCTGAATTCAGAAACTCTAATGGATGAGACCTGTTGCAGACGACCAAATAGTCCGCATGATTTTCTTCTGCTGCAACTCTGGCTTCGGGAAGTGTTGTGGAGCTTGGTCAGCGTCTAACCGCTGAGCGTCGCCGTGGTCGTAAAGAACCCACTTTTCATCGCAACTTCAAGAATGACCAAATGGTATTTTTGTTCAGGAGTTAAGGTAAGAGGTTGTTACGAAACCTACTAAATTCCCAATCCTCACTGGTTCGACTCAGATGCACCAAACATTGATGTTATGGCCCCCTTTTTTTTTGCAAAACTCAGTCATGTTCTGTAGAACCAAAAACAAAAATTTTCCTCTACAAAACAACCAAACCAAAGACCATAAATAAATATCTGAAGATATTAAGAACATAAAGTCATAAAACTTTTACTAAATGATATGAAATTAAATATCTCCAAAAGTGTTGATATGCTGTAAAACAAAACAGCCAAACCAAACATCGTAAATAAATATTTGAAAATATTGAACTTGAAGTATAAAACCTTTGCTACAATAATTGAACATGAAATGGGTTGATATGCCGTAAAACAAACCAACCAAACCAAACATCGTAAATAAATATTTGAAAATATTGAACTTGAAGTATAAAACCTTTGCTACAATAATTGAAGTTGAAATGGGTTGATATGCCGTAAAAACAACCAAACCAAACATCATGAATAAATATTTGAAAATATTGAACTTGAAGTATAAAACCTTTGCTACAATAATTGAAGTTGAAATGGGTTGATATGCCGTAAAACAAAACAACCAAACCAAACATCGTGAATAAATATTTGAAAATATTGAACTTGAAGTATAGAACTTTTGCTACAATAATTGAAGTTGAAATGGGTTGATATGCCGTAAAACAAAACAACCAAACCAAACATCGTAAATAAATATTTGAAAATATTGAACTTGAAGTATAAAACCTTTGCTACAATAATTGATTCTTGGCCTATGCCAATTAATTCAAGAACTCTTTCTAATGAAATCGAACTTTATTTTCTCACACATACACACACACACACACACAAAAAAAAAATGCACACACAACATACAGAAATGAATATACAAATTGTACATAGTTAAATTTTACATTGAACGCTGGGGTTATTAGTTAGATTAGGATCCACAGAGTGATTGAGGTATTTTGGTAAATGTTGCCAGTCAAGAGTAAGACTTCAAAGTCTCATCTGTTACATAGTCAAAAAGACCCTGTACCCTCCCCCTCCCAATTTCTTGTAGGGCCTTGTGCCTAATTTTGTTGAATTGAATTTTTTGTACGTTTTTTATGTTCAATTTTTTCTTTCTCAATAAATATATAAACAAGATCAAAGTGTAGTATCTGTTCTTCAGATGCTGCAAGCTATGACTAGCCATGACTAGCTATGACTGGCAGAGACCAGATGTGGGGGCGGCCCCACATGCCTGACCTTTAACCAGCTCCCATTTCCTACCTCTCGGGAGCTGGTCCCCTTTTCCCTTCCCCCTCCCTTCACTCCTCACATTAAAAATTGGCCTTGTGCCTAATTTGCTCGGTGGGGGAGCAAATAAATACAATCTGTTCTTCAGATGCTGCACTTCATTTTCTTGTTCTCTTTCGGTGGAGGAGAAATCCTTCACGACTGAGACAATTTTTATTTTTGTACCTTTTCTCCACGTTAAAAAAACGACCCTGGTGTCTAACTCTGTCCCGTGGGGAGGCATAGTAAATAGGTACAATAATTGAAGTTGAAATGGGTTGATATGCCGTAAAACAAAACAACCAAACCAAACATCGTGAATAAATATTTGAAAATATTGAACTTGAAGTATAAAACCTTTGCTACAATGATTGAACTTGAAATGGGTTGATATGCCGTAAAACAAAACAACCAAACCAAACATCGTAAATAAATATTTGAAAATATTAAACTTGAAGTATAAAACCTTTGCTAGATGGAAAGTGACATATTGTTTCTAATCCAATCCCGAACAACACCAAGTCTTTTTCTAGCGTTTATAGGCACGAAGAAGAAATTTAAAAAAATAATTTGACATTAGCGATCTCTTTAAATAGTAAATCCTTTATATAAAACATATCCAATAAAAATATCGAAAACTTTTGGATATTAATTTTCTGTATTATAATTTAGAAATGTTTTATTTTGTGCGGAACTGTGATTAGCCATAAAAATGTTGTACCGGTAAACTTAAAAGTGGCCATTGGAAATTCTTTTCAAACCGGAAACACGGGGGAACACTTTTTTTTTTGTATGCAGGAAGACGTGACGTCATTACAGGTAAATAAGATTCAATTTCAATTCTAAATCAAAGTTAAACTTAATTTTATTTTTAATTGAGAGCTAGATAAAAAAATAATTTTCGATATAAATGTTTGGTAAAATCCATTGAAAGCGGTCGGTGGTTCTATGCGAAAATAAAGCTGTGTACGCATTATAAATGTTTCTTTTCTGTGTCTTACGTTATACATTAGTACATTAGGGGTCATTTCGAGTTAAAAGTTTATTTACTGCACTCATCTGGACTAGAGAAAATCATGATTTAAATGTGTATGTCTCGTCTAAATAACTAACGATAATTCTCTGATATGGCCGACCAGACGGGTGATCAAAAAGTAAGATCGAGCGTACAGCGTACCGGAAAACGAAATGAGACTAACGAAATTGAATTTTATTTACAGTCGAGTTATTTTTTTTTATTCAAGACGGGCAAAAAAAAAAAACGGGCAAAAAAAAAAAAATTATCCACCAAGAAAATAAAACATAACAAATTAATCTGAAAAGCGCAAATTTCAAGCAAAAAAAAAAAAAAAAAAAAAAAAAGGCCAATTGTCAATTTGGTCTCATTTCGTTAGTCTCATTTCGTTTTCCGGTACGCGTACGCTCGATCCGACTTTTTGATCACCCGTCTTGTCGGCCATATCAGAGAATTATCGTTAGTTATTTAGACGACACATACACATTTAAATCATGATTTTCTCTAGTCCAGATGGGTGCAGTAAATAAACTTTTAACTCGAAATGACCCCTGATGTACTAATGTATAACGTTAAGACACAGAAAAGAAACATTTATAATGCGTACACAGCTTTATTTTCTCATAGAACCACCGACCGCTTTCAATGGATTTTACCAAATGTTTCTTAATATGATTTGTTCAATTGTAAAGACTTTTTTTCCCAATTAAATACGATATTTTATTTCATCAGTCAGCAAAATGTTGCTGTAATATGATATTGTGGATAATAAAAGGATGCAATTGAGTTTTAATGGTTTCGAAAAGTTGAACAATCCAAACAATGGCCGAGCCATCGCAAAAAGTTAAAGAATATAAACCAAGTAGCCAGATTTTCTTCCTGTTGTCACCCCGAATTAGTGTCAGATGCAAGGTTAAAGAAAGTCATGTAAAATCTGATGATTTTTAAGAAAGTTTGGTCTTATTAATGTCATACTGTACTGCTGGAAAGATTTGTAATCAACATGGCGATCTAAAATTTCAGTTTAAAATTCATTCATAACGGAATAAAAATGAACCTTCAATTTCAACTAAAATACTTAAAACACTTTTTTTTTTTAAAGTGACGTCATTTAATGTAAATCGTATTAATTTTTTAAATCCATTTTATATCTAAACTTTGAATGTTCGACTTAATTTTCCTTATATGAAACCGCTAAAAACTAATATTTTATTTAAATGTTTCTTAAAATTACGTTTAGTGTCGTATATTATTAAGATATAATTTTATTTAGAACCACCGTAAAATAATGAACGATTAAATTGGTGTGCTCTCTCTCTCTATATATATATATATATATATATATAGAGAGAGAGAGAGCACACCAATTTAATAAGCATCCCACTCATGAATGTTTATTCAATTATATTTAAACTTTTCTTTATACCAGTCCTTTAATTTATTAAGCTCTATGTAACTACCGACCAGATAACAAAGCGACAAAATTCTCATATTCCAAATTTCATGGTCAATATCTTCAAATTTGGAATCTAGAATTTTGTCATTAATGAAGTAATTTACGATTTTATGACGAATGTGTACACAAAGTATTTATTTCAATACGTAGAGTCGGTGTCGATTGTTGACAAAATAACGAAGTTTTATATAATAACTTGACTACCAGAACTCACATTTTTTTGGCAGCAACAGAGAATTTATAAAGCGAAAACTAATTGTTCTTGTTTGTTCAGAAGAAGGTAATAATTCGTGTTTTTAAAAACTAGGATTTCAAACACTCCTACCTCGATTGAAAATGGGTTTAATATTTTTCTTAGCATTAAATAAATCTATTTAATTTACTTTGTCAGAAAAAAGGGGAGGATACAAAAAAAAAAAACTAACCTGATTTTGCATTCGTATGTTTTTATACCTTATGTGGATAAGGTTAGACACAAGCTCAAGTGAGATTTCTAAACAAAAAAAAAAAAGCCAACGCACTTGTTGAAGTGCACTCTGGTTTACAATATTGCCTGAGCAAGCCAGTCGTCATTCTTCGGTAGGATCGTCTCCGGCAATAAAGCAAACTTCATTCCAGAGAAAATAAAGCGTGGGAGGTTGGACTTCTTTGGTATAAACAGGACTATTGTTTAATGCGATAGAAACAAAAACGCTGTCGAACCGATTTTGTGTCATTTGACTAAATCTGGCCGAAGTAGTTTATGATTTGAAATCGCAAAAAAAAAAAAAAAAAAAGAATCAAGCAAACATTTTTATTCGTATATGATGGCCGAAGCAGTTTACGATTTAAAATTGTTTTACTTTTATTAAAATGTCTGTAATTACCTTATTTCATACTAGTCTGGGTGCTCGGCATTGCCCGGGTGTTTGGAGGTGTATGTTGAGCAAAAAAAAAAGGTGGTGGCAGGCAGGCTCGAACCCGAACCGCGAAGGAGGAATAGAACGTGAAAGAAAAAATGTGACATCTTTGCCATTGTGTCCATCACCAATGCCGAAGGTTGAAATTCAGGCTTCTCGGTCGAAAGGGAGATGACTTTCGAAAAATATCGGCGAAAAAAAGCGACCCCTTCTTGTAGAAAACTGCCCAGTTGAGGGTGATGGAATTAACGTTTTTAACAAATCTCTCGATATTTGTCGTCCGATACTGATCTTGTGAAAATCCGTCGCCTCTGTCGCAAGTTTAGGCAGACATACATTGAAATAGACAAGCGAGATTTATATAATAGATTCATCAATTTATAATCTATTTTTGCTATGTCTGTAGTTTTCGCCGGAACTCTGGAATTCGGTTCAAGTCGTGGTGCGCTATTCTGCGCAAGTCTATTTATATTCTGTTTGGTGCTTATGCACTCTTGTTACCGCGTAATTTTTAAAATAGTATTTTCAAGTTAAATTCAGTTTTACGATATATTTTATATTAAGTGAAAGTAGAAATTAATTAGCAAGCACTCCCCTCGCCATGTTAAGAATATCTTTCTAAATGTTATTTCAGCACGGTAACAAAAGTGCATAAGTACCTATATTTTATTTTGAGATATTGAAATAAACTTAGATTAAATGTTATATATTTGACATTTAAAAATTAATTTTGGATTTAAATTTTTCTTTAAAATGACTTCTGGGATTAAGGAAATATTTGGAAGGCACGAAAAAAAATAGCGGAAGTTAATAAAAATGCGATCGATTGAGTCTGGCGAAGGATTATACAAATTTTTAGTCGCTCAAAAAATTGAACAAAAATTCAAAAGAAATGACTTCCAAATCGTAAACAGTTTCTACCTTTTCCGGAACTTACTCTGGATGCTCTGATCCGCATTATTGGCTGTGTAAAAATTTATTTTGTGGATACCTATTTCTTACATGTACCATGTGAGTATTTATGTTTGGGCATCCAGAGGATTTCAGTTTTTAAGAAGTCCGTTCCAAATCTTCACCTTGAATATCAACCAAAACAATAGAAATATGTCGGCAAGTTGAAATGAACATTTTGCATTTCAACTTGTCGACATATTTCTATATGCATTATTCATCAATCTAAAAAATAATTTTACTCGTTATAAACCATTGTTTGTGTACTATTCCTTTTTCTTAATTTCAGTGTTATGTGACCAAGAGGTTATTGGTTAAATATTTTCACACTCCTAAATCTACTGTTGGGTATAAATACCTCAACCTCCCCATGTTAAGAACGGCTTTCGGAATAAACACGCTCAACCTCCCCATGTTAAGAACTGCTTTCGGAATAAACACGCCCACCTCGAAAGCCGTTCTTAACATGGGGAAGGCTGAGTACTATCGTAAAAAAATGCAAAACTAGTTTTGCTTTCCAAAAAAGATGCTATTTTTGTTTTTTTTATCCGCTGCATTTTTTTTTTTTTTTTTTTTTTAGATTAAATAAAAAGCAATAAAAGCTACTTGAAAACAAACAAATGAGCCAGGTAGGTATAAAATTCTTTTCTTAGCTATGGTGTCATTTATTTGTAATATGTCGTTTGTTGGTCAATTTGCTAAATACCCCCTATTCCTTACATGTGCGATGTGAGTATTTATACACTATGAATATCCAGACTTCAGTTTTTAAGGAATCTGTTCCAAATCTTCACCTTGAATATCAACCTAAGTAATAAAAATATGTCGGCAAGTTGAAATGAACATTTTGCATTCCAACTTATCAACATATTCCTATATGAATTATTCATCTATCTAAAGATTGATTTTTCATCGTTATAAACCATTCTTTGTGTACGATCACTATTTCTTAATTTCAGTGTGACCAGTGGTTCAAGAGTTAATCGGTTAAATATTTTCACACATTTTATTTACATAGAAAAAAGTTACTTATGCAGAGAAGGTACTGTGCTAAAATAATGCTATTACTTGAAACTCCATGTTTAACATATAAAGAGGGTGTCTTGTAACTTTTCTGTACTTTCACCTAACAATTTAATAAACAAATATAGCGTAAAACTTTAACTAGACAATATTATTTAAAAAAAATAGCACGCTATCTTTGCATTAGTTAGAAGGAAGCTTATTTATTTTCCTTGTCCAAAAAATATTTGGATTTGTTGAATTAAGATGAGATTTATTTTTCATGTGGAAGAGGTTTGACACAAGATCAGGTTATTACACAATGGTCTACAGAAAAATGTCTGCGCAACTCCCTCAGCATTCTGGTGTAGGGACACCTCAGTCGATTAGCAATAAACTAACTTCTCAGAAGGTATAGCCTGGGATTGTTTGAAAGACACGACGAAATCTAAAATAGCAGACGACACAAGCATGCACGGTTCGAATTATCTAATTAAAACGCAAAAATTCCAATCTTTCAAAGAAATAGTAGCTTTCAAATCGTAAACCGTTTCTACCTTTTCCGGGAATGACTCTGGATAATTTGAAACTCTAGACTGCGTAAAAACTAATTTTGTCGATACTTAATTCTTACGTGTATCTCGGGAGTACTTATACTTTTTGACTATCCAGAAAATGTCAGAACTAAAGGCGTCTGTTCGGATTATTAGCGGAATATCCCGGAACTTTTTCCCAATGTATTTAATTAAAGGAAACCGATTCTTTGTCTTTTCAAGAATAAATGATTTTAAAATGTCAACTTTAAAATTGTATTGGAATTTTTCCGATCACTGTTATCATCTTAATGTCATTTTCACAATATTTCGGTCGATGTAACCTATCTTCAGGTGTAATTATCGAATTCGGAGAACGTATCTGCCGAACTCTGGAATACGCAAGGTTGGTTGGTTGGTTGTTTTTGTTTTACGGCATATCAACCCTTTTCGGGTTATTTAATGCCGAATCCAAAGATTTTGAAGAAAATATTTTTAATAGAATATATTTGTTGTTTTAACGTTGGTTTCTATTTAACCCATAGTTGGAACCCTAACAGGTACTACCACTCCGGGTCAGAGTGGACCTGGGAGCAATGGTAATTAAAGGGTGGCTCCACACTCCTCAAAGCCCAGAAGCTGGGGTCTCACCACTGGATATAGTTTAAGGTCATATCCAGGACCCCCCTCGAGCGACTTTTACTCTCTGCAGGGGGGGGGGGATAGTCGCTGTATTCTAATGCCTCACTGACAGGGTCCGGAATACGCAAGGACCTGTGACTCGGAACAAACCGTTTTTTTTTGTTTTTTTTTTTTTAATGAAATTAATTGAATAAAACAGACCCAATTCCTTCTAGTGTACATCCACTGGGATCCAATTCTAACAAATTATAGAGTCTTCTAATAAAACAGGGGCGCGTTCGAAATGAATGTTTCTGTTTAGAGTATAATTTAACCATGATACTTGACTTTCGCATTTTTAACTTTAAGTGAAACCATTATTTACAGATAATCTTATAAAATCAACAGTAGATTCTCTACAGTGCAATGTAGACTGCATTGTCATTGCGTGAACGCTTGTGGTTTCCCTCTTTCTATCTTTTCTTTTTGTCCTCTTCCCCTTCTTTTACTCTGTGTTAGGCTTTGTTGTACTTTCATCGTTTTTATCGTGTCGTCTATTTACTACACAAATCGTGTAACAAAATGCGCGGCGAATATATATAACACTGTCGATTTTGGGTATATAAAAAAAAAAATTGCAAATTTATTCTCTTAACAATACTTTCACAGTATGCTACAGAGAAAGGAAGAGAGAGATGTGAAGTGGCAGGTGGCTTGTTGACGACTGATGGCCTGGTCGGTTTCCTCCGCTGTCTTTTCCCTTTATTTGTTTAACGTGCGTTCATTTGTGTATAATGACGCATCGTCACAATTGTCAAATTAAAGCCACATTCCAAGTGGTTGTTTACATTTTCGAAAACTTGGTCAGCTGAAGAATGAATTCCAAGGTTTTTGGACATGCTTTTCAATGTTATGCTTCCTAATGACAAGGCCCTGTCGGTGGGGCATTAGAATACGCCGACTGCCCCCCCCCCCCCTGCAGAGAGTAAAAGTCCTCAATGGGGGTCCTGGATATGACCTTAAACTATATCCAGTGGTGAGGCCCCAGTTTGTGGGCTCTGGGGAGTGTGGAGCCACCCTTTAATTACCATTGCTCCCAGGTCCACTCTGACCCGGAGTGGTAGTACCTGTTAGGGTCCCAACTATGGGTTAAATAGAAACCGACCTGAAAACAACACATATATTCTATTAAAAAAAATTTTTCTTCAAAATCTTTGGATTCGGCATTAAATAACCCGAAAAGGGTTGATATGCCGTAAAACAACCAACCAACCAATCCCGATGACAAATCTTCAAAACAAATCAACAGTGTGTGTGTGTGTGTGTGTGTGTGTGTGTGTGTGTACGACTCTCAATAATTCTGGCGTTTCCCCACAACACTTTATACTTGCTCCTTTTCCTTCTCCCCCACTTGCCGTTCCTTCCTCTTTGCTTTTCCTCCTTTTCCATCACGTCTTATTTTTCCTTTGTTTTTCATTCTTCCTCCCCCTTTCTCTCAAACCATCTATTTTCTCATGTTTTTCTCGCTCTTATTTTCTATTTGAATTCTTTCATGTCATGCATTCCAAATCATGATATTCTTCCTTTTCTATCGTAAAACAAAGACGATAATCCATAATAAAATGCTTTTTTTTTTTTTCATTTCGAAATTCAAAAGTTCGCTTTCTCACTTTTTTTTTCCAGAATCCATGATGAGCCTTTGGAATATTTCCCAAAAGATTGTTAAGTTTATCGAATCCTACCAACAAGCGGAAATCCTTGCAATTCTCAGGTCATATCCTTCTGAACAAAAACGCTTTATCGTCGCCATCCAACACCAAGAATCGTCGCTACTTTTCCATGCAGTAAGAAATGGACTCTTTGTAGTCGCTACATACTTTTTACAACACTGCGGCGCTGATGCGAACAGCCTCGGTTTGATTCAGGGAGAAAAATTAACTTGTCTCGCTGCTGCGACCCTCGTCGATTCTCCGATACTTGTTAAAACGCTTTTGGATTATCACGCCGATACAGAAATTGTCTTCACCTCGAATGAAATAACGGCGCTCTATTATGCGTGTATTATTGATAGGTTAAAAATAGTGGAAATATTAATAAGTAAAGGGGCAAACCTGAATATTCAAAGCTCGATGGGAAGGACTTGCTTAATGGTTGCCATGGACAATTTAGAATTGTTTAAGTTACTCGTGTCAGCAGGCGCGGATGTGAACCTGGCAGACCGATTTGGTGTGACGTGCTTGATTTTGGCGTTTGATTACGGAATGAGTGACTTGATCAACTTTTTGCTCGACCTCGAAGAGACGCAGGTCAGATTAAGCTGGGATGCAGGCACCGATGCACTGTATATTGCAGTGAAGTTTTACCGGCAGCATGTTGTAGAAAAAGTAATCGAGAAGGGCTCTTATACGACCGAAGAGATCGCTAGGGTTCATGAGATGCACAGCTGCGAGTACCACGTCACTTATACGCAAGGAGCGCGCGAATTTTGGGAGGAAGCGTTAATACTCCGTCGAAAAACAATCAGTACTCGAATGTTTGCAATTCCATATCAAGCAGGAAAATTAAACGAAGTTATTAATTTGTTTAACGCCGACGATATTCCGCCATTATTGTTTTTAGATTCAATGTCGGAATTCTCTGTATATACGGCGTATATCTATACTCTTGCCGCGTGCAAAGTCAGGAAAGCTGGGGTATATATAAGTTTATGCAAGTTTTTCTTTAAAAAAATAGAATCAATGGAGGATACACGGTTTTTTCGAATGTTATTTCACGGCTGTATGTTAATGAAACTCTTCTTCACGTTTGATAATATGAAAATATCGCATGGGTTGGAAATATTAGATCTGCTTGCAAATTATGTAGAACAAGTTAAAACTCGATTAGTTTGGATGAAAGCGCAAGAACAAAACGTTCCTGACTTTAAGATAAACTTCTTAATGCCCGCAATTCTCGATTATATCCATCAGATACGCTGCAAATTTCCAGGAAATATAAACTGTTTTTCCGGCCCGATAACGCGTCTGATAAAGTTAGATCTTCGAGGTCCTTACCAGAAATGTCTTCTCCAGAAGTGTGCATTTGATCATGAATCTCTGATCGAACCTTTCTTCCTTGCCCACAAGGCTAACGTTAACAGCTTCGACAGCCTAGGAAAAACTGTACTCCATGATCTGGTCGAAACTGCAAACGTATCGTTGAATCTGATCAGTTCAATAATCGATCGCGGTTTCGATTTCCGCGCGGTTAAATACGTTGAATACTGTCTCCCTTGTCGATTAAGAAGAAGGGATCTTTTGCGAACACCTGTGAAATACACGTCGCTGCAGTGTTTGGCTGTGCAAGCCTTTTGCGAAAATACAATGACATCATTCAACGAAGTTCCCAGTCATTTAATGCCGATCGTAAAGTCGCACCTCTATGATTAAAGCAATGATTTTTATGCACTACAAAAACAAATATATTTTACACATGAGTGTACACATAAACACACATAGTATTATCACATTTTAGTTTTTTATTCGGAATCGTTTATTTAATGGAAATATTTTTAGTTTTAAGAATAAAACTTAAGACTTACGTTGTAATACAATTCTTGTTGGCGCCTTTTCTGTGGACGCACCAAGAAAACCCCAGAGACTTATTTCACATATAATCCTACATACGTAGTGCACATATTTTGTATCGTCTAATAGTAATAACTTTTTATTTTTTAGATTAAGAAGGGGTCTTTTTCCAACCCCCTGTGAAATATACGTTGCTGCAGTCATTCAACAAAGTTCCCCGCGATTTAACGCCGATCGTAAACTCGCACCTCTATTATTAAATCAATTTTTAACAGTCTAGTTCCACTTAATAGGTCTACGTAACTAAACTCCAACGGTCAGCACTTTTGTTTTTCATATATAAATGCATAAGGTCGATATGTATCTGGGGCGGGGGGGGACAAAAACAAAAACAAAAAAACATTTTCAGTATTCACAACCTTTTACGTATTTTAAACCTTTTTATATTTTGAACTTTTATCAATTTTTTTTTTAGATATTTTATTTTTTTGTTATTCGGTTTCTTTCGAACATTTTTATATTGAGTGTTATTTGCACAGCGTTTCGGTCGATGTAACCTCCGATATTCTTCAGTTGTATCTTGTCAGACTCGGGGAATTACACGGAATTTCGAAAAGAACTCTTAATTTAATCCCACGAGGGTAGCGTGTTCTAATTCTCTCAGCCATGACTTGGTAGAAGTTATTCGCAATTGTATTTTAAGTGTCGCCTAGGCTGACGCTTGAACCTTCAACCTTCAGAAGAGTTTATCCCGAAGATTAAATTAAAAGATTATGTGCATATTTCCGAGTTCGGCAAGATACATCTGAAATAAGTTTGAATCACAATACAAATAATCACTCCTCATCTACAAAATTTAAAAACAAAAAAAAACGCTTTTATTTTTCGATTCGCAATCGTTTATTTACTACAAATATTTATAAGAGTGGAGAGCTATTATTATACTGTGTTGTGGAAATCGATAGCAAATGATTAAGACAAAATCTATAACTTGTCGACTCTACAGCAACTCTCTCCTCTTTCTGTGCCACAAGAGAATGTCACATCTGACCATATATATATATATATAAGCTAATCCAGAAGAATTTTATTGCGTATCGTTTTTTTGAAATGTCCTCACGTCCAAATTTTCTTTTTGAAATTAACCAGTTGTGACAATCAGGCTTTAGTAGGGTGTATTCCAATTCGTGCTGCAGCTGTTCATTTGAACCTGAAATCATACAAATTGGTGGCGGACCTGAACAAGAATCACCCACTCTTAGAACGGATTTAGGAGTAAACACACCTAATCTCCTCATGTTAAGAACGATTTTCGTTTGTTTTTTTTTTGTTTTTTTTTTTCTCAATATTTTCAGATTATAATTGGTGGAACACTAATACATAGGGAGGATAGATTCTCGTTCAGGTTCGCCAACTTTATCAGTCGTTTTATTAGATGCATAAGACAACATAAGCAATAACCTACTGAATTTTCAAGTCTACGACAATTTTAAAAGCTTGTACAAAAAGAAGTCTGGAAACCTGAAGACACATGTACAATGACAAACGAGTGTACAATTTTAAAATAACTTTATAGTTTTTACTATTATCACATTTTTAAAACCTGTTATTTTGTATCTGCAATTTTTTTTTTTTTTTTTTTTTTTTAGTTGAGATCTATTGGTATTCCATATTAAAAACATCGATAGCGAACAACCAACACAGAATTAACCTTTCGCATAATTGCGCGCGTTGAAACACCGGGTCGTGTTCAATCACCGATGTAAGCGACATGAAACCTGGTCAGTAGAAGATGGATGAACATCACTATCACGTGGCCGAGATGTCCATGCGGCTGGGAACCGTTCGTGAATTTGATATTCCCTGTAAACTTCGACCCTTGGAAGTCCGTATACCTTGCCAGGGCTAATACTAAACTATATATTACCAATTCGATGACGATTACTCCGCATTTACAGCTCTTTCCATTTTTTTTTGTGTGCCAGAAGAGAATGACACCACATCTGAGCATATATTCAAGCTGAACCAGAAGTAATGCAGCAGTTAAAACATTAGTAAACATTAAAACTTTGCTTGAAGTTTATGGCCATTTACAATTGCTCAACTTTGCAGTAGTTATCTGTGCGTCTGATTATCTAGTCTTTTATTTTCCAACTTCGCCTGAAGAATCCGGGTTCAATCCTTCCTACTTACCAAGCAAAACTTTTTAAACTCTCTCCCCCCCCACCTCACCCGGAAAAAAACACACGAGCAACGATTTTTTATTCTTTTGTTTTTATTTATTCAAAACCACACCTCAAAACACCCGGGGTACCCCCCGCTAGTAGTAGATACGTTTGATATTTATCGGATGAATTTCTGCACAAAATATCTTAGATTTGTATGAAATTTGCAATAGATACACTAAGTCCTGGTAAAAATCATAAGACCACTTAAGAAAGTAAGCGTTTACGCATATTATCGAATTTTTAATCAAACAAATGGTTGAAACCATTGCCAAAAGGGAATATGATGGAAATAAATGAAATCTGCTTCATTATATAATATATATATATATATATATATATATATATAAAAATTTTCCTACCAAACTCCTATCAGTTTTTTTTCTACAGACATCAAACTTAATATATAGGATATTCGAACCCATGCAAAATTTTATATTTGGGTTTTAGCCGTGGAAAATTGTGCAAAAGTGTGTGTGTGGGGGGGAAATGCCAGGGCATTACGAATATATATGCGTAACGTAATAACTATTGGTTCATGTTTTAATTTTTAGCCTTGCAGCAAACATGCCTTCATATGTCAGACATTAACGTCAAAGAAAAAAGTAAATCGTAAGCTAAAAGTTTTGGTTTCGATTCTCGGTGGAAGCGCACGGGTCAATTTTTTTTTAAAACTTTTTTAAATCATTACTATATATTAGGTCTAATATAATATAATAAATACGCAATCTGCATTAATTAAAATATCATATTTGAACATATTTTATGTCCGGCGGCCTGCTAGTTATTTTATTTTTAGTATAACATTTTTAGATTTTTTTATTTATTTATTTTTTTTTTTTTAATTTAAAATCTTTCATAGAATTATCGTAAAGTCGAACCTCTATCATTGAAAAGGGTTTCAATCCTTTCGCTCCACCTAATAGGTTCGAGTAAGGTCATCCAAAGGTTTATTATATAATTTTACTTATTTATTTTTCGGGGAAACATTTTCTTGTGCGTTTGGGTTTTGATCGTGAATCATCTAGAAACCGACCAAGCAGATTAAAACAACTCTGCCATGAAATGACCTGGCAAAGTGGGAAGCGGTGAATAAATCGACTGTTGACCTCAGAAGTGAGACCGAATGACGTAATAAAAACATAGTTTACTCTCTTGTACACAAGATTGTTTTTTGTGAATTTAGTACTTGTTTAATGTTGACCTATCCTCACGGTTCACATTTTAATCCATGCACAACGTGAGATTTTATAACGTAAGTAAACAGTTATGGAACGTGTGCCCGGTTTATCCCGAGAGCAAAAATTAGCCGAGAAGGCTTGTAAAACGAAAGCCAGATGCATGAAAAGCAGACTTACTGCCTAGGAGGCAGAAAAGACACATCGCAACGGATAGAGCATCCAAATATACATTATTGCCACGGAGCAGTTCACGG
Source organism: Euprymna scolopes (assembly GCF_053919585.1). NCBI lineage: Eukaryota > Metazoa > Mollusca > Cephalopoda > Sepiida > Sepiolidae > Euprymna > Euprymna scolopes. Next base: position 101,154,347 of record NC_136505.1, read on the forward strand.
GAGTTATGAAAATGTTGTAAAATAGTAAGTGTATATAAAAAAAAAAAAAACAGATCAAAATTCAGGTTTTCAGCTTTGCCTTTGTTGAATATTACATGATTATTCTTAAGTCATTCGGCACCACACGCGATCTATATTAAGAATGACAAAATGTATTTCGATTCAACTTCTTTCAAAAAATATTTCATTCGTCTCGGGACGTTTTTAAGTTGGACGCATTATTCAAGAATGACCTAAAAATAGAACAGATATACATTGAAGTATAAATAGTCTACAAGAGTGATGCAACTGTTATCAAAAGGTCAATTAGATGGAAAGTGTAGGATGTTTGCTGTGCCAATCAGCATCGATTTCTGGAGTGCGATGATGTTTTATTGAATTCCCAAAAAATTCAACTGTTTCTCAAGACTATCTAGAATTGGACCAAGCGCGCATATGATGATTGACACCATAGAAGTTATCTTATACCAGAACCGAGCAATATTTACCCCCAGTTTCTGAGCTACTCATTCTTTGCTGTTGATATCGTTCTGGCCAGTCACATCAATAATTTGGCATTCGTTTGTCTTTTTATTCACAATTACAATATCTGGTTTCCTGTAAATTATCTCTTTATCACACTGAATCATAAAATCCAAGAGAATATTAACTTCATTTTCCACTACCACTTCTGGATGTTGGAACCACTTGTCATCTGTTTTATAAAATATCCTGAAGAAAATTTTGAACTTTATTCCTAGAATTTTGTCGTCGAGGGATTTCATTCATTCATTACAAAAACGTGTTTTAATTTAATTTAAAAAGTTTTAATTTTGTTACGAAAATTGAAAAATTTGAAATTTTTTTTATCAAAATTTAATTATTTATATTTTCTTAGCTAAGAAAATGTATATTTTGCAATAAAATAAACCTCTACTTAACGTTGTCATAATTTTTTTTTACATTTATCTGAATTCAGTAAATGTGTTAAAACTTTCTAAAAAAAAAAAACCCCATGCATTCAATGGTTTTCAATTAATATTTGTTTTGTCTAATCGAAAAAATGAATAAAAATACCAGTATGTCTTCGTATATATAACGCCTACAGCTTATAAATTCTTATTTCTTTACTAATATACTTCAAACTAAGCTACTTCGTTCATAAAACGAATCCTTGTAACCTCCATCACTAACTATCATGTCCCTTTCATCTTTGACATCTAAATTACTTTCTATCACCGGGAAATCTTATTATTTGACTAAATTTTCTCGGCGGCGTTCATATCGCTTACGAACAAATTGTGGGTTATCCGCATCCTCTATTTCTGTATCCGAGGATTGTAAGTACCTTAAATGCAACCGCTGCGTATTTTTTCTCATTAAAGTTTTAGTTTACGATTTAAGAATAGTGTCTTACTTGATCGCCAATCAATTTTGCTTGCAACTTTCTCATACCTAAATTACTTAGAATGTTTAATGGCATAAAACAAACATAAATTCACTTTTTTGAAACGGAGAAATTATTTAAGAAAAATATTATCATTTAATGTTAAAGATAAAATTATACAGTATTATATAGGAAATAATATCATGCTTATTTAATGTAGCAAATAGTTTATTTGGTTTTATATAGGAATTTAGATAGCCATTTAACTTGAACATATATATTTCTAAATTTGAATATGGGTTGTTCAAGTAATGTCCGATTCCCAGTCGAGTATACTAAATGTCTCTCGTTTTTTTTTTTTTTTTTTTTTTTTTTTTTTTTCAGTTTTAAAATTTAAAAAAGGCATGTCCAATTCTTCACAATGGATATGCTGAATGACTTATAAATGTTTTTATTTGATAAGTTTTTAAATTCTCTGGTGTTTTTTTTATTTTTCGGTATTTTGTTACTTGGACTCTTATAAATCTAATATCGACACACAGATATTAATCTTTACAGTTATCTTTAATTCAAAAATTAGGAAAGAAAATTGCTTGGCGGTCAAGTAAGACACTATTCTTAAATTTTAAAACTGAAACTTTAATGGGAAAAAGACGCAGCGGTTGCATTTAAGGTACTTACAATCCTCGGATACAGAAATAGAGGATGCGGATAGCCCACAATTTGTTCATAAGCGATATGAACGCCGCCGAGAAAATTTGGTCAATTAATAAGATTTCCCGGTGATAGAAAGTAATTTAGGTATCAGAGATAAAAAAAAAGGTCATGAAAGTTAGTGATAGAGGTTACAAGGATTCGTTTTACGAATGAAGTAGCTTAGTTTGAAGCATAGTTGTAATCAGTATTCATTGAATAAACAAATTGCTCACGTTGGATGGGAGGAGAACAAGATAAATGATAATGTAAAACTAATTGTTTTTTTTATTCCTTGCGGACTATTATCCTCATCTTTTTTATTAAGTTAACTATTCCTCTGGTTTTCGTCAGGTGGTAACCGCGACAGGGTAGTAAGTTCGAATTTCCTAACTGCATCTCAGCAATTACTGCCATCCATAGCTGTTGTTGTTTCACCACGTTTTTGATCAAGTAAGCCTCTGGTCGGATTTGGGTAGGATTGAAACCGCTATCTTCAGACAATTCTCACCTGGAACCGTAGAGATTCAACGTCTCTTTCAACTGCGCCACGATCAAGGTTGAATTTTTTGGCCTTATAAATTCATGCTTTATTATCTGATTTTCTATGGTCGGATCCGTACCGAATGGTATATATATATATTATTTTTAATTGGAATTCATTATTGAGATGAAGGTCAGAGAAATAGTTGACCGAAACGTCGTGAAACAACAACTTTAAAAAAAAAAAAAGAGATAAGGATAATAGTCCGCAATAAATAAATAAATAATACTCATCTCAATAACGAATTCCAATTAAAAATAATATCGATAATGTAAAATTTGAATAAACTGAGTATTAAACATTTTATTTAGATTTTTTATTCACTATTTTATTTTTTTTTCTATTACCTCGGCCCAGGGTTTAATAGATTGTTTTAAATTCTTTTTTCGCATCGGAAGACATGTAACGAAACAGTTGACACGTAATATAACAGCAGCAGCAGCAGCAGCAGCAGCATTTCGACATATTTGCAAATGACCAAGCCGGTGTGCGATGTGACGTTTTTTTTTGTTTTTTTTTTACAAGGTAGTCACCACTTATCAAGGCCCGGAAGCCACTCGGGGATAAGGGTTATTGTGTGTACAGTACGTTAGTGTTGGAGATTTGATAGTGTCTTACTTAAGGAGGCGGTTCATCAGGAATTTGTTTACATTGGACTTGAAGACATCCAAGTTGTAGTAAGGTGGGAAACAGGCAACCGGAACAGAGTTCCACAGGACTACACTTCTAAGGAATAAGCTTTGTTCATGGAATCTACGTTTTGATTTTGGCACAGATAAGGAATGGGGAAAATTTTTGACAGTGGTTTCAGCTAGGCGGGTGTTTATCGTGAAAGATTGGTGAGGGGACCAGAGATTGGAGTTCAGACGAGCACCTGGTAGTAACGGTAAAACAAAGACAGGCTCGCAACGTCTCTCCTGTGGGAGAGAGGTTGCAGGGAAGAGAAAAGGGCATCACCCACTAGGCCACGAAGCCTAATTTGTACTCTGTCAAGGCAGGATAGGCTGTTTTCAGCAGCTCCTGCCCAGATGTGGCAGCAGTACTCCATGCTTAGACGTACTTGGATTTTATATAGATAGAGAATTGCATCAGGGGTGAGATATCTTCTGGGGCGGTAGAAGGATCCTACCATTTTTCCAGCGATCTTGGCAACTGACTTGATGTACATATTCCATTTCAGGTCAGAAGTAAAGGTCAAATCCAGAAGTTTATCAAAACATGGAGCTTCCCCTAGACGAGAGCTACCCATTTCAATTGATGCCAGATGGGGATCAGAGCGTTGATGATGTAAAGATAGGAGCTTGGTTAGAGATGCATTAAAAGTAACCAGCCACCTCCCCCGCCACTGTACCACGCGCTCAAGATCAGAGGAGAGAAAATTAGTGAGAACATTGTCATTTACGGCCTTTGATGTGTTGCCATAGATAGTCGTATCATCAGCATATATGTCAACGGAGGATTTCAGTATGTGTTTTGGGAGATCATTGATGTATATCAGGAAGAGAGTTGGGCCTAGGATGGACCTCTGAGGGACTCCAGCATTAATATTGAGGGCCTCTGATTTCTGCTCATCAACCACTACTCTTATGAGCCTATCAGAGAGAAATGATTTAATGATCGAGAAAACATTTCCAGTTATACTGTAGCTGGAAATCTTGTGAAGTAGGCCCTTATGCCATACCTTATCGAAGGCCTTTGATATGTCAAGAGCAATTGCCCTAGATAGGAAGCCTTTGTTAAGAGATTCGCTAATCCTATGAGATATAACAGCTAGCACATCTGCTGTAGATCTAGCAGAGCGGAAACCATATTGCAGGTCACTAAGGTTATTTCTGTTGAGGTGGTTGATTACTTCTCTATTTAATATGGATTCCAGCAACTTACTCATGACACACAGGAGACTTATTAGTCTGTACTGAGAGGGAGATGGCTTATCACCTGAATTCTTAAATACAGGGCATACTGATGAGGTTTTCCAGGGTGTTGGGAAGCACTTCTCTTTAAGGCAACGCTTAAAGAGTTTTGTAAGTATGGGGGCAAGTTCTAGTTGAATCTTTTTCAGCACAATGATTGGAATGTCGTCAGAGCCAGTTGCTTTACTGGAATCAAGGTTCTTGATTAGCTTGGTGACATCATGCACAGATATTTGTATGTTGCAGAGTCTGTTAGAGGAGGAAATACGGGGAGTTGGTGGCCTTCGTCGCATAGGGTAGAATTAGCTGCAAAGTTCTTGGCAAATAGTTTGACCTTGTCTGATGCTGAAGAGATGACCTCTGGTCCATTGATAATGGTTGGGATAGAACGCACACTTCTGTTCAGGATCCTGTTTCCTATTTGCCAAAACTGGTGGGAACCAAGCCGCTGCTCAGCTACTTTGGATTTAACGGACTGAGCATATAGCTCTCTTGCATTTTTTATTATTCTTTTGTAGTGGTTGCTGGCACCCCTGAAGGCAGCTTTAATGTTAGAGCGGGGGCAAAAAAGAAAGAAAAAGAAACTACAAGGTATGCGACCGAAAAAAATAAACGTATCGTCATTAGAGGGCTATGTGGCCTCATCGTGATGCAAGAGACCTTTAAAGCACGTGGACAGAGTTTTAAGTACATGTCGGAGCGAGAGGAACTGTAAAAAGCAAGACGCAGGCGTGCTTTGGAAACTGACTGGTTGTAAAGTGGGTGATCATTTTACATTAAATTAATACAGAAAAATTATCCCCCACTTTATATCACAAAGTTACAAACATAAGTACAACATGTAGTAAGAACAGATACTACACTTTGATCTTGGTCAAAAGGCCAAGAAAAGGGTATTTATTTGCTCCCCCACCGAGCAAATTAGGCACAAGGCCAGTTTTTAATGTGAGGAGTGAAGGGGAAATAGGGACCAACTCCCCGAGGAGTAGGGAGCTGGATGGCGACAATTGGTATGAAGGTTTGCCCCTACATTGACCAAGGTCTTATATGTGGGGTTTCCTCCACATATGGTCTTTGCTTGCAATATCTGCCGGAACAGATACTACACTTTGAGATATAAAAGTTTTTATTCATAGGAAAAAATAGAGTTGGGAAAATGAACAAAAAACTTAGGCACAAGGCCAACTCAAAAAGGGGGATGGTGAGGTTGGTTGATCCATCTCATCTCTGTTGTAAATTTTAAATGATTTTTCTCTCGGCCAGCTTCTTTTATCATGGTTACCTCTTTAAATTTGTATTCATGTGGTGGGAGGGGGAGTCCTACTTAAACCCAATTTTAAAACATTTTTTGTTTATATCAAAAAATACGAAAAAGATAACAATATTAATAAAATTTAATTTGTGTCGAGGGACATGGGGGACCCCCCCTGGTTAGTAAGGCCCTCCCAACCCTATCTGAAATGCTAGACCACACGTTTCATTCTGGTTTGTAAAGGAAGCAGGGTTTCGTGGGCAGCCTCTAAATGGAGGGGGGAGGGGTTAAGTCCTAAACAGGGAAAAAAATTGGCGGTGAGGGCGGGTGTGTGTTAGTGTTTGATTTGATTTCCTTCAAGCTGGGTTGAATAACGAGTCGGCGGTGCCCCCCCCTTACTAGATCCCTGTGGAGTTCTCTACGGGATGCAGTCACAAGGTCGCTGGACCCTGGTAGTCGTTTTAGCGTGGCTTGGCACTCTTTAAGGAAGGTTGAATCTCCCTGCGGCCTGCAACGACTCTCGATAGCGGGGTCGAGAATGAGGTCGGGAAAGGCAGCAGTGATCGCGGGGTGCCACAGTTTATCATCTTGAAGGTAGTGGCTAAGGAAGGCCAGCCTCTCGGCGTCTCGATGACACTTTAAGTCCGGCATTCCCAAACCTCCCTCACAACGACGTTGAATACAGACCTGTCTGCTCACCCAGTGTCTTCCTCTGTCCCAAAGAAGCTAAGACAAGAGTTCGACAAGAGCTGTTAGGTGTTGTGCAGGCAGAGGGAATAGTATGTGGCACACGCCTCAGCTCTACCCTTTTAAGGAAAGTTTCCTACGAAGCCACGCATTGACCACAGCCTCCACCTTTGACCCTACCTCCGACCAATTCTTATCAAACTGGAGACCCGGTCCGAACCACACGCTGAGGATCCGAACCAGGCTATCCGTCCAGCTGAAGAGCGCCGGGAGGTTTGCATTGCCACTTCAGGCGCCCAACCGCAGTCCTACCGACTTACTGTGGTTTATTCTAGCCCCCATGATTCTTTCATATTGTGCAAGCACCTCCGACACGATCTCGATGTCTCTGAAGCTCGAGACGAAGACCGTGACATCATCGGCGAACGCAGATACCTTTGCAGCCGAACTACCAGGCAGAGCCATTCCGCACAGGGTCGAATTTGCCTCCCCACGTCTCAGCTTGCAGAGCAGAGGCTCCAAGGCCAGGATGTAAAGCAGGGGCGACAGCACACAACCCTGACGAACCGACCGAAGGATAACAAAGGGTTTCGAGCGCTTTCTGTTGACTTGCATGACAGCCGTGGGCTGTCGATACATCATGGAGATCCACTTGCAGAAGTCCAGTTTAAAACCAGCGGTCTCCAAGACAGATGCCAGGAAACGATGGTCGACCCTATCGAATGCTTTGGACTGATCTATATTGATCCTCCCTCTAGGATCGTGCGGATCAGGTGCAAGTTGTTCTGAATCGATCTCCCCTCCACAGCATAGTTCTGTTCCGGTTCAACCAACTCATCGATAACAATCTGTAGGCGATTCGACAGGACCTTGGCCAAAATCTTCAACTCTGTGTTAAGCAGAGTTATGGGCCTGTAGTCGTCTAACTCTTCCCCACCATGCCCATCACCTTTCCTCAGCAATGTGATCACTCCCTTGGTTACCTACCCTGGGATGGATCCCTGAGCAAACCAATGGTTGAACACATCCGTCAGAAGAGGCAGAAACATGGGTGACAGCCTCAAATACAGTTCGTATGGCAGACCATCGAGTCCCGGCGATCTGTCACAACTGACCTGCTTCAGCGCCATAAAGACCTCCCACTCTGTCACCCGGCCCTCGCAACTAGCCACTCTAGCCGCATCAAGATGGGGAGAGTCGGCCAAATAGTCGCTAAACTCAAGGACCGGAAGGTCGGGCTGCTGAGTAAAACGCTCCTCGAAATGTTGTTACACTTTTGTCTTGGCCAAAAGGCCAAGAAAAGCTTAAAAAGCTAAGAACAGACTTTTGATCTTAACCAAAAAGGCCAAGCACAAAAGTGTTACGGACAGATCGACAGACAGACTGACGGAGTGACTTATAGACTGGATTCAATAATGTTTTACTATTATACAATATTCTGAAAATATGATTATCAAAATAAGAATATTCATTAAAATATATTAAGTGTTAAAATCACGAAATGTGTGGCACGTTTGCTCATGTGGCAGAGTACTCGTTTCGGTCGGTTCGTCAGAGTTTCGAATTCGTAGACATTTATGCTGACGACACGACCATCTATGGCAGTACATCAAAGACCGTTAATGACCAAGTTCTCTCTGATTCTCTCTCCTCTGATCTTGAACATGTGGTACAATGGGAAAGAAGTGGCTGGTTACTTTTAATACATCTAAAACCAAACTTCTGTCTTTACATCATCAACGTTCTGATCCCCATCTGGAATCAATTGAAATGAATGGCTCTCATCTTGAGGAGGCTCCATATTTTGACAAGCTCCTGGGCTTGACCGTTACTCCTGATCTGAAATGGAACACGTACATCAAATCTGTTTCCAAGGTCGCTGGAAAATGATGGGATAATTCTATCGATCCAGTAGATATCTCACTGCTGATGCAATTCTCTACCTGTATAAGAACCAAGTACGTCAAAGGATGGAGTACTGTTACCCGGTCTGGAGAGGAGCTGTTAGAAGTAGCTTATCCTGCCTTGACAGAGTTTAAAATAGACTTCATAGCCTAGTGGGGGATGACCTTTTCTCTTACCTGCAAACTCTTTCCCACAGAACAGACGTTGCGAGCCTGTTTCTGTTTTCTCGTTATTTTAATGGCAAGTGCTCGTTTAAGTTCCAATCTATTGCCCCTCCGCTCGCTAAACTTTAATGAAAAACACTCGTCGGTAATCTCCAAAAATACCGTTAGGGCTTACAACATGGCCGCCAGAAGAGTCACGTGATCCGGTTGATCCAAAACATGAATCGTGCAAATGGAAAACGCAGCCTTGAAGGCAAACTTTGACAAACAATCACAATTTGTTTGTATTTAATTTTTTGTTGATATAATGTTGTTATAAAAATAGGCAAACTTTGAGAAACAATCTTAGGTTGTTTTTAGTTAAAACAGTGTTTATAAAAAGTATTTTATTCAGAACAAACAAGTGGTACTGCGTTTTCCGGTTTCGTAATACGGCGATTCATGTTTTGGATCAACCGGATCACGTGACTCTTCTGGCGGCCATGTTGTAAGCCCTAACGGTATTTTTGGAGATTGCCCACTCGTCTATCGGAAACTACTATCAATAATTTCACCCACTCTTTATATGTGCCTAAACCTAAACGTAGATTCCATGAACAAAGCTTCTTTCTTAAAATTGAACGCCTGTCGAACTCTGTTCTCTTTTCCTGCTTTCCAGCTTCCTACAATATGGTCGTCTTCAAGTTCAATGTAAATAAATTCTTGATGAGCCGTCCCCTTAAGTAATCCAATTAACCAAATTTCCACTATTAACGATTACTACGATATTTTCTGATTGACTACTGTACACTCATTAACCCTTATCCTCGAGTGGTCTCCCGGTCTTGATGGTGGTGACGCCTTTGTAAAAACAAAAAAAAAAGAGTTCGGAAATGTCTAACTGTTGAGCCCAAATGAGGGAAAAACTCGAGTTTGGTCCTGGATATGACCTTAAACTATATCCGATGGTGAGGCTCCAGCTTGCGGGCTTTGGGGAGTGTGAAGACACCCTTTAATTGCCATTGCTCCCAGGTCCACTCTGACTCAGACTGATAGTACCTGTTAGGGTCCCAACTATGGGTTAAATAGAAACCGACTTGAAAAAAATATATATACTCTATTAAAAAATTGTCCTTCAAAGTCACTGGATTCGGCATTAAATAACCTGAAAAGGGTTGATATGCCGTAAAACAAAAACAAACAATCATAAAATCACGAAATGCAAATGTTAATTGAGCCTCGATAAACTACAATAGTTTTGGAAATAGACTCCGATTACCATATACATTCTTAACCTGCATTTAAATAAAAAAACATTTATTTTTATAAAAGGTTATACAATATTATCATTGGGGTCTTCATTCACGCTTGACATCAAATAAAAACGAATACGACGTTTTACTTTATTTTTCACTTAAAATTTATAGAAATAACAAAATAAAAATAGAAATGTTAATAAGCGGTGCAGAGTTTAACGCAATGGTACACAGTGCTCATCGTGTATATCAGAGAAACGCCGAGTGTGCCTCTCGTGGAGTTCAAATGTAAATTCGTATGATTGAACACGGTACGACGTTTTAATTTTCGTGGTGGTATTCGTATTCGTTATTCTTTCTAGAATCGAGCATTTTAAGGAGAGACTGTATGAAAGGTTACCAAAATTCAAAGGTGAATGTGGTATTATGGAACCAAGTCGTCATTCCACGTCCTTATCCATTTCATCAAGGCAACTTTCCAAAGTTAGGGTGGAGCGTTGTGTATTTATCGAAATTTATTTCAATAAATTACATTGTATGAACATCCGTTTCCACCTAATCGATACTGAGTTCATCTACTGATTCCAACTATCCAATTTGTTTATTTTTTTAATGTAAAAATGAGGGTGATTCTACCGAATTTGAACCGAAACAAATCGTTTTTTCCTAAATAAACAAAAAAAAAATAATAACAAAATCGAGTTTAGGGTTAGTTTATATCAGATAGTTAGATAGCTAGTTTATATCAGATAGTTAGATAGCTAGTTTATATCAGATAGTTAGATAGTTTATATCAGATAGTTAGATAGCTAGTTTATATCAGATAGTTAGATAGTTAGTTTATATCAGATAGTTAGATAGCTAGTTTATATCAGATAGTTAGATAGTTAGTTTATATCAGATAGTTAGATAGCTAGTTTATATCAGATAGTTAGATAGCTAGTTTATATCAGATAGTTAGATAGCTAGTTTATATCAGATAGTTAGATAGTTAGTTTATATCAGATAGTTAGATAGCTATTTTATATCAGGTAGTTAGATAGCTAGTTTATATCAGATAGTTAGATTATTAGTTTATATCAGATAGTTAGATAGTTAGTTTATATCAGATAGTTAGATAGTTAGTTTATATAAGATAGTTAGATAGTTAGTTTATATCAGATAGTTAGATAGCTAGTTTATATCAGATAGTTAGATAGTTAGTTTATATCAGATAGTTAGATAGCTAGTTTATATCAGATAGTTAGATAGCTAGTTTATATCAGATAGGTAGATAGCTAGTTTATATCAGGTAGTTAGATAGCTAGTTTATATCAGGTAGTTAGTAGCTAGTTTATATCAGATAGTTAGATAGTTAGTTTATATCAGATACTTAGATAGTTAGTTTATATCAGATAGTTAGATAGCTAGTTTATATCAGATAGTTAGATAGTTAGTTTATATCAGGTAGTTAGATAGCTAGTTTATATCAGGTAGTTAGATAGTTAGTTTATATCAGATAGTTAGATAGTTTATATCAGATAGTTAGATAGTTAGTTTATATCAGATAGTTAGATAGTTAGTTTATATCAGATAGTTAGATAGCTAGTTTATATCAGATAGTTAGATAGTTAGTTTATATCAGATAGTTAGATAGCTAGTTTATATCAGGTAGTTAGATAGCTAGTTTTTATCAGATAGTTAGATAGCTAGTTTATATCAGATAGTTAGATAGCTAGTTTATATCAGATAGTTAGATAGCTAGTTTATATCAGGTAGTTAGATAGCTAGTTTATATCAGATAGTTAGATAGTTAGTTTATATCAGATAGTTCGATAGTTAGTTTATATAAGATAGTTAGATAGTTAGTTTATATCAGATAGTTAGATAGCTAGTTTGTATCAGATAGTTAGATAGTTAGTTTATATCAGATAGTTAGATAGCTAGTTTATATCAGATAGTTAGATAGCTAGTTTATATCAGATAGTTAGATAGCTAGTTTATATCAGATAGTTAGATAGTTAGTTTATATCAGATAGTTAGATAGTTAGTTTATATCAGATAGATAGCTAGTTTATATCAGATAGTTAGATAGTTAGTTTATCTCAGATAGTTAGATAGTTAGTTTATATCAGATTACGATCAAAGAAACAAAATTATGACAACATTTATTAATTTTTATTGTTAAAATCTTACAAAAGTATTCATTACGATCGGTTTAGAATTAAGGTTAAAAACAGTTCAATTCAAATATTGCATACGTATTAAAGTGTTCGCAATGGTGTCATAGCTTGGATGAAAAATGAACATACTATTTCTAATCCAATCAGGAACAACATCAAGTCTTTCTTCTAGTCCCAACACTCCAACTCCAAATTTTATAATTATTTTTTTTAATGTAAATATGATGGTGATTCTACAAAATTTGAACCGAACCGCGCCCCCCCCCCTAAATAAACACAACGCATAATTTTAATCAGAATTATTATAAAACGGTCAGTTTAGAATTACGGTTCAAACAGTTCAGTTCAGATATTGCATAAGATATGAAGAATGGTTGTATGCAAACAAGAAATTAAAAATATGATTTGACACTAGTAAAAATCTCATCGAATAGTAAATCTTTTGTATAAAAATTCAATTAAAATATCGAAAACTTGAATATTAATTTTCTGTTATAATTTCGATATTTTTTTTTAATTTTGTGCGGGACTGTGATTAGACATCAAAATGTTGTACCGATAAATTTAAAAGTGGCCATTGGCAATTCTTAAAATAAGGAAACACGTTTTGTTTTTTGTGCTCAGCAAGACGTGACGTCATCACAGGTAAAACAGATTTAATTTCTGAATATTTAAATTCCAAATCAAAGTTAGATTCAATTTTATGTTTAGTGGAAAATTAGATAAAAATAATTTTTGATTTGGTATTAGTTCACTTATTGATCCATGCTGAAATAATAATGTTATTATTTAAAAAGCCATTCTTAACATGGGGAGGGTGTTTTGTAACTATTCTATACTTTAACCTTACAATTGAATAAAAAACATATAAAACTTTAATTAAACTTGGAAATAGGATTTTAAAAATAACCCGGATCAGTAAGTGCACTAGCACCTTTTGATTTAAATGTTTCTTAAACTTATTTGTTCAATTGTTAAAATTTTGTTTCCAATTAAATGATAGACATTTATTAAATGTGTTTCTTTACGCATTCTGTTTTCGCAAAAGTATAGCTAATAATTCCTCTTCCTAGTGTTAAGAATGGCTTTCTAAATTTTAAACTCTTTTTTTTAATATGGAAAGGACAATAGATAACTATTCTGTCCATTTTAGGTAATCTCTATTAAAAAAAAGACTGTAAACTCTGTTCATGATTGAAAGAAGAACCTTATGTCGTTTTAAGCCAAGCCCATTACACCGTTTTTTATTCGGTGCTTATAACGAATGGGTACCCAGAGGATTTCAATACTTACGGAATCGGTTTCAAGTGTTGACGTAAAAACTTCACTAACAGATTTTTTCTTCTTTTTGTGCAACATCAGAGAATTTATGAAACGGAAACTCATTGTCCGTGTTTGTCCAGAAGGTAATATTTCATCGTTTTTAATAAAACAAGGATTTCAAAAACTCCCATCCCGAGTTAAAAATTGGGTTTAATAATTTTTTTTTTTTTTCGCATTGAATGAATATATTTTATTTTGTCGGAAAAAGATGAAGGTACAAAAAAATTAAACTCTGACATGGTTTTGCATTTGTAAGTTTATATATCTCTTGTGGAAGCGTTTAGACACCAGGTCAAGTGAGGCTTCTAAAAAAAAAAAAAAAAAAAAGCCAACGCATTAGTTGAAGTGCACTCTGGCTTACAAAAATGTCTGAGAAAAAGTAACGTGTGGGAGGTTGGATTTCCTTGGTACAAATCGGACCATCCTTCAGTCCGACAGCAATAAAGACACAGTCGGAGCGATTTTGTATCGTCTGACTAAATCTGAAAACATTTAAGCCAGCCGAAACAGTTTACGATGTGAAATGACCGAAAAGAAAAGAATATAAAGTAATATGCTTTTATTTAAAAAAAAAAAAAAGTTTAAATTTTTAACAAGAATAACTTTTATAAATTCTTATAAAATATATTTACAAAAGCAGAATTTCTAATTTCCTGTATTAGAAAGAAAAAAAATGATTGTAAAATATAAAGAAATATTAATAAAAATAATCGTATGTTTTAAGTAGTATAGAATTTAATACCGTAAAACTGAATATCGATAAACTGAATTTGAACAAAAAATACTTAGATAAACAAGCAAAAAAAAAAACGAATTATAAATACTTAATGAAAACCTCTAAAATTTATAAACACATAATGTAAATATAAATTTTATTTAAATAAAACAAAACTTTGAATTTTTTTAAAATAAAAAAATCACTTTGTAGATACTTATAAGAAATAATGGTTCTTGTGCACTTAGTGAACTGCATTATTTTCAAATTAAAGCTTTACGATATCCCTTATTTATTTTTTTTTTTTATTAAATTGTTCGAAAATACAGAATAGTTACAAAACACTCATGTTAATGGTTTTCTAAATGTTATTCTAGCCCGGTTCAAAAGGGGCATAAGTACCGAGAAAATACCTATTCACAAGAAAATAGGTACTAGTGCAGAGAGTGATGCGGACGTAAATAATAACGTTATTTAAAAAAAACATTCTTAATATGGGGAGGGGGTATTTTGTACCTATTCTATATTTAAACCTTACAATTGAATAAAAAAAAACTTTAATTAAACTTGGAAATACGATTTTTAAAATAGCGCGGATCACTCTCTGCACTTGCACCAGAAAATAATTTAACATATTTGTATTCGCAAAAAAAAAAAAAAATTGTAAAAGAAATCTAAATTAAAAATTGCTTGAAAAACGAGTCTATTTTTAAATAAAAATAAAAATGACGTCTGGATTATTAATTTAAAACACTTTTAAAACTATAAAATTTAAAAATGTTTTTCTTTAATTGCCAGTGTCCAATTGTTAAATAATTTATCATTCAAAAAAAAAAATTTTTTTTTTTTTTGTTTTTGACAAGTTATATAAATGACCTGGCAATTTCTTTGATATTTGAAACAGAAAATGACCATCTTTGGTAATAGGTGTTTATCGCCTATTACCTAATTCTGTGACGTTAGCATACCACGCGACTTTATTGCACAGGCCTACTTATATTCACGAAGGTCAGAACCAAGCATGATATTAAACCTGTTTCTCTATTCTATTTCCAAAAAAATTTTCACTGTATTGCAACTTCCCGGTAAAAAAAAGTAATGAGAAAGGCGAAACACACATAGAATTTGATAAAATTATTTTATTTTATTTTTTGAATTATTTTTTTATTTTATTTTCTTTCAAACAATACTGCCAATCGATATGGAGGTATAGTTTATATAACTTGGAACATCCAGACATCCCCCAAACAAATACTCATTTTTGGATTTCACCTGCACTGCTGTTATAGGCAAGTCTAAGCTTCTAACAACATTTACAGGTATCTTTTATATCATTGCAAGTAGTTTCGAATAAATACAAAAATGTTATTTCTAAAAAGTTGTTTCAATGAGCTGTGGTTTTGTTCTTCCGGCCAGGTGTGTGTCTGTGTCTATACGTCTCATACCTACTCGGTGATATTTACAGAACGCCAAACATGATATTCAGACTACTGATAAATCACAATGACCGTATAATACGCAATTTATAAAACAAATGAAGCATAAGAGTCGGCATGTGACAATTTTTTGATCAACTTGACTCTGCTGTTAGTCTTCCTATAGCAAGAACCAACTGAAGGTTGCCAACATTTTAAAGAGCTATTTTCCACATTCTTCTTATTCATTTCTTTTTCTTCCGTCCACTATTCTTTTCCAGGCAATCTCCAAAAATACCGTTAGGGCTTACAACATGGCCGCCAGAAGAGTCACGTTATCTTGTTGATCCAAAACATGAATCGCCGTATTACGAAACCGGAAAACGCAAATTTAAAGCAAACTTCTGATACACCTAGTCGACCACTTGTTTGTTCTGAATAAAATACTTTTTATGAACACTGTTTTAACTAAAAACAACCTCAGATTGTTTCTCAAAGTTTGCCTATTTTTATAACATTATATCAACAAAAAATTAAATACAAACAAATTGTGATTGTTTGTCAAAGTTTGCTTTTAAGGCTGCGTTTTCCATTTGCACGATTCATGTTTTGGATCAACCGGATCACGTGACTCTTCTGGCGGCCACGTTGTAAGCCCTAACGGTATTTTTGGAGATTACCCTTTTCCATATCCTTCCTTTGTTCCCCCCCCATTCTCTTTCTCCTTTCTGGTCCTGGATATGATCTTAAACTATATCCAGTGGTGAGGGCCCCAGCTTGCGGGCTTTGGGGAGTGTGGAGCCACCCTTTAATTGCCATTGCTAGCAGGTCCACTCTGACCCGGAGTGGTAGTACCTGTTAGGGTCCCAACTATGGGTGTAATAGAAACCGACTTGAAAACAACAAATATATTCTATAAAAAAAAATTTTCTTCAAAATCTTTGAATTTGTCATTAAATAACCTGAAAAGGGTTGATATGCCGTAAAACAAAAACCTACCAACCATCTTTTCCTTTCTACGCCCTCTTCTTCCTCTCACCTGTTCTTCGCTTCCCCATCCTCTTCATCTATTCTGTTCCGGTGTTCCACTTTGGTTCTAACCCCTTATTCCCTTCTCATCCACCTCATCTTTGTTTTTAATCTTTCTCCCCTTTAAATATTTTTCTCTCCACCTAATCCTTATTACTCTTCAAAAAAAAAAAAAAAAAGCCTATTTCTACCAAAAAAACTTTAGAAGCCGATAATTTGTAACATTTTATATTTTGCGGGGGGGGGGATTAAACTTTATTGCAAATACATACTTTCTCTTTAATATAAATGCCCATTTTGGGATTTCACCTTGGCTGTCGCGATAACCAAACTCATGGCGTCTGCACGTGAATTTTTATGGATAATACTTTGCAAGTATTTTATTTTTTAATTAACATAAAACTATTATTTCTGAAAATGTTTTATGCCCATCAACTGTCAAATTTCAATGATTGTTTTTTCCTTTTGGCATTTTTCTTTTTCTTTTTCCCATCAAAACATTCATTTTTTTTTCTCTTTCAGAATCCATGATGAGTCTTTGGAATATTTCTCGAACAGTTGCTGAATTATTAGAAATGAACAAGGAAGTGGAAGTCCTTGACATCCTTACGTCATATCCGCCCGAGCAGAGACGATTTATCGTCGCCATCCAGCACGATAATTCCTCGCTGCTTTTCCAAGCAATAACACGTAAACTGATTTTAGTCGCGATATACTTTTTACAAGAATGCGAGGCCGATCCGAACAGCCACATTTTGATTAGGGGAAGAAAATTCACTTGTCTCGCTGTTGCGACCTTCATCGATTCTCCGATTCTTGTCAAAACCCTTTTGTATTATCAAGCCGATACCGAAATTGTCTTCTCATCAAATGAAATAACCGTGCTATTTTATGCGTGCTCGCTTCATAAGCCTGAAATTGTGCAACTCTTACTAGAAGATGGAGCAGACCCGAATCAACGAAACTCTGTGGGGGAAACCTGCTTAATTAATTCTATGGGCAATTTAAATGTGTTCAAGCTACTCGTGTCATCAGGCGCGGATATAAATCTGACGGGCAGATTTGGTGTGACGTGCTTGATTCTGGCGCTTAAACGCAGAATGTATGGTTTGATCAATTTTTTGCTCGAACTCGAAGATACGCAGGTCAGATTAATCGAGGATTCAGGCACCGATGCATTGTATTATGCAGTATTTTTTTCCCCTCGCCATGTTATAGAGAAAGTAGCGGAGAATGGTTCATATACAACAGAAGAGCTCGCTATGGCTTATGAGATGCGGTGCTGTAAGTTCCACGTTACTAATTTTAAAGAACAAGCACGTAGCTTTTGGCAGAAAGCGCTAGAACTCCGTAGAAAACCAATCGAAACCCGAATGTTTACAACTCTACATCAAAACGGGAAATTAGATGAAGTTATTAACTTATTTAACGCCAACGATATTCCGCCATTACTGTTTTTAGATTCGATATCGGAATTCTCTTTGTATACTGCGCATATTTATACCCTGGCCGCATCGAACGTCAGAGAAGTTGAGCTATATGTACGTTTATGCGAGTTTTTCTTCAACGAATTGAAATCCATGGAGGATACGCAATTTTTTCGAATGTTGTTTCACGCTGAAGAATTAATGACATGTTTCTTTAAGCGTGGGAATATGCAAAAATTGCATGCGCTGAAAATATTGGATCTGCTCACAAATTATATAGAACAGATTAAAACTCGGTTAGGTCAGATGGAGCCGGAACAACGAAGCGTTCATGGTTTTAAGATAGACCACTTAGTGCTTACCATCATACAGTGTTTCAGTTATATACACTGGGCGTTTCGAGGAAATATAAATTGGTTATACTACTCGATAAAGCATCTGATAGAGTTAGATCTTCGTGGTCCTTGCCAGAAAAGTCTTTTCCAGAAGTGCGCCAATTCGTATAGATTTCTCATCGAACGTGTTTTCCTCGGGCACCAGGCCGACGTCAACAACTCCGACAGACTTGGGAAAACTATACTCCATGATTTGATCGAGACTGCAAATCTATCGCCGGAAACGATCAGTTTGATAATCGATCACGGTTTCGATTTCAAAGCGGTTAAATATGATGAATATTGTCTCTCTTGTAGATTAAAGGAAATGGGTCTTTTGCAAACCCCTGCGAAACACACGTCGCTGAAGTGTCTGGCTGTTAAGGCCTTTTGTGAAAATGTAATGACGTCATTTAACGAAGTTCCTCTCCATTTAATGTCTTTCGTAAAGTCACATCTATGATCAATAGAAGGGTCAATGTTATCGTTCCTCTTAATATGTCCAGGTAACTTATCTTTAATGGACCAGCATTTTTATTGTGCGTTGGGGGTGAAACTTCATGTGTGCGTTCGGGACGGATATATCTAAAACAAACGATCAAAAAAAATATATACAAATTATCTTTGACCTCAAGCAACATTTCACAACCAATATCATATTTTATTTTTTATTTTTTTTACTTTTATCACATTTTCCAATTTTTACTTTTTATTTTTCGGACTATGCTCACAACGTTTCGGCCAATGTGACCGCCGCCCTTCTTCACGTATATCTTGTCGAATCGTGAATTATCACAAGAATATCAATAATCATACTTCCTCTTACAAATAAAACGTTTTTTATTTTCGCAATCATTTTTAACTGACATATTTCAGAGTTCCAATCTATAATTATAGTGTTGAGGAAATCTGCACATACTCTGCATTTACAGAATTCCCCTTTTTTCCTGTGCTAACAGATATAATGCCACACATGAGAATGAATATATATATATATATATATATATATATGAGAGAATAAATGACAAAACCTTTTTCTAAAATTCATGACGTTGACCATCTTATTATTTCTTTAATTCAGTTGACTTTTACAATTTTTTACAGTATCTGTTTCATAGCGCAAAATCAATCACAATTATTATATCAATCAGTGAATCTATTGTGCCTTTAACTCATCAGAAGAAATAGCAACAATCAATCGTGTGTGTGTGTGTGTGTGTGTGTTGGACGATCAAATGGAAAAATCGGAACTTTTGGGGGTATCGAAATCGGAAAAATTATAACTTAATTTCCGATTCCAAACCGTTTTTTACAATCACATTTTTTTTATTAGAAGTTGTTTATTTACAACATAAGACTAAAAGGACCGCAGAATGGGTTATAAATCTCATTTACAGATTTAACATTGAGTTTAGTTTATTTATTGGTTATTTATCGAGATATAACATGCTTATTCCCTTTAAACTTTTTGCATCTATTCGCTAAATTGCTATATGCCTCTATCTGTGGGAGTTCATTTGATGGTTAAAAGGTTTTAAATACTTTGGACAGGGTTTTTTTTATTTCGTTGGCACCAGCTGTACATTGGCGGTGTTTGTCATCAGCTTCTTCTGAAATAATTAAAGTTTTATGGCACTTCTCTTTAGATGCAAGTGAAAAATATAGCTGAAAATCTCCGATGAGTTCATCAAAAATTTGGATGAGATACATAAAAGAGAAAACATTCTAAAGATGTTCTTAATTAAATAGGAAATTATATCTACATTTACCAAAAAAAAAAGAATGAGTTTGTATTACTGTACACATAGATTCGAAAAAGTTGTGAAAAAAAAACAATATATAACAAATGAATGTTATCAAAGGCAAGATAAGTTACTTTTCTACCTAACTGGATATAATTTTCGTGTTTTTATTCAATGTAACATGTTTATTCCGCTCGAAAAGCATACAGTGTTTACCGAAGTATTGGAAAATTCAAAATGGCGCCCGACTCTCTCTTTAACACGGTAAGTTTGGGAAAAGGTGTTATAAATAATAAACTAGACAAAATACTATTAAAAAAACACCGAATATATGTTAACTTATGTCACGGTAACATATATTGAGCGAATATCTAACAGCATTTTGTCGAGTTTATTATTTATAATACCTTTTCCCTTACTTACCGTGTTAAAGAGAGAGTTGGGCGCCATTTAGAATTTTCCAATACATCGGTAAACACTGTATGTTTTTCGAGGTGAATAAACATGTTACATTGAATAATAACACGAAAATTATATCCAGTTAGGTAGAAAAGTAACTTATCTTGCCTTTGATAACGTTTATTTGTTATATATTTGTTTTTTGACAACTTTTTCGAATCTATGTGTACAGTAATACAAACCCAAAAACTTGAATCGGGACATTTACTACTGTAATTAACAGAAAAAGAAAAACAAAAAAATACTCAAATGTTAGCAACGGCAAGCTTCTTCTACATACATGAATACATCTGTGTTTAAACTTCTTTTAATATGTGTTTTTGGTTTAAAACAACCTTTGTGTCTCCTCTTTGTGTTAGAATTTTTAAAATGGCTGCCAAATGACCCCGACAGAAGGACAATTGATAGCCACTCAAAATCGAAAATTAAAAACATAAATAAATGTTAGCAATCGGTCGAAAATGTTATGCTTTGCGAGTATTTTGTTTAATTTTCGATTTTTGAGCGATTAAGAAAGAATTAACCGAAAATGAGCATCATTTTACGTTTAATGTGCAAAACAGATTTCCTAAGCGAAATTAAGATTTTTTTTTTTATCATATAATCATTTAAAAATGTAGAATCCCATTTTGGGGAAGTGATTTAGCTAAAGGGATTAACATAATTGCTGCTGCTGTTATTATTATTATTATTAGTAGTAGTAGTATTATCTTTAATTTGTTTTTCTTTTACAGTAACACAAATCAATCTAATCGACCCAATGAGTATAATTGTGAGAAAAAATATTAACATTATTTCAAAGAGGGAAGGTACAGAATAGTTAACAGGAATCGCTCCTAATGTTAGGAATGCTTTTCTAAATACATTATTATGTTGAAACTCATTCTTGACATGAGACGGGCTTTCTTAACTATTCTCTCCATACACGCAATAGAGATTTATCAAAAAAGTTTTTTTTGCTTAAGAAATAAAACATCGACTCTAGCTCCGTTGTTGGATTTAGGAAACTTTGTGATTCTTCATATGTAATTTTATGTTTTTATGTTTATTCGCTAGATAAAAATGTACAAATAAGTTTTTTTTTATGATCAAATTAAATTTGGCGAACCAAAATGGCGAATTGAAACCTGACGTTTTTCCGCTAAATTTATATTCGAAACTGATTTTCCACTCTAAATACTAAAATGATTAATTTTCTTCCCGTCACACGTAATCACGTATAAAAGTAATATTTAATTTTTGAATGGGGATTTAGCTGATAGTTAATTTACAAATTTGTGATATTATTTTTATTATTTGCATGTTTTTTTTTGTTTTTTTTTATAACAGTAAATCAATTTAATAACCCACCAAATTTTTATAATTAAAATAAAATTAAAACTTCATTCATAGAAGAAAGGCACATAATACTCAAAGTCCACGCCCTCCTCATGTTAAAAATGGTATTCTAAAATTTGTAAAAATTTTTTTTTTTTTTTATACATCGTTTTCTCATTTTTCTTCCAATCGTCTGCTATTTTCAACTGTTTACGAAAACTTTCAAGTAGCATGCTGTACACTAACGGCGATCTGTTACAATCTGGCTTTGTTTAAAAATCGAAATAAATCTTTTGTTGTCGTAAAGTGTTCAATCAACTACAAATAAAAATATTTGAGAAAAAATATACGCGGAAATTTCCCAGGGGTTTATGTAATAATTTGAAAATTTATTTTTAAAAAAATCTAATTATTTAGAAATTTTAAAAGAATCAGAATCGAAAATTTAGAACGGAATGTATAAAATATTTTAAAATCGTCCCATCACTAATATATATATATATATATATATATATTTTACAAGGTAGTCACCACTTATCAAGGCCTGGAAGCCACTCAGGGATAAGGGTTATTGTAAGTACAGTACGTTAGTGTGGATATTTAAAGTGTCTACTTAAGGATGGGGGCGGTTCATCAGGAATTTGTTTACGTTGCACTTGAAGACATCCAAGTTGTAGTCGGGAGGGAAGCAGGCAGACGGAACAGTTCTACAAGCGTGCAGTTCTAAGAAAGAAGCTTTGTTCATGGAATCTACGTTTTGATTTAGGCATAGATAAATAGTGGGGAAAGTTTTTGACAGACGGGTGTTTTTTGTAGATTGGCGAGGAGGGGGGCAGAGATTGGAGTTCAGACGAGCACCTGCCATGGAAATAACGATAAAACAAAGATAGGCTTTCAACGTCTCTTCTGTGAGAGAGGTTGCAGGGAAGAGAAAAGGCATCCCCCATTAAGCCACGAAGTCTACTTTGTACTTATATATATATATATATATATATATATATATATATATATATATATATATATAAGATGGGCGTATTTGCCGCGATGATACAGCGCTCTATAACATGTACGAGGAAGAAACGGATGTACATGAATCTAAGGTAATGGCAGAATCATTAGAGAAAGTATTCCAAACCATAGTGGAGTGAAACCGCAATTAAATAGTAATATTAAATGCTACCAAGAATAAGCTGCTCTCCTTTAACAATTATAACGCGTCTTCCCAACCATCGATATCTATGATAAATTACAATAGAAAATGCGAGCATGAAAATTAATATGATTAAGCTTAAACATGGAAAAGTAAAGGAATAGTTGTTAAAACTGGAAAAGAAAAGGACAAGATTTTGTAGTAAAAAATATATAACAAATTTATAACTTAAAATATTACAGCATTAAGAACTGATTGTTATAAATTTAATTTAAAAAAATCTTAATACTGCAATATTTTAAGTTATAAATTTATATTTTAATGAATCGAAAATATCGGAAAAAAGCGACCTCTCGCTGTAGAAAAGTCCCCAGTGGAGATTGAAGGCAATGTTTTTTTTTTTTTGTTTTTTTTTCTTAAGCCAACTTTTTCGATATTTGTCATCCGAAGGGTCGATCTCCGAAACTATACTTATCTCGTTAAAACACGTTGCCTTTGTCGAAAGTTTTGGCGAGACATACAAACATTTAAACAGACATGTGAGATGTATATTATTAAAGACTAGCCTCTGTGCCCGGCGTTGTCCGAGTGTTTGGAGATGTGGGTTGAGAAAAAATAAAATAAAACCTTCTCGTTGACAGGAAGGCTCGGTCCCTTGACGCGAAGGCGAAAAGAAAGAGGTGTGTGTAATGGTGTTGGTTGAGCAAGAAGAAAAAAGGAAAATTGAGAGCGCAAAAGTGGTAATAGGCAGGCTCGAACTCGTACCACAGAGGAGGAAAAGAATTGAAAAAAAAAAACGTGACGTGTTTGCTCTTGCGCCCATTGCCAAACCGGAAGTGACGTAGGTTTAAATTAAGGGTATACAATCGAAAAGAGGGGATAACTTTCGAAAATAGCGATCCCTCCTTGTAGAAAAGTTCTCCGTTGAACGTGAAGGCATTTTTGGCCAATTTTTCGATATTTGTCGTCCAAAGCGTCGATTTTCAAAACTTACACTGATATCGTGAAGATCTGTCGGATGTTTTTGCGAGACCTACAAATATACATACATTTAAACAGACAGGTGAGATTTCTATTATAGATTACAAAAGAATAAGGGACATAAAGAAATTTTTTGATCAGTACATAAGTTATGAAAATTTGATAGAATTCACCCCCTGCTTATCACAAATAATGCCTGGGAGAAACCAAATTAAGTCTTTATCTGCGACATTTAAAATTGATTTTGAATCTCCCAGAAAAAAACAAAAACATTTTTATCAACATTTCAGTTTGTTTCAAGTTCGACACAACTCCGAACCAGGCGGAAGCACTTTTTTTTTTATAAAGGAACCTCGCTTATAAAGGCCCGGAGGCCACTCGAGGATAAGGGTTAAAGTGTGTACGGTATTCAAAGGAGTATTATCGCAGTTATCGTTAGTAACGTAAATTTTTCTTAGAACTGCACGCCTGTGGAACTCTGTTCCGTCTTCCTGCTTCCCACCTGACTACAACTTGGATGTCTTCAAGTCCAACGTTAACAAATTCCTAATGAACCGCCCCCTTAAGTAAACACTTCATCAAATCTCCACACTAACGTAATGTACTTGCAATAACCCTTATCCCTGAGTGGCTTCCGGACCTTGATAAGTGGTGATCACTGTGTAAAAAAAAAAAAAAAAAAAAATTTTGCTAAAGTGGATTACTCAAGGTGACGGCTCATCAAGATATTGTTCGCACTGAACTTGAAGTCTACCCTATTATAGTCAGCCAAAAAGCAGGAAAACAAGAGTTCAACACGCGTGCGGTTCTAAGAAAGCTTTGTTTTATGGAGTTTAGATTTAGGTACAGATAAAGAATGGCGAAATTATTGATAGTTGTTTTAGCTAGACAAGTGTATTTCATTAAAGTTTGACAAGTATGGTGTATATATTGGAGCTCAGACGAACACTTGCCATGAAAATAACGATAGAATAGAGACAGGCACGAACCGTATTTTCCATGGGAAAGAGGTTGCAAGCAAGAGAAGGCATCCCCTTACTAGGCTACGAAGTCTATTTTGAACTGTCAAGAAATGATAAGCTGCTTCTAGAAACACCTGCCCGGATGTGGTAACATAATTCCATCCCAGAACTACTTAGCTCTTATATAGGTGGAGAATTTGGAAGTCGGCGTCGATCATATATATTGAATTAAACAAAACCATTCATTTGATGGCTGATTGAAATTGCAATTTATCCTTTGAAATTCCTTTCTTCAGATTGGATGAAGTATTTTAGGTTTTTTTTATATACATCTCAGGGTTGTTATTATCACGTACTACAGGAAGACCCGATGTTGTCCGGATTGAATGATGGTCAACGAATATTTTACACTCCTATATTTTTATTGTCATTGAAATTCGTGAAATCGCACAGGAGAAAGCGTCACATTCCCCCATGCAGTAATGTAGTCCAAAATATGTTATTCTACATTGCACCCTCGAGAACCTACTGTTTCTTTTATAAAATTATTTTAAATAAATTTCTTTCCAGCTTAAAAAAAAAAAAAAAAAAAAAAAAAAAACACTAAGAAATTTACGTGCGGGGTTTGAACCTGCTGACCCCGTCATGCTATATAAAAAACGTAAATTTTCAAGTCTTATAAAATTCTTTGCAGTTAATGAAAAAAAAATTACGTGCAAAGTGTGAACCTACAGACTTCAATATGCAAAACAAAAGGAAAAGAAAAAAATAACACGTTATCAATTTACCCACAGTAGAATTTTCACGGCCGTTGTTCTATCATTGTTGCTAAGCGACGACATGGAAAAACTGGCTTTGTCGATGATAGATAAATTAACGCTTTCGATTATCGGGGGGTATTCTGAGACAAAGCTTAACTAAGATCACTCCCAAACATATGCACTAAAGTTATGAAAATATTTTCATCCGTTTCGGAGTTTATAAGGAGCAGTTTCACAGACACAAAGTTGCATTTATATAATTGTAGGGATTATAACATTTGCTAAAGAATCCAGATGGTTTAGCAGAATAATAAAAAATGTAT
Source organism: Euprymna scolopes (assembly GCF_053919585.1). Lineage (NCBI taxonomy): Eukaryota > Metazoa > Mollusca > Cephalopoda > Sepiida > Sepiolidae > Euprymna > Euprymna scolopes. Next base: position 101,180,246 of record NC_136505.1, read on the forward strand.
TTTTCAAAAATTACAGTGATAAGAGTAAGATTATCATGTTTGTTTGTCTGTAGGGTTATGGAAACATAACACGAGCAGACCTGCCGCGAAGACTTGCTAAATATATTTTTCTTTAGAAATAAGGAAGAGAGAGAGAGCAGATGAGTTCAGAGAGAAAGAAGATTGGTTGGTTGTTTTTGTTTTACGGCATATCAACCCTTTTTGGCTTATTTAATGCCGAATCCAAAGATTTTGATGAAAAATATTTTAATTGAATATATTTGTTATTTTCAAGTCGGTTTCTATAGTTCCATACTTGGGACCCTAACAGGTACTACTACTCCGGGTAAGAGTGGACCTGGGAGCAATGGTAATTTAAGGATGGCTCCAAAACCCGCAAGCTGGGGCCCTCACCACTGGATATAGTTTAAAGTCCTATCCAGGACCATATAGAAAGAAGAGGAAAAAACAGGGACAAGAGATTCAGGAAAAAAAAGGGTCATCTGGAAACGATAGAGTGAGAAATGGTAATATCGTATAGAGAGGAGAGAGATTACTAACTTAAAAACCATTGTTTTTAGCAGATGTAAGAGACTAGCCGGCTGGTTGTTGGACAGCACATTTTCTAACTTTTCTATCCGTTTTTAAGAGCAACAATGTGAGCTGCTCACGATGACAAATTGGTTGGCTATATTACCTCTAACTTGAATACGTACTGAGTCGTTATCTACTATGACATGTGCGACGTAGAGTATCGAACATTTGGGACCGAAATAAGCTTTTGGGCTTTAGCACAAAAGTTGGAAACCTCACCAAAAGAGCTAAGTGGAAAGGTTCTTCCTCCTCTGACTTAGAAACTATCTGAAGGAATCCGAGTTGAAAAAATCCTGCATCTTGAAACCGTTCAGAACCCAAATATTTTAACTTCACTTTGCATGAAGTGTACCTGAATTATCTTATACAGTAATTATTTTCTGTTTATAAGACAGTAATATCCCAGTTATTGATTATTGAATTGCTTTGCTTGTGAAGAATAACCCAGTTTATCACAGATCTACCCTGAACCTGACATCAAGTTACAGTTTAGAGAAGCGATATATCAGCCAGTCACAAGAGCATCTACGAGAAGAACTCAACCGCAGCATTTCACAACGAGCGGGCAACCAACGAGAAAGGCATTGCCACACAGACTTAGGATTATGAACGTTTTGTGTGCTCTGAGCATCAGAGCAATGAGTTCCTATGAGCAGTGAGTGGTTGGTTATATTTTGAAGGGTCCATCTCTAGACCAAAATAAAAGTGTGGCCAAGAGGACTAGAGGATTCGCCCTAGTGTCTCGAGGCTAGCGACGGCCTGGTTACATTAATTGGTCCCGTGAAGAAGGATTGTGAGAACACCACGCGACCGTGTTACAATAAAAGCTATTCTATTTCTGGTATTAAGATGTAATTTACAGAATAACGGAAGGATAAATTTGGCAACTTTTTTTTCCAAAATAGTTTAGAGTTTCTAATCAAAACAAAGGCGAATATAACAGCCTGATGCGCAATAGATTTCGGTCCCACGTTCGGTACCTTACATTGAACATGTCATAGTAGATAACGAATCAGCACGTATTCAAGTAAGAGGTACTATAGCCAAACAATTTGTCATCATGAGCAACTCACATTGTTGCTGTTGAAAATGAATAGAAAAAATAGAATATGTGCTGATTTTTCAACTGGATTAAACGATTATTAAAATTCACTTCGATATCCATTATCTGTCATTCAATAAATGCTTTTTCTTTCAAGTCGACATGCAAGGCGTAATCTAAAAAAGGTCTTACGAATAAAGTAAAATTCTGGGAATCTTGCTTGAACTAGTTTCTACTGATTATGACTCCAATTTAATGTAAATCTGAACATCTTTCAAATGTAAGGTTGTGCCTAATTTGTAAACCTTAAAAAGTGTTTTAATTACGCAAAGAAACAAAATTATGAAAATATTTATTATTTTTTATTGTTAAACTCTTATAAACGTTGTCATTACGATTTAAAAGAATTCAATTCAAATATTGTGTACCTATTAAAGTGTGCGGACTGGTGTCATGCGCTTGATGAAAATGAAAATACTATTTCTATTCCAATCCCGAAATCTCGAACAGCATCGTCTTTCTTCTAGCTGGTGCTACCAGATCAGGCTGTCTGAGGATATTGGCTTCCTGAGATGAAATGCACCAAACATTGATGCTTTTTTTGTTTTTTTTACTTCCTTTTGCAAAACCAAAAACAAAAACAATAATCCAACTTTTCCTTCTTCCCATTTTCCCTTTCTCTTCCTATCCATAGTAGTGTATATAATATATATATATATATATATATATATATATATATATATATATATACTATGGATAGGAAGAGAAAGGGAAAATGGGAAGAAGGAAAAGTTGGATTATACGCTATATATTGGATATATATATATATACCAACCTCCATTCTCAGTATGTTATTTTTTTTCTTTTCTTCTTCTTTCTTGCCATGTTGTAAAGTTGGAGAAAAAAGTCTATTTCTAAAGAGCCACGCGTTGTATCTTGATGGCCTTATTCTGAAATATTGGAACTGTGCGTTGGGAACGCGAGATTAACATAATAGAACATATAGAAACGTTGATTTAATTTGAATAAAATAAAATACACATTAACTGCTCTTGAAAGACAACTCACAACATAATGTTTCAAGAAAGAAACAAAACAACATACTGAGGATAGAGTTTGGCTCAGAAATATATTTATATTATAAATTTCAAACAAGTAAAATATGTGTTTTTTATTTTCCTTATATTACGTTGTAATTTGGCTTTCAAGCGCAGTTGTGCATTTTAGTTTATTTTATTTAAATTAAATCAACGTTTCTATAATGGAACTCACACCCTTGATATTGGAATATCTTTCTATCTTCCCTACTTCCTGACTGGTTTCCTAACTTAAAATGTATCAAACATTAATACTCTAACTCTTTTCCCTCTCCCATTGCAAAACTCATTCATGTTCTGCAGGGCAGGGAACAAAAACGATGAAATCCACTATAAAACAACCAAACCAAACCCTACACACTAGCGATTGAAGATACAAAGAAGAATAAAAACCTTCTACAAAATAACTGAATGCAACATGAATATTATTTACAAAATAACTGGATTTGGCATTAAATAGCTTCAAAAGGGTTGATCTGCCGTAAAACAACAAAACCAAACCAAATCAATCTTTTTTCTAGCGTTTACAGGCACGAAGAAGAAATAAAAAAAATAATTTGGCACTAACGAAGATCTCTTCAAATAATAAATCGTTTGTATAAAAAATCCAAATAAAATATCGAAAACTTTTGAATATTATTTTTCTCTGTTATCATTTCGAAATGTTTTATTTTGTGCGGGACTGTGATTAAAAATCAAAATGTTGTACCGGTAAACTTAAAAGTGACCACTGGCAATTCTTTGGGGGAAAAAAAAAAGGTAGCAGGAGAACACGTTTTTTTGTTTCGTACTCCGCAAGACGTGACGTCATCACAGGTAAAGCAAATTTAATTCTGAAATGATTTTCATATTTGAATTCCAAACCAAAGTTAGATAAAAAAAATATTTTAAATGTTTTTTTAAATAGTTTGTTTAATTGTTAAGACTTTGTTTCCAGTTAAATGCGATATTTTATTTCAGCAAGCAAAATAATAATGAGATATTTTGTCGATAATAAAGTAGTGAAATTGAGTTTTAATGATTGCAGAAAGTTGAATAACCCAAACAAAATGGCCGAGCCACCTCAAACAAGGCCGATAGCCATTAGTCGCGTACTCTTGTGTAATGAATGAATGCATGAATGTAGCATTGACATGAAATTCTTAAAGATAAACTAAAATGACCGAAAAATCGGCTGAAATGACTTAAATAAAAAGTAAATGACTTAGAATGACTTTAATGAACTTAAGGATGAATTGAATGACCTTAAGAATGACTTGAATGCTTAAAAAATAACTGGAATCCTTTAAAAAAAACAACTTGGATGATCTGGAGAATGACTTGAATGGCTTTGAGACTGACTGGTTGTAAAGTGGGTGATCAGTTTACATTAAATTAATACAGAAAAGTGATCCCCCACTTTATATCAGAAAGTTACAAACATAAGTACAGCATATAATAAGAACAGATACTACACTTTCATCTTGGCCAAAAGGCCAAGAAAAGGGTATTCATTTGCTCCCCACTGAGCAAATTAGGCACAAGGCCGATTTTTAATGTGAGGAGTGAAGGGGAAATGGGGACAAACTCCCCGGGGAGTAGGGGAGCTGGATAGTGACAATTGGTATGAAGGGTTGTTCCTACATTGACCAAGGTCTTATATGTGGGGTCGCCCCCACATATGGTCTTTGCTTGCAGTATCTGTTCCAGCAGATACTACACTTTGAGATATTAAATCTTTTATTCATGTTAAAAATACAGTCAAAATCAACGATGAACAAAAAACTTAGGCACATGACCAACTCAAAAGGGGGGATTGTGGGGGTCGTTGGTCATCCTTGTCACTCCAGAACTAAACAAAATCAAAAGTTTCTCCCAGCTAGTATCTTCTTTTACCATAATACCGCATTCACCCTTTCATATTGGGGGACGTCCTACTTAACTCCCAATTTTTAAAACATTTTTTATTGACGTGTAAAAACAAAAAAGATAACAATAAAGTGGTACAATAATTCATTTGTGTCGAGGGCGGGGGAAGAAAAAACAAAAGGTGATTAGTAGGACCCCCCCCAACCCCGTCTAGTTGATAGACTACTCGTTCCACTAGGTTTGTAAAAGGAACCTCGCTTCTGCGGGTCAGTCTCTAGGTGGGGATGCCCTCTAGATGGGGGTGAATGGAGAAAAGAAAATTTTGTGGGTAAGGGATGGGGGTTAGTTTGTATTTCTTTCTCTCCAAGATGGGTAAAATTTAGAGGAAGGGGTTAAAACAAAAATTGCAGGTAAGAGGGGATGGGGATCTTGGAGGCTTCCTAATCGGGGAGGGATGGAACACACACTCAGCTAGCTGAGAGGCTACTTGTTTAATTTTACTTTACAGAACTGCGCGTTCCACACCTAGGCGGGGAACACGTATTCAAATTTGGCTCCTCTTCGTACACACTGACTTGCCACATGTATCCATCTTCTGTCAAATGCCGCACGATGCAGCCTTCTTCTATCATATCTGATCTTCACCCGTAGTTGGTGTTTAAAGAAAGCGATCAGATCTTGATCAGAAAAAGACAACACCCCCAGGCAACCTTGCAAACGCGACGTCCAAATCACCATTCTCGCCACGGCCAGGATCGTAACGTAGACCATTTGTCTTTCCCGGTCCCACGGCGGCCTCACATTGTTCACAACATTGGATACAGTAATTGGGCGAGGATGCTCAGGATCGATGCGAGCCGTCACCTCGCTGACATACGACCAGTACTGGCGGAGTTCGCGGCAATCGAAGAAAGCATGATCAGTAGTTTCTACGGCCGTTGTCCCACAACGGGGACAATCAGGCGACTCCAAAAACCCGGAACTGCATTGTATGTTGTTGAGTGGAAGTGCATTTTGGGCCAATCGCCAGGTCAGAGAGAACTCCGAATTGTTCAGATGACTCGAACCTGGCGCCCAGCTCCACGCGGAGCGGATCTCACTCTGCTGCCACCCCCAACGTGCACATAGCGGGTTGTCAGCGGCCCCCTTCAATAGATCCCTGTGGAGTTCCCTACGGGTAGCAGTCACAAGGTCACTGGACCTTGGTAGTCGTTTTAGCGTGGCTCGACACTCTTTCATGTAGGCAGATTCTCCCCGCGGCCTGCGACGGTTCTCGATGGAAGGGTCGAGAACGAGATCGGGGAAGGCGGCAGTAACCACGGGGTACCACGGTTGGTCATCTGGCGTATAGTGGCTCAGGAAGGCCAGCCTCTCAGCATCTCGATGACACTTCAAGTCCGGCATTCCCAAGCCCCCCAACACGGACGTTGAATACAGACCTGTCTGCTCACCCAGTGTCTTCCTCTGTCCCAAAGGAGCGAGGACAAGAGTTCGACAAGAGCTTTTAGGTGTTGTGCAGGCAGGGGAAGTACGGCCAGTCGGTAAAGGATGAGAGGAAAGACGTAAGTGGCGCACGCCTCAGCTCTACCCTTTAAGGAAATTTTCCTAGGAAGCCACGAATTGACTGCAGCCTCCACCTTTGACCATACCGTCAACCAATTCTTGTCAAGCTGGAGACCCGGTCCGAACCACACGCCGAGGATCCGGACCGGGCCATCTGTCTAGCTGAAGGGCACCGGGAGGTTTGCGTTGCCACTCCAGGCGCCCAACCGCAGTCCTACCGACTTGCTGCGGTTTATCTTGGCCCCCGTGATTCTTTCGTACTGTGCGAGTGCCTCCGACACGACCTCAATGTCTCTGAAGCCCGACACAAAGACCGTGACATCATCGGCGAACGCGGATACCTTGGCAGCTGAGCCGCCAGGCAGAGCCATTCCGCGCAGGGCCGAATTTGCCTCCCTATGTCTCAGCTTGCGGAGCAGAGGCTCCAAAGCCAGGACATAAAGTAGGGGCGATAGCGGACAACCCTAACGAACCGACCGAGAGATAACAAAGGGTTTCGAGTGCTTTCCGTTGACTTGCACGACAGCCATGAGCTGTCGATACATTATGGAGATCCACTTGCAAAAGTCCGGTATAAAACTGGCGGCCTCTAAGACCGATGCCAGGAAATTATGGTCGACCCTATCGAAAGCTTTGGACTGATCTAAGTTGATCAGCGCGGCTTCCGTGTCGTCATCTTTTCACCCCTCTAGGATCGTGCGGATCAGGTGCAAGTTGTTCTGAATCGATCTCCCCTTCACAGCGTAGTTCTCTTCCGGTTCAACCAACTCGTCATAACAACCTTCAGCCGATTCGACAGGACCTTGGCCAAAATCTTCAACTCTGTGTTTAGCAGAGTTATGGGCCTGTAGTTGTCTAAGTCTTCCCCTCCATGCCCGTCACCTTTCTTCAGCAATGTGATCACTCCCTTGGTTACCTGCCCTGGGATAGATCCCTGAGCAAACCAATGGTTGAACATATCCGTCAGAAGAGGCAGAAACATGGGCGACAGCCTCAAATACAGTTCGTATGGCAGACCATCGAGTCCTGGCGATCTGTCACAGCTGATCTGTTTCAGCGCAGTAAAAACCTCCCGCTCCGTCACCCGGCCCTCGCAACTAGCCGCTGTAGCCGCCTCGAGGCGGGGAGAGTCGGCCAAATAGTCGCTAAACTCAAGGACCAGAAGATCGGGCTGCTGCGTAAAACGCTCCTCGAAATGTTCTCGAAACCCCTCGCAGATCTCCCGAGTCGATTCCAGGGTGCGTCCATCCGGATGTCTAACTTTCGAAATGTATTAGTCCGAGCCACGCCTAGAAACCTCACGGCGCACGTCTGCATCAGAATTGACTACTTCGTTACCTATCTTTCTAAGCCTTGCTCTAACTACTTGGCCTTCGTAACGCTCGCTAGTCTCGCGTAGAAGGTCCTGCTTAGCTAGTTCCTGACTAACCCTATCACCCTCCCCCGTAGCCTGGGCTAGTTTCTGCTCGAGCTGCTTCTTCGTCTTGGCCTTATCTAGTGCGAGGTGCTGGGCATACTTGACGGAGAAGCTTCTGATTTTGGCTTTGAGACCTAACCACCACTTACTCCCGGTAACCGCCCCCACTAGTGCCTTTTTAATCAATTCTCTTAACTGATCTCGGAAGTCTTGTAACTCCAGAAGGGAGGTGTTTAACTTCCAGTACCCCACTAACTTAGGCCTATTTCCTAGCTTCAGCCGGGCCATAACTAATTTATGGTCCGTCTGGCCTAGCCAAGTGAACGTGGGACAGGATAGGAAGTCTACTTCGCCTCTCCTAACTTACATCCTGTCCAAATAGGTATTTGGATAGGAAGGAACGCTATTGGTCCACGTCCACATTTCCCGCCCTGGATGGTCGACCCGAAACCTGTCGACCAGTCCGCATCTAGCCATCAGATCAGCCAGGCTGGACTCGCACCTCTCCGACCCTCTAGATCTGCCTCCTACCTTATCTATGTCGGGGTCTAAGATGGCATTCCAATCCCCCATTAGCACTACCCGCTTCCGACAATCTACAAACGCGTCAAGCTGACTGAAGAATGAGACCCTCTCACGAGCGGTGCCAGGCGCATGAACTGCAATCACCCGAAACACAGAACCTTTTACGGCAACATCTACCACGACCAGCCTGCCCTCCGCATCTCTATGGACAACGTCGACCGTCGCGGAAAGGGTACGTTTAACTAGCAAGGAGACTCCCTTACCCCACGGGCTGCCATATGCTGAGAAAACCTCAAAGTCTCGGGCCAGCACCTGACAGTCCACAGAAGAAACGAAATGTGTCTCCTGAATCGCAGCCACATCCACTCCCAGGGACAAGAGGTCGTGCCGGAGGCGAGCCGCCCGGCCCGATGATCTCAAGCCCCTCGCATTCAGACTAGCCAAATTCAAAGCCAAAGGGTAAGTCAATTTAAGGGTCCTATAAAGTGACAGATGGACCAACACTGGAACCCTTCCCTTGCATTGTTTTGTGAGTTCCTTAAGGGAAGGATTATTTTTCCTAATCAGTTTAATTCCCGGACCAGCCCCTTCAGCAGCCTCCAGCATTGTCCACACGTTGGTCTTGCAGGCCTCAGGAAGCCTGACGAAAGTTGTAAGCCGTGGGGCGTCCGGGAAATTAGAGGGGACATTAACGTCTTTTCCCCCTATCTGTTGGCAGTCCAGCAGAGGTTTTAAATTTTTTCTCTGCCGGGGTGGTAACTCCATTGCCACAGATTGGAGGTCTACAAAACAAAGTTCCTCCCTCGTTTCGAGGGCGAGGGTCCCTGTTGGAGTGAGTCCGTAAGTGGAGAATCTGAAGGGTCTCTCCCCCTCCCGGGTTCATTCTTTTCTTTCTGGGATGACGGCTCAATTTGCATTGGTGTGGGGACGAGTGTCTGTGTGGTGTCTGGTGTTGCTGTTGGTGTTGGTGCGGTGTCTGGTGTAGGTGCGGTGTCTGATGTTGGTGTTGGTGTTGGTGCGGTGTCTAGTATTGGTGCAGTATGTGGTTTGGGGGTGGAAGTGGGGTGTGTTGTTGTTAGAGGTGGTGTATGCTCACAGGGAGTGGGGGCTGCCTTTTCTTCCCCTTTCCTTTTTTTGCTTTTCTTTTTTATTCTTTTGAATGAACCGGGGAGTGGTGAGGTTGAGTTCCTCTCCCTCTTGCTAGCAGATTCATCCTCAGAGGAGCAGTGTTTTCTGCGCTTGGTCCCCGTCTCAATTAGTGTGGGGACCGTTGGTTGTTGCTGCTCCTCTGATTGCTGTTTCTCTGGTTGATGCTGTTGCTGTTCTGGTTGCTGCAGCCGTTTTTGTTGCTGCTGCTCCTGTTCTGGCTGTTGCTGCGGCTGCTTTTGCTGCTGCTGTTTTTGTTGTTGCCGCTGTTTTCGTGGCATTGGTTGTGGAATTGGCCGCGGCAGCTGATGTTGTTGCTGCGGCTGGTTCAATGGCTTGTTTGGCTGCTGCTGCTGCTGCTGTGTCTGCTCCGTGGCTGTTGCTGCGGCTGTTGTGGAGGTTGCTGTTGTTGTTGCTGCCTCGGTTGTTGGGTTGGTGGTGGGACGGTGGCAGATGGGATTGTGGGCTTCCGTTTCTGCCTCATTACCGTGATCCATTCCTCCCCCTTGCCCTCCTGCGTAGTTTTGGGTTTCCTCGGTGCTGGGGTTGGTGCTCCGGTTGCAGGAGTTGTGACAGCCTGTTTGGACACTGGTGATGTCTCAGAGGTTGGGACCGCCTTTAGTGTCACTCGAGTAGGAGTTGACCTTTGAGGGGAGCTCTTGGCCATGTGACCCTGCTTTTGGCAGAACCAGCAGTGCGGACGACGCCCCTCCACCACCACCGTCATAGTTGCCTTCTTAAAAGTCAGCTGTGCTGGTATTGCCTGGAAGCCTTCTTTCTTTAGCCTCATGGCCACAGTGTAGCTGCCCAAGTGCATGCCGGTTTTCGACCGCACTGGGGTTATTTTTCCACCTCGCCGAACTGTGTGAAGAAGGGTCCCAGGATTTCTGCTGATATTTGCATAGGTACATTAAATACCTGCACCCGGGTCCTTGTCCTGCCCTGGTATTCGGGCTTTAGTTTTATTCTCCCATACTTAATTTCCTGTAGGGAGAGTCTCTCCGCATCTTCCTTGGTGGGTAGGAGGATGTCCCACATGGCGTAGCTCCTCTGGTACAGGTATAGTACCGGGATGTTTAGCTTGTGTAAGAGCCCCGCCATGTCTTCCTTTATCATCCCTAGGAGGCGGTTTTCCGGCATATCCGAGATGATGAGGGAGAAGACTCTGTCTTCGATTGCCTCCCAAGCGCCTAGCACTGGTTTAATTTCGGCCCCCTCTATGTATTGTCTGTACTTGGTCAAGTACAAGTCTCTATACTCTTGAGGGGACAGTTGCTTCTCTACAGTCTTCCCCCATGCTGACCCTCTTTTTGGTGTTGGATCTTTGGTGAGGTTGGACTGTTTTTGCTGTTCCTTTGCGGAAGGGTTGCTCTATGCTTCTTCCAGGAAATGCCTCCCTTTTTGGGGAGTCGGCCTCCTGGGGAGCATTGTCATCTTTATTGTCCTTGGGAGCTTTTGCCCCTTTTGTTTTGAGGAGGTCTAGGCTGTATACCCCCTCGTTTTCTTGATTTGCTCCCCTTTTGGGGCAGTAGCGCTCCCGGGGAGCACTGTCTCCCTTATCGTCCTTTGGGGCTACTGCCTCTTGATTTAGTTGTCAGAGCGGGGTGCCCCGTCCAACATTGTTTTTTCTCCCCTTTGTGGTGAGTCGCCCTCTTGGGGAGCTGCTGGTGAGTTTTCTCCCTTCTGGGGGGCGTCCTTCGGTTTAGTGTCCGGGCGGTATGCCCCGTTGCTTTTTGCTCCCCCTGTTGGGGAGTCGTCCTCTTGGGGAGCAGTTTTTCTTGTGGTAGCCCCCTGGCTGGGGGTATCTGTATTGGTGGTCCCTGGGCTGGGGGTGTCCATTTTTGAAAAAAGCTCTCTCTTCCCTTTATTAAAATTCACCAAAATGAGTGACGTGGAGTCGGCGTCCAAAGTGGGGAGCCGACTTTGGCGCCAAAAAGAAGTGGCACCAAAGGCGGCAAGAGGGGAGATAGAACTGAGAGAGGGAGTAGGAAGTTAGTGGAGAGAAGAGAGAAAGTGTTTCCGACCCTCCCTCGCGGGAAGGTCGTAAATTATCAGCTCGGATCCCCCCGTAAGGAAGGTTTCTTGGAGAGAAATAACCAAAGGATTAAATTTGGTTCGCAACAATAAAATTTCATTGTAATTTGCCTTCAATCCACGGCAATTCCATTGGATTATCTTGTAATTCATGAGGATTTTTGAGGGGGGGAGTAACTTCAGTTTCCATGTCTTCTAATTTCGTAAATGTAGTAGTAGTAGTAGTAGTAGTAGTAGTAGTAGTAGTAGTAGTAGTAGTGGTAGTAATGGGTTCTGTTTGTGGTAATTTCTTTATATTATTTTGTTTTTTGGTAGATGTATCTTGTTTCTTTCTCAAGTGTGTTTTTTTCACCACGGGGAAGACGTATTGGTAACCTGCGTGGTCTTTTTTTTTAAACTGATTTTGTTTTTCCTTAGTTTCGTCTTTTTCAGCATCTGCATGACGTACTGGTGATTTTTGTGGTCTTTCTTTTGATCGACTTTGTTTTCTTGGATGTTATGATTTTGGCTGAGAATTTGTTTCATTGGTAATATTAGTTGATGATTTAATGGGATGATTAATTTTTGATAATATGTTTGGTTTGATTTCATTTATAAATTTGGGCCAGTCGTTTGGTCCTAATTGTAACAATTTGTTTATTAGTATTTCATATTTGGAGTCTTGGTTAGTGATGTTGGACGATATACAACTTGAGGTGACTTGAGAGGACGTCTTTTCCTTCGTGTATCCATCTACTATTTTCCTGGCTTCGAGGAAGGAGATGTTTTTGGTGTGTTTTATTGACACCACTTTTTCTTTCTTCCAGATTCTGCATGCTCTAGCAGAATGGTTTTATCCACAATTTGCACATTTGCAATCAAGATTTCAGTCATTGACAGTGTGGTCTGGATCTTTCTGGCCACACCTGCCGCACACTGCTCGTCCCCTACATGGTGACCAAACTTCTGGAATTTAAAGAACCGAAGTGGGTTTGGTATAAAGGGTTCAACTTTTTCAACGTTGAACCCAATTTTGATTTCTTTAGGGATAGTGGGTCTATCGAACTGCATAATGTAAGTGTTCGTATGTACAGTCTTTTTTTATTGTAATTTTTTTAACGTTTATTACTCCTTGGTTTTTAAGTTATTTTGTTATTTCTTCAGTAGTGCACATTGAGAGGTCTTCCGATTTTACTACACCTTTGGATGCATTCAGATTCTTATGTGGATAAGTTTTGATATTTATGTTGTGGAAAGTTTTCATTCCTAGGAGAAAAGTGGCATGTTTTTCTCTTTCACTTCCACCAGTAGGGTTTTATTTTTTAAAGTTTTTACATTTTGAGGGGTAATATGTGTCGATATAATTCTATGTGTAATAAACGGTGATAAGTCAGTTATTTTGGTTTCTTCAATGGGTTCCAATACAATAAATTTTGAGGATGTTTGATGTAGTTCATTATCTGAACTATCCGAGTCGACGTGTTGGCGCTTGGTCTTTTTATACTTGGCCATTTATATATATATATATATATGTCAAAAACATCGTTAAATTCACTACTCGTTCAGCGGCCGCCAATAGCGTAATGGTTAGGAACCTTGACTGCCATACAGACAGTCGGGTTTCAATCCTGGCTTGAGGTGGTTGCCTGTCTAGCCGCACTGATGAGCTGTGAAACAGCGAAACAATACTGTATGTGGATGACTATATATATATATATATATATATATATATATATATATATATATATATATATATATATATTCATTGTTTATGCTCCCCGCCAACCTCGGAGTCCAATATTGGGGAATGTTAAGGGAAACCCATTCGCCTTGTCATGCCAGGGCTACATAAACAGTATACATGTCCCAAATGGGAGCCATGAGCACCCATAATCCTTTAGTTACACAACCCAAGTCATTTGTGTTAACTTCCGGCACTATACAGCCATGTCACGATTTTAATCATTTGGTACATTTTACCCTAGCCACCGCCTTCTAACACATGGAAAAGAGGGGGAAAATATGTATATAGTTTATAGTGGTACAGGGTAGAACTGTATTTGTTACGGTTTAGAGGAAATTGATAGAAAAGTAGAAGATGTGTTAGGGCTTGACGTAACTAGCCGATTGATCAGATCGATCCCCTCCGACCGCCCGTCTAGCGTTGTACGAGACCAAAGTGTTGCAACTAATATCTTTAATTTCCCTAGATATCAGTTGCTCAACCACCAGGATCCTTTTCTGAGTCATTACAGGTCGCCACCCACGACCAACAGGTGGTCCCTTTGAGAGGCTTTTACTCTGCAGCGGGACAGTCGGTGTATTCTAATGCCCCACCGACGGGGTTGGGAAGTAGGGAAGGAAAAAAAAAAGGAAGGGGAAGGGGCGGTTGTTTTGTTTTTTGTTTTTGCAGAACATAATTAAGTTTTACAAAAAAAGAATAGAAAACAAAAACAAAAGTTTAATGTAGGTGCATTTCGTCTCAGGAAGCCACTAGTCAGCCTGATCTGGTAGCACCAGGACTTTACAATTTAATAAATCCAATCCTGGACAACATCAAGTCTTTTCTAGCGTTTATAGGCACGAAGAAGAAATTAAAAAAAATATTAATTTGACACTAGCGAAGACCTCTTCAAATATTAAATTCTTTGCATAAAAAATCCAATTAAAATATCGAAAACGTTTAAATATTAATTTTCTGTGTTATAATTTCGAAATGGTTTATTTTGTGCGGGACTGTGATTAGACATTAAAATGTTGTACCGGTAAATTTAAAAGTGGCCATTGTCAATTCTTTACAATCGGAAACACAGGGGGGAAACACGGCTTTTTTTGTGTGCTCAGCAAGACGTGACGTCATCACAGGTAAATCAGATTTAGTTTGGAAATGATTTTCATATTTAAATTGTCAAAATCAACGTTTGATTCAATTTTATGTTCAATGGAAAATTAGATATAAAGTGATTTTTCGATTTAAATGTTTCTTGGTACATGCACTTTGGTTACCGTGCTGAAATAATAACGTTATTTAGAAAGCCATTCATAACATGGGGAGGGTGTTATCTAACTATTCTCTACTTTCACTTAACAATTTAATATGAAAGATCTCGTAAAACTTGAATTTAACTTTAAAATACTATTTAAAAAATAGTCCGGTTACAAAAGTGCATAAGCACATGTTTCTTAAAATAATTTGGTCCATTGTTAAGATATTGGGTACTTGTACAGTTTAATCAAAACATTAAAAAATGAAAATATCGAAAAAAGGTTATATCGTACGTATCCGTTGTGGACTGAAGATCTCTGAAAAAAATTAAATTTAATTTGATAGAGGTTTTTTTTCAGCGGAAAAACATGTTTTTATGAGAGCGCGTTGAAGTTAGCCATTATGGAAATTTTGAATACGCCACGGAGATAATTATGTAAAGCGCCGAGACTCTCCCTATCTTAATCTTCCAAAAAATCGAACCTTTTGATCGGTATCCTAACAAATTTGTTTTTTCGCTGTAAAAAAAGAAAAAAAAAACCCTACTTGGTGATTTTTTTTTTATTTTCCGGAAAACTTCATTCCATAACAAAACGGATACATACATTTTTTTTTCTCTCGATATTTTCATTTTTTAATGTCTTCATTAAGCTGTCCAAGTACCAAATATTGTTTCCTATTAAATGTGATTTTTTTTTTCAGCCAGCAAAATGATGAAATATTATGCTGTTGATAATAAAAATAAAATTGATAATAAAAAAAATTGAGTTTAATCGTTTTGAAAAGTTGAACGACCCAAATAAAATGGCTGAACCATCGACATGATT
Organism: Euprymna scolopes; assembly: GCF_053919585.1. Lineage (NCBI taxonomy): Eukaryota > Metazoa > Mollusca > Cephalopoda > Sepiida > Sepiolidae > Euprymna > Euprymna scolopes. Next base: position 101,195,283 of record NC_136505.1, read on the forward strand.
AAAAAAGAAATAAACAAGGCAGACCGGGAGAGATTTTTTTTTAGCATTGTTACCCCGAATTAGGGTTAGAAGTTTGGTTAAGGAAAGTCCTGTGAAATCCAACATTTATGAAGATTTTGATATAATTAACGTCATAGTGTTGTGCTAAGACGCTTTAGAAATCCTTTTGAAACGGAATAAAACATTTAATTTCAACTGATATAATTAAGACGCCAAATACCGTTTGGTTATTTACAAAAAAGTGACGTCATTCCCGGTAAATTTTTTTTTGTTTTTTTTTTATCATTTCTACTATCTAAACTTTAAATGTTGGCTTTGATTTTCCTTATCAAACTTTTAAGAACTAAAATTTTAAGTGTTTCTTAAATTACTTTGTGTTTTGTGAAGATAATGTATAGATATCATTTATTTCGGGCCAACGTAAACTATTGAACTTAAATGCATATTTTTATTTATTTATTTATTTTTTTTTTTTTTAAATAAAAATTTTACTAAGTCAGTTTTTAGGAGCGAATGTGAATCGAGATGACGACGGCTTCTTATTGAAAAGTTCGTTTTGAAATTCGGTTTTTATGTTCTATGAATTTTTTATGTGCACACTACGGAACTTGTGCGTTTTTTTTTTTTTTTTTTTTTTTTTTTTTTTTGTTATTTTGGCGGGGGTAAATTTTTGCATTTGTGCTAAACAAAGAATTATATTAATTTTTTTCGTGTTTTTTTTTTCTTGGGCGGCGGGGTATTTTAATTTTAGAATTTGTGCAGTGTAAAAATTCCAAGCAAATTCTGCTTTCATTTTAAGAATTCCATAACAAAACGACGGAATGTTAAACTGCACAAAACGAACTAGTTTCTGAGGTGTGTAAAAAAAAAAAAAAAAAAAAAAAATTCATCGAACATGACAACTGTTAATTTCAAAACTAGATTTCTTTTCCAACAAGAACCCGTCGCTCTCTTGGTTCACATTTGATCATAAAAATCGAATATTTGATATCAAAGAGCATTAAAATTACTTTAAACACAAATGAGCCAAGTATAAAAAAAATAACGTCTATTAGTTATAAGTGCACATGCCTACTTATATTCACGAGGGTTAGGACCAAACCTTATATTCAATCTGCCTCTGTATCCTATTCCCCTAAACATTTATAATGTACTAGCAGACCACCCGACATTGCCTGGTCGTAAAATACGTTTAAATATTATATTTTGATTAGTTCAGATTTCGTACTTAATATATTGGACCCAATATGCAGTAATGATTTAAAAAAAAAAAAAAGACGCGTGCGCTACCACAGAGAATCTAAACCAAAACGTTTAACTTGCGATTTACTTTCTCCTTTGACGTGAATGTCTGAGCTATGAAGACATGTTTGCAAGGCTAAAAATTAAGGCACGAACTAATAGCTATTACGTTACGCATGCATATTTGTAATATCGTCGTTCGACCTTCACCTGGCAAATTGCATTTTTTTAATTTGTACAGTTTTGCATTAATTTTTTTCCCCTGGCTAAACCTACATAAAGTTTTGCATGGGTTCGAATACCCTATATATGAAGATTCATGCCTATAAACTAAAAACTAGCAGTTTGGTAGGTAAAACTTTTAAAACAATATATACGCATACATAAATAAATATAGAATAAGGCTTGTGTTTACTATAAGCTTTTTATGCAAATATTACGCAAGTATAAATCCTGTAGAATATCTACGTAAATTTAATTGCACGTAATAGTTAACTAAAGATGATCATCCCATAAGAAAACCGCAAAAAAAAATTAATAGGGAATTCATTAAAATGAATGGTTAAAAGAATATGCAAATTAGCTAGATCTTTTGCAGATGAATGCAATTCCACAACCCATTTATTAAAAAGTTCTATTTTCTTTTTAAATAAACAGAAAAGGTTTTAATGTGAATATCAATACACAACAAAAATAATTTATAGGAGTATAAAGTGTATTGAGAAAAGTGAACCACGCACAGGCTTTGAAAAAATTGTTTTCTCCAATCGAAATCGGTCCTGGATATGACCTTAAACTATATCCAGTGGTGAGACTCCAGCTTGCGGGCTTTGGGGAGTGTGGAGCCACCCTTTAATTGCCATTGCTCCCAGGTCCACTCTGGCCCGGAGTGGTAGTACCTGTTAGGGTCCCAACTATGGGTTAAATAGAAACCAACGTGAAAACAACAAATATATTCTATTAAAAAAAATTTTCTTTAAAATCTTTGGATTCAGCATTAAATAACCTGAAAAGGGTTGATATGCCGTAAAACAAAAACAACCAAACCAACCAACCTACCCAAAGCTGACCAGAAGCTTACTTGGCCAAAACGTGGTGAGACGACAACTATGGAAGGCAGTAACTGCTGAGGATGCAGTTAGTAAATTCAGAGTTCCTATCACATCGTAGTTACCATATTACGAAGACCAGAGGAATAGTTGTCCGAAACGTTGTGAAATAATCAAAAAGATGAGGATAATAGTCGCAATAAAATAACTTAATTTCAATGTTTTTATTTGTTTTTTAGTATTCCAACAAAGGGATTGAACCTAATAATTAATTCCTGTTTGTTCGCACTTTCTCAACCATGCCTTAGATTCTTTTTGAAATTTTGTACAAACATTAATCATGGTGAACATAAATTTTTGCCAGAACGGATTTTCCGGGATAACTCAAGAGGCATTATAGGGGCAAAATCGCCCCCCCTCCCTCCCAATCGTTCTTTTGCTCGCATTTTCATAATAACTACGCCTTGGTTTTGTAAAGATTTTGCACAAACATTAGTCGTAGAGAAAGTAAATTCCTCACTCGTAGAAGGCACCTTGCATGCTCGGCTTGTTTTTTCCCCATAAAAAAACTCCCCAAAACAAGTGAAGCATGCATGGTCCCTCGTGAGTGCACAGTGAACGATGCATAAAAATTGACTAAGTTCAGCATTTGCCCCCCCCTCCGATTTAGCTTTAAAAGTCTGCAGGGGACATAAAATCCTGGTGAAAATGAACGGTACAAGTGCATTGCAGTCGGAGATTACTTCGATGAGGACTAGAGTCTCGTGTGCACGATCAATGAAAGTGTCCATATGAAAAGTTTGGAAACTAAAACACCTCGTAGATATGGGAAAGAATAGTCAATAGAATGCAGTTTTAGGCCCTAGGATATGTACATGCAAAAAAAGATGATTAAGTCCATCATTTGCAACGCCCCCCCCCCCATTTAGCTCCAAAAATCCCCAAGGCCTTAACATATTTAAATTTGAGTTCAACACCATGCAAAACTGCTAAATAAACATGCATAGAAACTTTTGGACAAATATGGTAAAATAGTCCCCAAAATGGAGTGTTTTTATTAGCCCTAAAAGAGTCCCTGGGGCACGCCGAAGAGTTATCACAAAGTATAGACAAACAAAATTATATAGAAATCAGTTAGTTACAACTTTTCAAAAGGTTTTTAAAAATAATGGCATCAATTTCTTTAATAAGCACAAGTGTAAATTTTAGAGATTTTTACCCCGAAAGGCATCCCTGGCGGGGCGGAGAATTTTCCCGGAAAATCTTTTCTGTTACTTTTTACTCGTATGTTTAATGTTTGTGCAAAATTTCCAAAAATTCCGAGACGTAGTTATTGAGAAAAGTGCGGACAGACGAACGGATAAGGGTGAATTCACAGGTCTACCCTTTTTTTTTTTTTTTTTTTTTTTTTTTTTTTTTTTTTTTTTTTTTTTTTTTTTGCAAATACATACTTTCTGCCCATTTTTGGATTTCACCTTCCCTATTACGATAACCAAACTCGAGAAGATTTTTACGGCGTTTGCACGTAAATTCATGGATAGCCTTTGCAAGTAGTTTTTAGTCGCGTGCAAGCGACTCTATAAGTCATTCCGTCGGTCGGTCTGTCCGTACCACTTTTGTGCTTGTCCTTTTTCGTTACGATCAAAGGTCTGCTGTTAATAGATGCTGTTCTTAGCTTTTAAAGCTTTTCTTGGCCTCTTGGTCAAGATCAAAGTGTAGTATCTCACCCATCTTGGAAAGAAAGAAATCAATCACTAACTCCCCATCCTTCACCACAAAATTTTCTTTTCTCCATTTCGTCCCATCTATAGAGCATCCCCACTTAGAGAGCGGCCTGCAGGAGCTCAGGTTCCTTTACAAACCAAGTGAAACAGACGGTCTATTAACTAGACGAGGTTCGGAGGGTCCTACTAACCACTTTTTCCCCCCGCCCTCGACACAAATGAATTATCGTATCATTGTTATCTTTTTTGTTTTTACACGGAAATAAATGTTTTAAACAATTGGGTGCCAAGTAGGGCGTCCCCATGTACGAAAGGGCGAATGCGGTATTATGGTGAAAGATTCTATCTAAGAGAAACTTTTGTTTAGTTCTAGAGTGACAAGGATGACCAACGGCCCCCATCTTCCCCCCCTTTTGAGTTGGCCTTGTGCCTAAGTTTTTTGTTCATGTTCTTTTTTTTTTTTTTTTTTTTTTTTTTTTTTTTTTTTTTTTGCCTGAATAAAAGATTTAATATCTCAAAGTGTAGTATTTCCCCTCCCCCGTCCTCGACAAAAATGAATTATTCTACCATGTTTATTATCTTTGTTGTTGTTTTTACACGTTAATAAAAATGTTTTAAAAATTTGGGAGTTAAGTAGATGTCCCCCGGTATGAAAGGGTGAATGCGGTATTATGGTGAAAGATACCAGCTGGGAGAAACTTTTGATTTTGTTTAGTTCTGGACTGACAAGGATGACCAACGACACCCACAATTTTGAGTTGGCCATGTGCCTACGTTTCTTGTTCAGTGTTGATTTTCAATGTATTTTTAACATGAATAACGGATTTAATATCTCAAAGTGTAGTATCTGTTCCGGCAGATACTGCAAGCAAAGATCATATGTGGGTGCAATCCCACATATAAGACCTTGATCAATGTAGCGGCAACCCTTCATACCAATTGTCACTATCCAGCTCCCCTACGCCCCGGGGAGTTTGTCCCCATTTCCCCTTCACTCCTCACTTTAAAAATCGGCCTTGTCTCTAATTTGCTCGATGGGGGAGCAAATAAATACTTCTGGGCCTTTTTGCCAGGATCAAAGTGTAGTATCTGTTCTTGCTACATGCTGTATTTGTTTGTAACTTTTCCTTGGCCACATAGCTAAGATCAAAGTGTAGTAGCTGTTTTTAATATATGCAGTACTTACATTTGTAACTTCCATGCTAAGGCATTTTTAGTCGCATGCAAGTCACTCCATCGGTCGGTCTGTAACACATTTACATTTTATTTATTTATTTATTTTAAGCAAGCGGTATGGAGTAACATCTTTGTGCCCCCCCCCCCCCCGATTTATCAGAGAGGAACCTATGTTTTCAGTGGGTCCGTCTGTTCGTTGTCTGTCCGGAGTGCATTAGTTTTTCCTGAAATTTTTATTTAAGTCATTTCAGCCCATTTTTCGGTCATTTTAGTTTACCTTTAAGAATTTCATGTCAATCCTACATTCACGCATTACACGAGAGCACGCGACTAATTGCTATCGGTCTTGTTTAATAAACATAAAATTATTTTATTTCTGAAAAAAAATTTTTTTTTTTTTTTTCAATCAGCTGTTTAAAATTCCAATGATTTTATTTTTCCTTTTGAAAATGTAAATTTTAGTTTTCTCATCAAAACATGCTTTCTCTTTTTCTCTTTCAGAATCCACAATGAGTCTTTGGACTATTTCTCGAAACGTTGCTCAATTACTAGAATCCAACGCGGAAAGGGAAATCATTGAAATCCTCAGGTCGTATTCCCTCGAACAAAGACGCTTTATCGTCGCCATCCATCACCAAAAATCGTCACTGCTTTTCCACGCAGTAAAATTGTCACTCAATAAAGTCGTTGAATATTTTTTAGAAAACTGCGGGGCCGATCCAAACAGCTCCGGCTTGGTTCGAAAAGAAAACTTCACTTGTCTCGGCGTTGCGATCCGAATCAATTCTCCGATTCTTGTCAACATGCTTTTGACGTATGGCGCCGATACCGAAATTCCCTTCACATCGGATCAAATAACCGCGCTCTTTTATGCATGCAAGTTTCCTACGCGTGGAATTGTGCAACGCTTACTCGAACACGGAGCAGACCCGAATAGTCGAAATTCTACGGGGGAAGCCTTAATTAATTATATAACCAATTTCAGTGTGTTAATGTTACTCATGTCAGCAGGCGCGGATATAAATCTGACTGACAGATTTGGTGTGACTAGCTTGGCTCGGGCTATTCAAAACGGGAGGATTGAGTTGGTCACCTTTTTGCTCCACTTCGAAGACACGCAGGTCAGATTAATCGATGATTCAGGCACTGATGCGTTGTATAATGTATTGGATAAACCAGAATTTGATTTTTCTCAGCATGTTAAAGAAAAAGTAATCGAAAAGGGATCTTATACGACCGAAGAGATCGCTATGGTTCATGAGATGCATAGCTGCAAGTCCCACGTCACTGATTCTCGGAGAGCGCGCGAATTTTGGAAGAAAGCGCTAGAACTCCGAAAAAAACCAATCGAAACCCGGATGTTTGCAACTTCAAATCCAGCATTGAGCTTAAATGAAGTTATTAATTTATTCAACGCCAGCGATATCCCGCCGTTATTGCTTTTGGATTCGATGTTGAAATTCTCTTTGTATACCGCGCATATATATATCCTGGCCGCGTCGAATGTTCAAAAAGATGAGAAATATGTAAGTTTATGCGAGTTTTTCGTCAAAAAATTGACATCTATGGATGATACAAAATTTTTTCGAATGTTGTTTCACGCTTGTGAGTTAGTGAAAAGTTTCTTCGGTCGTAACAATATACAAAAATCGCATACGCTGACAATATTGGATCTGTTCACAAATTATATAGAAAAGGCTAAAACTCGATTACGTCAGATGAAACCGGAACAACGAAGCGTCCATGGTTTTAAGATAGACTACTTAGTGTTTACCGTTATATTCTGTTTAAGTGCTATACGCTTGAAGTTCATAGAAAATATAAATTGGTTACGCAACTCTATAAAGCGTCTGATAGAGTTAGATCTTCGTGGTCCTTGCCAGAAAAGTATTCTCCAGAAGTATGCTGGGTCGCATCGATTTCTCATCAAACGTTTCTTTCTCGATCACCAGGCTGACGTCAATAACTCCGACAGACTTGGGAAAACTATACTACATGATTTGATCGAAACTTCAGCCGCATCGCCGAAAACGATCAGTTTAATCATCGATCACGGTTTCGATTTCCAAGCGGTTAAATATGATGGATATTGTCTCCCTTGTAGATTAAAAGAAATGGGTCTTTTAGAAAGCCCTGTGAAATATACATCGTTACAGTGTTTGGCTGTTAAAGCCTTTTGTGAAAAAAAAATGATGTCCTTTAACGAAGTTCCCCGTCATTTAATGTCTTTCGTAAAGTCGCACCTCTATGAGGTTAACTGATGTCCTTTCACTTAATAGGTTCAAGTAAGTTAGTGGTAAGGACCAGCATTTTGAGGGGGGGGGCATCCGTGTGCGTTCGGTGGAGATGTATCTAAAACAAACGATAAAAAATTACAACCTTTGGTATCAAACAACTCGATTCTACAAACAAGAAAATACATTTATTTTATTTTATATTTTTATTTTATTAAAATTTTTCGATTTTTTTTTTTTTTTTTTTTTTTTTTTTTTTTAATTCTTTGGACTACCGTTCAGGTTGCCTTTTACTTTATTACAACGTTTCGACCGATGCAACCTCAGCCCTTTTTCATGAATCGGAAATCTTTCTGTTGAACTCGAAACCCTTGTAAAATAAACGTCGCTGCAGTGTCTGACTGTTAAGACCTTTTGTGAAAATGAAATGACGTCATTTAACCAAGTGCCCCGCAATTTTAAGTCTCACCGCTATGAGCAATATAAAGTTCAGTGCTATCGTTCCACTTAATAGGTCCGAGTAACTTCTCTTTAAGGACCAGCATTTTTGTTTGTTGGGGGGGGGGGGGTCATCTGTTTGCGTTCAGTGAAGATCATCTAAAACAGACGATCCAAAAAATTACAAATCTTTGGTATTGAGCAACTTTTTCCCCTCCCACAACCAAGACCATACATGCATTTTATTATATAGATTTTTACTTTAATCACATTTTTCGATTTTTAGTTTTTAGGTTTTTTTTTTATTATTCAGACTACTGCTCTCGTATTGAGTTTGATTTTCACAACGTTTCGGCAGAGGCAACCCGCCCTTCTTCCGTGTATCTAGTCGAATTGGCAATCTTTCTGTTGGACACTTAAACCTGCGCGGAATTACGAAGGATTTGTTTATTAAATCTACAAAGGGTAGCTTGCTGTCGTTCTGTCAGTCATGCTTTGGTAAAAGTCATTCGGAATTTTGAGTGTCGCTTGCACTGACGTTCATAACTTCAACCTCCAGAAGAGTGTAACTTTACAACTGAATATTACTAAGTATTTTATGGTATGGATTAAATAGAGGGTTCCGTTTGGAAATTTCGGGAAGATACTCTTGAAAGTCTAAATTACAATAATACAAATACTCATACCTCATTTTTATTTTTTATTTGTATTTTTTATTTTTTTATGGAAATATATTTTAGTTGTGACCTATTAGTATACAAGGGTTTTTTGTTTTTTTTGTGATCACCACTTATCCCTGAGTGGCTTCCGGGCCTTGATAAGGGTTATTGCAAGTACATTACGTTAGTGTGGAGATTTGATGAAGTGTTTACTTAAGGGGGCGGTTCATTAGGAATTTGTTAACATTGGACTTGAAGAATCCAAGTTGTAGTCCGGTGGGAAGCAGGCAGACGGAACAGAGTTCCACAGGCGTGCAGTTGTAAGAAAGAAGCTTTGTTCATGAAATCCACGTCTTGATTTAGGCACAGATATAGAGTGGGGGAAATTTTTCACAGTGGATTCAGCTAGACTGGTGTTTTTCGTGAAAGATTGGCGAGGAGGGACCAGAAATTGGAGTTCAGACGAGCACCTGCCATGGAAATAACGATAAAACAAGGATAGGCTCGCAACGTCTCTTCTGTGGGAGAGAGGTTGCAGGGTAGAGAAAAGGGCATCCCCCACTAAGCCACGAAGTCTATTTTGTACTCTGTCAAGGCAGGATAGGCTGTTTTTAGCAGCTCCTGCCCAGATATGGCAACAGTATTCCATCCTTGGACGTGCTTGGCTTTTATATAGATAGAGAATTGCATCAGTAGTGAGATATCTTGAGGTTGAAAGATTTCTGACTTGGACATAATGTGAAAAGGTTTGAATCACAATGCGAATAATAACTTATTACAAAAAAAAAAATCAAAAACGTTTTTATTTTTGACTACTGGTCGCTCGACGTTGCCCGGTCGTACAAAACGCTTAAACATATTTAAATTTGTGCATATTACGTGTTCGAAAAGTTACTGGAGGGTTTTGAATAAACCAAAAAAAAAAAATTACAACCTTTGAGCACATACAGCACCTGGAAGTTCCAGATGGTCACCCATTTAGTACTGGCCAGACTCATCGTTGCTTAACTTCGGTGTGGCAAACGTGATCATGCGAATAAATATTTAAATGAAAATATATTTAGTGATTGGATTTTTTATTTTTGACATCTTTCTGTAATTTTAACACAATCTGATTAAGACATCGAGATCAATGACAAAGTATTGAAAGTGCGGATCATTTGTTGATCTTATTTCTATCTCCCTGCTATTTGAATTTAAATATAGGTTTTCTGGCCAAATAATGCCAGTTTTTAACAATATAAAGTTTCAATAAGAAATATTGATGTAATAGTTTCATAATAAATATTTATAACATCTAAGAATTTTACATTATGCTTTGGATTAGAGAATTGCTCAATCATTGCTGTTGTTAAAAAAAAAAAAAAAAACGAACTAGAATATGTGCTGATTTTTTTTTAATTGGATTAAACTCTGAACTTCAATATCCGCTACCTTTGCCAGAAAATGCTTTCATATTAAATGACGGAAATTGTTTTGCAGAACAATTTATTCTGATGGTTGCTAGCAGTTAGATTGATAAATCCAAATCAAACGAACCTTTAGATTCAACTGCTTTCCTTTGGAAGCCGAGACAGCTTCCTGGGAGATTCCAGCAAACAAGGAATAGAATGATGGTTGGATTGACATTTTTTTTTCTTTTTTTAGAAGGAAGCCACTCAGGGATAAGGGTTATTGCGTGTACAGTAACCAATGGGATAATATCGTAGTAATCGCTTGTAATGGAGATCTGATAAAGTGTCTTAAGTTCATCAGGAATTTGTTTATGTTGGACTTGAAGACGTTCAAGTTGTGGGAAATAGGCAAATAGAAGAGTTCCACAGGCATGCAGTTCTAAGAAAGAAACTTTGTTCATGGAATCTACGTTTTCATTTAGACACAGATAAAGAGTGGGGGGAAATTACTGACAGTGGTTTCAGCCAGACAGATGTTTTTCGTGAAAGATTGGCGAGGGCGGGGACCAGAGATTGGAGCTCAGACGAACACTTCACATGGAAATAACGATAAAACAACGACAGACTCGCAACGTCCCTCCTGTGGGAGAGAGGTTGCAGGGAAGAGAAAAGGGCACCCCCACTAGACTACGAAGTCTATTTTGTACTATGTCAAGGCAGGATAGACTGTTTTTAGTAGCTGCTGCCCAGATATGGCAGCAGTACTCCATCCTTGGACGTATTTGGCTTTTATGTAGATAGAGAATTGCATCCGCAGTGAAATATTTACTGGAGCGGTAGAAGGATCCCACCATTTTTCCAGCGACTTTCACAACAAATTTGATGTACGTGTTCCACTTCAGATCAGGAGTAAAGGTCAATCCCAGAAGCTTTTCAAAACATGGAGCCTCTCCAAGACAAGCGCCATCCATTTCAATTGATGCCAGATGGGGATCAGAGCGTTGATTATATAAAGATAGAAGCTTCGTTTTAGATGAATTAAAAGTAACCAGCCACCTCTTCCCCCATCATCGCTTCAAAAAATTAATTTTCAAATCTATATGAACTTACACCCTTGACCATATTTTCGCGTTGTCTACGCACAGTTCAAACATTTCAAAAGACAACCGCTGGATACAACTCGCGGCTCTGTACAGACTTTTCTTTCTCTAACTTTAAAACATGGCAAGGAAGAAGAAAATAAAAAAATAAAAAAACAAAACAACATACTGAAGATGGAGTATATCTCTGAAATATATTTGTTATAAATTTCAAACAAGTAAAATATTTGTTTATTTTCCTAATATTACGTTGTGATTTGGCTTTCAAGCGCACTTGATGCGTATTTTATTTTATTCAAATTAAATCAATGTCTCTATATGAACTCGCACCCTTGATCATAATTTTCATATCGTTTGATTTCCATGTGTGAGCGAATTCAGCGGTATAGATTTTAAGCAACTGCAACTCTCAACATTTACAAACCACTGAGCGTCAGCCTCTTTTTAATTCTTTTTTCCGAATATGTTGCTATGGCATTGTTGTGAGACCGAAACTTAGTTGCATCATAGACTCTTCCAGTACTATACGATGATGTGAGATAAATGTCAATGACAGTATCGTAATACCGTAGAATCAGCAGAAGTACTAGCAGTGCGTAGCGCGTACGACTATTCATATTAGACACCACCGGATAGTAAGCTCTTTTTAGTTCTGAACTCTATGAAGGCAGGATAGGACTTGCTAAGCAGCTCCTGCCTAGATGTGGCAAGAGTACTTCATTTTAGGAAGTACCTGGCTATTATACATATAGAGGATTGCGTTGTCAGTGAGGTACTTACTGGAGCGGTAGAGTGATCCAACCGTTTTTCTAGCGATTTTGGCAACAGATTTGTTGTATATGTTCCATTGCAGATCATGTTTTAATAAAACTGATATTTCTCTGGATAGCACAAAATAAAATTAGTTTTTAGGACAGAAAAAACGATAACATGCAAGTTGTGAGATTGAAACTTATCTGCATCATAAACACTTCTAGTACTATGATGTGACATAACCCTCCCAGGGAACAGTGTCGTAATACCGTAAAATCAGCAGGAGCAATAGTAGTATGAAGCGCGTACAACTACCCATATTGAACACCACCGAATAATAATCTCCGCTTACCCCTTTGTCCTTTCTTGTAACCTTTTCAGCTAATATATCTTTCTTAAACCGAATCCGTGGTCTGTGTTTTCTTTCCTGCGGTCTGTGCGAGCCTTTTCTAGTCTCGCAGAAAAACACACATTCACATTTCAAGCTATATTACTTGTCATACATATACGCGCACACAAACATATATTCACGTTCGCGTACATACACTCACATTCACGTGTATATACACACACGCTAACGTGCACACATGTACTCACACACGCGCACACATGGACGACGTCACTTCCGCTTTCAATGGAAATCCACACATGCGCAAATACCACCGGAAACAAGTATAAAACAAAGAGCAATAACCGGCTTCTTTCTTTTAGGCTCAGCTTTCGAGCTGGTCGGTTACACACGCGCGGACATGGACACATGTTATATCTAAAACATTCTTTCAACAGTAAATAAACGACGTTTTTCTTATCCATCAATTGAGTCTTTGTTTCCTTCAATTCCATTCCTTTCATTATTTTCTTGTAGCGATCTAGGGTATTATACACTGGTCCGCAACAGGTCCCAACCTTGGGTCAACATTAGGCACTAAAACTCATATATTGTTGTTGTTTTCAGCACATCTGCTTTTCACAGTTTAGCGGGTAACAACTAAAAAGGTAATATCTCACGCATCCAAATCACTAACATCCGCTAATAAAAAAAATCTAATAAAGAAGGAATTACCGGCAAATATTCTTGCGACGTGAAATCCACAAAATGTTATCGAAACATAGCCTTGATCACAGATCGTAAGACTCTTACTCTTATTATTTGGATAAGACGGACTACTGTCTTCATCTTGAATGTGATTTTTCACAACGTTTCGGCCGATGTAACCTCCGTCCTTCTTCAGGTGCATTTTTTCGGACTTGGGAATGTTTCTGTCGAACTCGGGAATTTGGATGGAACGTCAAGTGGAACTCTTTATTTACTTCACGGGGGTAGCATGCTCTTGTTCCGTCAGTCATGACTGGATAGAGGTCCCAAGTAATTCGTAATTGTATTTTTCGGTCTCCCACACTGAGGATTGAACCTTCGACCTTCAGGAAAATATCATTTTTACAATTGATTTTTCCAAGTACTCTAATCAGTTCGCCACCGGTCCTTGTGGACCCAAATTCCCGAGTTCGACAGAAATATTACCCAGTCCGACAAGATACACTTGAAGAAGGTCGGAGGTTACATTGACCGAAACGTTGTGAAAATCACACTTAAGATGAGGACAGTAGTCCGATGAATTCAAATAATACGAATAACCAATCCTCATCTTAAAAATTCAGAAACGTAAGACTCTTGTTAGAATTTTCAGGTCCAAGATGAATGCATCTGCTCAACTTCTGTCAAAAGAAATACACAAATGGAACTTCAAGTATCGTCAGTGTCTTAGTTACACTTTCACACAAGAACAAATATTTGCGAAAAAATAACCAAATAACAAAAAAACTGGACACAAGTTTACATTTTGTAGCAAAACCGGAAATACATTTATGACGTCAATTTGCAGTTCCCGGTTTTTATCGGGCATGCAAATCAGCTACGAACTTCATATCTCACAGAAACTCGTAACATGCTATTTTCCCACTGGCAATTCCACTGAACAAACTATAAGCGCGCACCCAGCATTTAGTGCTATATCTGTCTATAGTTAAATTCGGAATATAACTCTCTCTCTCCTTCATATTTGAGTGTATATTGTACTTGTCTATTATTTAACATTTTTCTCTTAAGAAATCTTCATTCAGTTTTACTAATTAACTCTTATTTCTATAACGCAATAAACAAAACTTATATAATCAGCGATGAATCATTCGAAACGACAGTAATAGATGCATGTTTTCCGGCTTCTATCATTAGATTATATTCGCTATTACAAACTGCTATATTATTTCCGAAGAGATTAACTCTTTAAAACAAGTCATAGCGAATTGCGGTAGAAGGATGAATCACCTATTAATATTTTCTACTGTGACTACCCCAGTTAATACCGGAGCGAAATAGTAAAGAGAAGTGAACACAAATTTACATTTTGTAGCAAAACAGGAAATACATTTATGACGTTAGTGTGCAGTCTCCTGTCTTGACTCTACATGCAAATCAGCTACGAACTTCATATCTCACAGAAACAATCTCGCAAAATGCTACTTTTCCAATGGCGATGCAATTGAAATAAACCGCACATCTTTCTATCTATAGGCAAGTTCGGAATATAACTGTCTCTCTCCTTGATGTTTGAGTGTATATTGTACTCGTCTCTTATTTAACACTTTTCTCTAAATAAATCTCCATTTAGTCTTATTTCATTGCCGTTATGAAGAATATATATTCAGCGAAATCTTAGCCATATGAAAAACATAGATGCACTTCCCGAAAAAAACATTTTTTTTTTACACAGTGGTCACCACTTATCAAGGCCCGGAAGCCACTCAGGGATAAGGGTTATTGCAAGTACATTACGTTAGTGTGGAGATTTGATAACGTGTTTACTTAAGGTGGCGGTTCATTAGGAATTTGTTAACGTTGGACTTGAACACATCCAAGTTGTAGTCAGGTGGGAAGCGGGCAGACGGAACAGTTCCACAGGTGTGCAGTTCTAAGAAAGAAGCTTTGTTCATGGAATCCACGTTTTGATTTAGGCACATTTGGGGGGAAATTTTTTCACAGTGGATTCAGCTAGACGGGTGTTTTTCGTGAAAGATTGGCGAGGGGGGACCAGAGATTGGAGTTCAGACGAGCACCTGCCATGGAAATAACGATAAAACAAGGATAGGCTCGCAACGTCTCGCATCCCCCACTAAGCCACGAAGTCTATTTTGTACTCTGTCAAGGCAGGATATGCTATTTTTAGCAGCTCCTGCCCAGATATGGCAGCAGTCCTCCATCCTTGGACGTACTTGGCTTTTATATAGATAGAGAATTGTATCAGTAGTGAGATATGTTCTGGAGCGGTAGAAGGATCCCACCATCTTTCCAGCGACCTTAGCAACAGACTTGATGTACGTGTTCCATTTCAGATCAGGAGTGAAGGTCAAGCCCAGAAGCTTTTCAAAACACGGGGCCTCTCCCAGACGAGAGCCATCCATCACAATTGATTCCAGATGGGGATCAGAGCGTTGATGATGTAAGGATAGGAGTTTGGTTTTAGATGCATTAAAGGTAACCAGCCACGTCTTTCCCCACTGAACCACGCGCTCGAGATCAGAGGAGAGAGAATCAGAGAGAACTTTGTCATTTACAGCCTTTGATATTTTGCCGTAGATGGTCATGTCATCAGCATATATGTAACGAATGATTTAAGTATGTGTTTAGGGAGATCATTGATGTAGATCAGGAAGAGAGTTGGGCCAAGGATTGACCCCTGAGGGACTCCAGCATTAATACTGCAGGCCTCTGATTTTTGTCCATCGACCACTACTCTTATGAGCCTACCCATTTTATGACGCGTTAACAAAGTAAAATAAATATTTGATGTAACTTAACAGTTTATCTTTAATAAGATAAAATCGTTACTTTGTGTAGATATGCCGCTTAAGTACACTGCACTGCATCTGAATAGATTCTATACAATCTGATAAACAAACTTTTAGAAGAAAAATATACAACTGAAACCGCAGTTCAACGGCTATCGTGGTTGCTGAATGCTTAAACAAACTCTTTAGAAAAACAGAAGTAGACGCACATATTCAGCCAAAACAGAAAACATTTTTTATGACTTCAGTGTGCAAAAAAATTAAAGAATAAAAAAAAAGACGATGGATAGCACTAAATTTTCAATTAACAAATAGACAGTTCCCAGACGCTAACAATTAACAGTTTAAATAAATATTTTCGATAAATGTCACATAGGCACAACGAATTTATTTTTATTATGGCACGAAAGAGATCTAACAAGAAAGCTGAAAAATAAATCTTTAGAAGTAGTAAGCTACGAAGTGCCTTAAATAAGTTTAAAGACTTATTTTTTCGTATATACACTTTTAGTGATAGTACACACATGAAGCTCTAGTTCATTTGAAGTAATCTCCTCCGACTGCAATGCATCTTTATTGTACTGTTACGACTTGTAGAAGGGCGTATGGAATTCCTCTTGTATGAGCGTGTCAGTGACCCTCGTCAGAACCTCTTTCATCTCCTTTATAGTCTCATAACAACAGCGTTAAAGGTTTTCCTTGAGCTTAGGGAATAATGAAAAGTCACATGGAGCAAGGTTTAGGCAATAAGGAGGGTTAGGAACTGTTTTCATGCCCATCTTGGTCAAATGGTCTGATGTTCTCTGAGCACCCTTATTATTAAATTACTAACGGGGGTACCCGGCGTTGCCCGAGTGTTTGTTTCCGGGACGGGGGGGGGTTAAAAAATGTTATGGTAGGTAAGTAGGAAGGATCAAACCCGGAGTCATGAGTAAAAGTAGGAAAATAAAGTGTGAAAAAAAAACAAAAACATCTGCAACGTTAACAGTTCGGCCACCAAGAAAAGTCCATTCCAGTTGTTTAGGAAAAAAAAACAAAAAATAAACGACTACGGTAGGTCGGCGCGAACGTGAAAATATAATGTGAATTGTCCAGCACGCTAACCACTACGCCACAGAGCACTGCAGCTTAGTTTAGTGATTTTAAATAACTTCACATGAAAGAACTACGAAGCCAAACCGGTGTTCTCTTCTCAACTGTTCCTTGTGAACGATCCCCAAACGGTGTTAAGTGGTGGCAGGGGGAGGAGGAATTTATTAGAGAGAAATATTTTACCACTTCCATTGATCTTAACCGATTTTGGCCGTGACTTCTCAGCAGAAAAAGTATAGAAATCTAAGATTATCGAGGAATTTGAGAAATAATAAGCCTATAACACACCTCAGATATTGTTCTGCCGTTTGTGCATATTATATTTGCATGAAATATCTTGATTTTTAATCCTATTAATGTCAAAATCAGACGGGAAAAAATGAGTTCATTTTATTTATATAATAATATAATAATAAATAAATAAATATAATAATAATATATATATATATATATATATATATATATATATATATATATATATATATATATATAAGAAGATAGATAGATAGAAGATAGAAGAGAAGATTATATTTATATGAAGGAAAGAGACAGTTATATTATTTAATTGAAATTCATTATTGAGATGAGTTTTATTTTATTAATTTTTATTTTATTGCGGACTATTATCCTCATCTTTTTCTTAGTTGTTTCACGACGTTTCGGCCAACTCTTCCTCTGGCCTTCGTCAGGTGGTAACCACGACGGGATAGGAACTCTGAATCTCCTGACTGCATCAACTGCAATTACCTTCGGGGCCCGTGGCGCAGTTGATAAAGCCGTTGAATCTCTACGGTTCCAGGTGAGAATTGTCTGAAGATAGCGGTTTCAATCCTACCCAAAAGCCGACCAGAGGCTTACTTGGCCAAAACGTGATGAGTCAACAACTACGGAAGGCAGTAATTGCAGTGGATGCAGTCAGGTGATTTAGAGTTCCTATCCGGTCGCGGTTATCACCTGACGAAGGCCAGAGGAATAGTTGGCCGAAACGTTGTGAAACAACTAAGAAAAAGATGAGGATAATAGTCCGCAATAAAATAAAATTTAATAGACAGTTATGCTCCTAACATAACTATAGATAGACTAATAGGCGAACACATAGCGCTGATTTCCGCGTACAACCTCATAGTTTATCCAGTAGACTCTTCAGTGGTAAAGTAGCATTTTATGGATTTGTTTCTGTAAAATATGAAGTTCGTAGTTTGCGTGTAGAGCCAAGTGGAACTGCTGTTCTATTAGTATATTTCCCTTTGAGGTGTTTATGAAGCTGAATGCATTACAATTTCAGTCCAATAGATATTCATATATAGTAAATAGCCGTTACATTTTAAATAACTTCTTAACCTATATACTCGACGATTTTTATTTACAGGCTTCAAATTTGGTATATACAGTATTCAGACAGGTATGAAACTTTCTAATCTGTCTTCATCCGGAAGAAAGGGATCAAAATTGAAAAATTGGTTCGAGGGAGGCCATCGGATTTTGTCTGTTTTTCAACTGTTTCACGAATGCGCACACGTGAATCGTTCACATTAGAGATTCTTTGTTGGCAATAAGTAAGTTTGAAAACACTTTTTTAAATAGTGAGTCAAGCTGGCCTAATAGTTATGGTACTTGACTCACTGTCTTTAGGTTTTGGTTTCGATCTCAGCTTGAGTATTTTCTTTTACTTACAAGAAATGAAAAAATAATACACGCATGCATATGTCTCTGTTTCTCTTCCTTTCTTTTACTTTCTCTTTTGAAAAAGAACTTAACGTTACGTTCACTACTTACGATATTTCTGCTTATAATAAATAAAAATTTTGCATTAATTAGAATTTTTATATCTAAGCGTATTTTACGACCGGGCAACGATTTGCGGCCTGCTAGTATCTTCATAAAGCATTGGCCTAATTAACGATTTACTGACCAAACTATGATTACATTCAAAAGGAACTGATCTGCCATTAGAGTAGAAACTCGTTTGCTATCAATGGGAACTATAAAGAGATGGTTTTGTTTCTGATGTGTTAATTTTTCAGCTATTTCGTGAGTGTGATATTCACATATGCGTGTGTGATATTCACGCATGTATGTGATATGACGTGACTACGAGTGATAGTCACGTATGTGATATACACATGTGTGTGTGTGTGTGATATTCATGTATGTGTGTGATATTAACGTGTGTGATAATCACGTACGTATGTATGCGATATTCAGGTATGTGTGTGATATTCACATATGTCTGTGCGATATTCACGTAGGTATGTGATGTTATCGTATATCTGTATTCATATCTGCATGTGTATTGTTATATATATATATATATATATATATATATATATATATATAGAGAGAGAGAGAGAGAGAGAGAAAGAGAGAGAGACAGAGAATGACAGTAAAAGAGAGTTAAATTTCTTTTTCAATATATTACTGCAAAAGTAATTTCAGTAAAGAAACAAACAATTAAAACAGCATAATTTTTTAAAAAAATGAAAATATTCCCGGGCAAAGTTTCTTAAGATGGGGGTTTCAATCCTACCCAAAGCAGGACAGAGGATTAGTTGGCAAAAACGTGGTGAGACAACAACAACTATGGAAGGCAGTAATTACTTGGGATACAGTTACAAGACTCAGTATTTCTACTCCGTCACGGTTAATCACCTGAAGAATGCCAGAGGATGAGTTAGCCGAAACATGGTGAAATAACAACAACCATGAAGATGAGGATAACAGTCCGCAAAAAACTGAACACAGAAATTATTTTATACGAACAAACTCAATATAATACCAACAATTGTAGAAACATAGAAACATTAAAAAATGAAAAAAATTGGAATAAATATTAAGAGAAATCGGAATCAACGGGAAGACTGAGATTATACAACGAACTGTAATGCTAAAACAGCTAAAATCTTAAGGAAAACCCTCGAGTGCAGAAACTAGTCTACATGAGCGACAAATGGTAACCGGGCATATGGAAACTGCAACAGAAGTGAAACAAAAAGACGTAAATATTTTATACGTTTATTCGAGTTTATTTTTAACGTTACATTGCAATTTGTGTATAAAAATGAAAACGGTTTATAGAAGTGTGAGATGCATTTGTATGTATTAGTAATAAACAAAAAACGTTGCGCGGAAGAAAAAAACAAAACTTGTTTCAACACAACAACGAAAGGATTTATTTAACTTAAAGAATGTTTGACAGAATCCAAGCTGTTTCCGTGCAGAATCCAGTACATGCTTCTGTCGAACTCCGGAATTTGGACAGAATTTCGAGTGGAACCCTTTATTTACTTCATGGGGGTCTCATGCTTCCGTTCAGTCTTAAAAGACAAAGGATACACCTAAGGGGAAGTAGCGCCTGTAATTGTGAGGCAAGGGTTGCGCAATCACTAACCACACCTCTCCTGAATCGGCAGTTTAGGTCCAGTTGCAAGGAGAGGGCCAGGACGACTGGAAACAATGCCGAGATAAACGGAGAACACATTCAGCACCTGGAAGTTACAAATGGTCACCCATTTAGTACTGGCCAGGTTCAACGTTGCTTAACTTCGGTAATCCAGCGGGAACCGGTGTGTCAACGTGATTATGCCGTATGCTTCACGGGGGTAGCATGCTCTCGTTCCGTCAGTCATGACTGGATAGCGGTCCTAAGTAATTCGCAGTTGTATTTTTCGGTTGCCCACACTGAGAATTAAACCTTCAATCTTCAGGAGAATATCCCTTTTACGACTGATATTTCCAAGTATTCTTACCATTTCGCCACGCGTCCGAAATTCCGTCCAAATTTCTGAGTTCGACTAAAACATTCCCGAGTTCGACAAGACACACCTGAAGAAGGTCGGAGGTTACATCGACTGAAACGTTCTGAATATGACACTCAAGATGCTAACAGTAGTCCGAAGAATCCAAATAGTACGAGCTCAAATTTCGTCACTTACAGATAATTCGAAGATTTAGCAGACAAACGAATAAAAAAAGGTTAAAGAATCAAATATCACTTCAATAAATGTTAGCATAGCCAATAAAAATAACTTTTATATCTATCTGGCTTATTTTTTTGTGTTTTAAAGTACTTTTAAATGCTCTTTCTTATTCCAAAAATCCACGTTTTACGGAGCGGTTAGCCAACAAAGATGGCCGCCGACAATCTTCAGGTGTTTGCGGCCATCTTTGTTGACTTACCCCTCCGTAAATCGTGAATATTTAATAAAACAAAGAGCATTTAAAACTACTTTAAAATAGAAAAAAATTAATCAGATAAGTATAAAAGTTACTTTTATTGGTTATAGTAACATTTATTGATTGTATATTTGATATTTTGCCGTAGTCGTTTGTTGGTTTCTCAGCTAAGTCCTCGAAAATAATTTACGATACTCGCATATCGGTCAGCAATTATCGTCGCGCCAAGATCAACAATGATGGAGCATTTAATGGACAAGAGTAGGAGAGAAAAGAGAGAAAGAGAGAGAGAGAGAGAGAGAGGAAGGAATGCTTTTTTCTCGTTGCTTCAAAGGGTCTCTCTGCTCACCGACCGTGATTACTAAAAGAACTGAAGAAACCATTCCAAAAGGCAAAGTCCTGGATATGACCTTAAACTATATCCGATGGTGAGGCCCCAGCTTACGGGCTTTGGGGAGTGTGGAGCAATCCTTTAATTTCCATTGCTCCCAGGTCCACTCTGATCCGGAGTGGTAGTGCCCGTTAGGGTCTCGACTATGGGTTAAATAGAACATAACTTGAAAAAAAAATTCTATTAAAAAACTTTTCTTAAAAAAACAAATATATTTTATTAAAAAATTGTTCTTCAAAATCACCGGATTCGGCATTAAATAACCTGAAAAGGGTTGATATGCCGTTAAACAAAAACAACCAACCAAATCAAAAGGCAAATAAAACTAATGCGCCCAGTAAGCTGATTGGTCAGTATATACTGTAGTTTAGCTTTCGATAAAAATATGACCAACTCTTTTCTTTTTTTTTACACAATTTCACCTCAAACAAGGCGCCACTTGGACGTAAGGAGCTACTATTTGGGATAAAAGGGGGTTGTGAGAAGTTGAATAGCTGTTCCCAGGATATTTTAACTTATGCATGTCAGTGCAGTAAGGGGAGCAGGAAATACGGAAGGACTTTTTCTGTCGAACTCAGGAATTTGGGATTTCGAACGGAACCCTTTATTTACTTTAGGGGGACAGCTTGCTCTTTCGTCATCGGCTATGACTAGATAGATGTCCTAAGGACTTCCGAACTGTATTTTTTTGGTCATCCACATTAAAAATTGAACCGTCAACGCTCGGGAGAATATTACTTTCACAACTGATTTTTCTAAGTACTCTAACCATTGTGTACCGGGTCCGAAATTCCGTCCAAATTCTTGAGTTTGGCCGAAACATTCTCGAGTTTCACAATATACACGTGAAGAAAGTTGGAGATTATATCGGCTGAAACGTTGTGAAATTGACACTCAAGACGAGAACATTAGTCTGGAAGAATTCAATTTATACGAGCTCAGATTTCAACATTTAAATGAATTCCTGGGCAACGAGTTAATTCTAAATATTGTAGAGTACTAAAATGAAAAAAAATATTGTTTACTTCTGAAGACCATAACTTTTCTTCTTTATTGTTACAATTGACAATGCTTTATTTTCATAAGAACAATATTTTTTACTACTGAAAACCATAACTTTAGTAAAGGTGTTTTTTTTTTTTTGTTGTTTAAACAAAATAACACATTTCCACTTACATCCAAATAAAAATAATGGGTTTATTATATTCATTATTTCATATTTCATTATTTGATAAATACTGAAAGTTTTATTAAAAGTGGTTAATTTTCTGTTTTTTGGTGAATTTTTAAGTAAACGGAGGAGTGAAAACGTTTATACATTTTGAGCATCGGCTATTCATTTTGCACGTACCTCTGAGCTGGATAGAAAGGAGCAGAGTGTACCTCATCCAACTCCGGGCAACATCGAGTCTTTCTTCTAGTCTTAATGGGTACAAAGAGGAAATTAAAAAAAAAAAACGAATTTGACAATAGTAAAAATTAAATGGTTCACATAAAATTTTAATTAAAAAAAAAAATCGAAAACTTTCATTTTTATTTTTGGTATTATAATTACGAAACGTTTTATTTTGTGCGGGACTGTGATTACCTAGTAAAATGTAATACAGATAAAAATAAATATGGCCACTGGAAATTCTTAGACAGAGAACAGAAAAAAACGGGTGAACACGGGGGTTTTTATGCTCAGCAAGACGTGACGTCATCACAGGTAAATCAGATTTAATTTAAAATAATTTTTATATTAAAATTTTAAATAACAGCTGGATCTATTTTTACGTAAGGTGAGAGATTAAATTTTTTATTTAAATGTGGTACTTATGCACTTTTGATACCGTGTTGAAATAATAACGTTATTTAGAAAGCCATTCTTAACACGGAGTGTATTTTCTTACTATTCTCTACTTTAACCTAATTTAATAAAAGATAACGTAAAACTTGAATTTAACTTTAAAATACTATTTTAAAAAATGCATGGTAATAAAAATGCATAAGTACTGAAAATAATTTGTTCAATTGTAAGAATTTATTTCCAATTGAATGTGATATAATTTTATCTCGGTCAGTAAAATATTATGTTGTCGATAATGAACGGTGAAATTGAAAAGTTGAACAGCTTTAACAAAAATGGCTCACCCATCCTAAAAATAAAATAAAAATCAAGTAAGAATTGTTTTGTCACTCCGAATTATGGTATTGTCGCCTTTTTAGAGTTAGTATGGTTAATAGAAGACATGTAAATTCTGATGGTTTTGAAGGAATATTTTAGGGTTTGTATTACTATACACACAGATTCGAAAAAGTTGTCAAAAAACAAATATATAACAAATAAATGTTATCAAAGGCAAGATAAATTACTTTTCTACCAAACTGGATATAATTTTCGTGTTTTTATTCAATTTAACATGTTTATTCAGCTCGAAAAGCATACAGTGTTTACCGATGTATTGGAAAATTTAAAATGGCGGCCGATTCTCTCTTTAACACGGTAAGTTCGGAAAAAGGTGTAATAAATAAGAAACTAGACAAAATACTATTAGAAATTGTTACCGTGACATAACTTGACATATATTCGGTGGTTTTTTAATAGTATTTTGTCTAGTTTATTATTTATAACACCTTTTCCCGAACTTACCGTGTTAAAGAGAGAATCGGCCGCCATTTTGAATTGTCCAATACATCGGTAAACACTGTACGCTTTTTGAGCTGAATAAACATGTTACATTGAATAAAAACACGAAAAATATATCCAGTTTGGTAGAAAAGTAATTTATCTTGCCTTTGATAACATTTATTTGTTATATATTTGTTTTTTGACAACTTTTTCGAATCTATTTTTTAACAACTTTTTCGAATCTGTGTACAGTAATACAAACCCATATTTTATATTATTAACGTCGTGCTGAGATGCTTTAGAATTTAAAATGGCGAGCTAAAATCTGATTTTGAAATCTATTCAAAAAGGGATTAAATGTAATTTTAGAATTACATTTGTAAAAAAAAAATGAAATTGGTTCTTGTACAGTTTAATCAAGACATAAAAAAATGAAAAGGTACTAGTGCAGTTATTGATCTGTGCTGAAATAACTATTATTTAAAAAGCCATTTTTAATATGGGGAGGGGAGGGTGTTTTGTACCTATTCTGTACTTTAACTTTACAATTGAATAAAAAAACATATCATAAAACTTTAATCAAACTTCGAAATACGATTTTTTAAAATAGCGTGGATCAGTAAGTGCACTAGTACTAATGAAAATATTGAAAAGGTTATATTGCACGTATGCGCTATGGAACGAAGTTCTCTGAAATAAAAATTTAACTTAATTTCATCAAGTATTTTTTTTAATTTTTTTTTTTACAGCGAAAAAACAATGCTGTGATACCGAGCAAAAAGTTTGATTTTTACGAAAGGCTTGTATTAAAGATGGGAGCGTCGGCGCTTTAACTGTAGTTATCTCCCCGTGGTGTGTTTAACAAAGTCCATAATGGCTGGCTTCAACGCGCTCTCATAAGAACGTGTTTTTCCGCTGTAAAACAAAAAAAAAAAAAATACTCGATCAAATTAATTGAATTTTTTTTTTTTTTTTTTTTTTTTTTTTTTTGAGATCTTCAGTCCAAAACAGATGCGTACAATATAACGTTTTTTCGATATTTTCATTTTTTTAATGTCTTAAACTGTACAAGTACCGAAAAAAATTAAAAAATGCAGAAATGTTTCTGATGTGTTTGTTACGGAACAAAGATGGCATATTTCAATAAAGGTTACTCATGCAGAGAGTGATCCATGCTGAAATAATAACGTTATTATTTAAAGTCATTCTTAACATGGGGAGGGGGTGTTTTGTACCTATTATGTACTTTAACCTTACAATTTAATAAAAAAAAAACACATCATAAAACTTTAATTAAACGTGGAAATACGATTTCAAAAAATAGCGCGGATCACTCTCCGCATTAGTACCCCCAAAACGTCCTGTAACTTGATCAAATAATTGTTTAAGTATTATCAGGTGTCGATATTATTTACACGCGGGAAATTCATTGGTTCACAAACTAAAAAAAAAAAAAAAAGATATCCGGTACTTATGCACTTACTGTACAGGGCTACGTTTGGAATATTTTCATATTAAATTCAATTTTTATGATACCTGTTTTTATAAAATCGTTAGATGGAAGTACAAAAAATGGTTACACAATACTCCACTTCTCACGTTAAAAATGAGTTTCGGGTTTGTATTACTGTACACATAGATTCGAAAAAGTTGTCAAAAAACAAATATATAACACATAAATGTTATCAAAGGTAAAATAAGTTACTTTTCTACCTAACTGGATATAATTTTCGTGTTTTTATTCAATGTAACATGTTTATTCAGCTCGAAAAACATAGTGTTTACCGATGTATTGGAACATTCAAGATGGCGTCTGATTCTCTCTTTAACACGGTAAGTGTGGGAAAAGATGTTATAAATAAAAAACCGGATAAAATACTGTTAAAAACTCGCTCAATATATGTTACCGTGACATAGGTTGACATATATTCGGCGGGTTTTTAATAGTATTTTGTATAGTTTTTTTTATTTATAACACCTTTTTCCAAACTTACGGTGTTAAAGAGGGTGTGAGACGCCATCTTGAATTTTCGAATACATCGGTAAACACTGTATGTTTTTCGAGCTGAATAAATATGTTACATTGAATAAAAACACAAAAAATATATCCAGTTTGGCAGAAAAGTAACTTCTCTTGCCTTTGATAACATTTATTTGTTTTTTGACAACATTTTCGAATTTGTGTACAGTAATACAAACCCTGAGTTTCTAAATCTACTTATTACAGTAGAACCCCGGGATACAGCATTAAAAACTCGTAACAAAATACAGTACAGTATATAATACACATGTATATAATTACATAACATCGTAAGGCGGGGCAAATACAGTAACCAGGGGCCGAAAAAACATCGCATTCCTCATCGTATCATGAAAAAAAAAAACTGTATCCTAGGGCCTCTGTATCCCGAGGTCCTACTATATCCCAACGCGGTGCAATATTGTATGAGTATCAAAAATCAAAGTTGGCGATAACCAAAGATCCATCGATTTTTTTTTTTTTTTTTTTAACTACTAGAAAAGTTTTATAAAACGAACGGAGACAAGAAGTGACACGCATGACCGTCGTTTTTTCTTTTTATCGCAATTAACTAAATTTTAATTTGAACTGATGAATTTCTTTGAGTGGAGATAACGACATTCAATAATATTTTGACAATTATTTACTTGGTATTAATTTGGGGGGAGGCGGTTATTTAGCAGAGAAGCCAACAACGAAGAAAAACGCACAAAATTCAAATACATAACAGATAAATGTTACCAAAGGCAAGATAAATTACTCTTCTACACATCTGGATAAATTTTGTGTATCTTCACTGAATTTTAAGCGTTTATTCAGTTCGAAAGATCAGTAGTATCGAGTAGATAAGTTAAACAGGACATCAAGATGGCCAACGAAATGATACTGTCTTCCGAGTGTCAATGGTTCAAAATTGGAAAAATTAACAAAATAATGATAGAAATTCACCACAATAACATTTATTAGGTGAATTTCTGTCAGTATTTTTTTCTTTCCACTTGTGAACCATTATCGACACTCTGAAGACCACATTCTTTCGTTGGTCATCTTGATTCTCCGTTTAACTTACCTATTCGACACTATTTGTTTTTCTAACTGAATAAACGCTTAAAATTCCGTTAAAATACACAAAACTTATTCAGGTATGTGGAAGAGTAATTTATTTTGCCTTTGGTAACATTTATGCATTTTAATTTTTGGCCATTTTGTCATCAGCTTTTTTTTTTTTTTTTTTTTTTTTTTTACGGATCTCCATTCTGTTTTAGCAACAGAATAGTTAATAATTCCACTTCATGTTAAGAATGGATTTCTAAATAATAAGGGTATAAACTCCATTCTTAAGAGCGAAAGATCGTTTAACTGTACCTTCAGATAATCTCCATTGATAAAAAATCCTACAGAAAAACTGGTGTTTGGCCGTGATTGAAAGAGGAACTATATGTCCTTTTGTGTTCGTTCTATTACACGCTATGACGTTTTTGTTCGGTACTTGAAACAAAGAACATTTTAGTACATACGATGTCTGTCCCGAATATTGACAGAATCTCAAGGTTTGGTGTAAATACCGGAGTAACAGAATTCGCTTCTTGGCAGGAGAGAATTTAGTGCTTATGGAGAGAAGGTACCGTGCTATTAACAAAAAAGTATTTTCGGGAATTCATCAGAAGCCAACAAACGAAAAAGGTTTTTAAAAATTCAAATATATAATAAACATTGCCAGATCCAACATTTACTGGTTCATTTTTTATTTATTTAATGCCATTCTTTAATCTTGAATATTCGGTTTTTAAGGGCGGTTTTGCAAATAAGATAGTGGCAGGTTTGTTTTCCATGAAGACTATTGGCCGCCATCTTGTTTAAAAACCCGCTCGTAAAAACAGAATATTTGAGATTAAAAATGAAATTAAAAATTTAAATAGAGGAAAAAATGAGTTCGGTACAAAAGTAATTTTTATTTTCTACTGCAACAATTATTGTATATTTGAATTTTTCTCTTAGTTTGCTTCTCTGCTAAATCCCCATCTTTTTAAGTTAAATTCAAGTTAAATTTAAGTTAAAGCCAAGTACGTCCAAGGATGGAATACTGCTGCCATATCTGGGCAGGAGCTGCTAAAAACAGCCTATCCTGCCTTGACAGAGTACAAAATAGACTTCGTGCGACCTCTCTCCCACAGAAGAGACGTTGCGAGCCTATCCTTATTTTATCGTTATTTCCATGGCAGGTGCTCGTCTGAACTCCAACCTCTGGTCCCACCCTCGCCAATCTTTCACGAAAAACACCCGTCTAGCTGAATCCACTGTGAAAAATTTCCCCCCCCCTCTATATCTGTGCCTAAATCAAAACGTGGATTCCATGAACAAAGCTTCTTTCTTAGAACTGCACGCCTGTTGAACTCTGTTCCGTCTGCCTGCTTCCCACCGGACTACAACTTGGATTCTTCAAGTCCAATGTTAACAAATTCCTAATGAACCGCCCCCTTAAGTAAACACTTCATCAAATCTCCAAACTTACGTAATGTACTTGCAATAACCCTTATCCCTGAGTGGCTTCCGGGCCTTGATAAGTGGTGATCACTGTAAAAAAAAAGAAAAAAAAAGTTTTTATTGTTGTTGGGGGAAATGTTAAGAATGGGTTTCTAAATAACTTTTCTTTCAGCACAGTAACTTCTCTCCATAAGTACTTACAGCCATAGTCCTATACATTGACTTAAAGTAATCTATAATGAACAGTAAGCATTAATATCTCTTTATTAAGAGATAGTATTGCAATAATTATTACACAAACTAAACCGGTACTCATTGAAATAAAAACTTCCGGGTATTAAGAGAAAGGCGAAGTCATTCTCCTTCGTTGTAGTCTAAAGGCAACTTACTCAAATTACTCAAATTGTCTAAAATTCCATGCATTCGTATACAATACTACTTATCCATCCATCTATACTTTAACTATACTTACAGAATATGCAATAACCTATATATATCAGGTATAACTGTACTCCATATCAAATGTTCTCTTGTATCTATACTGAGCATATCTTATCTTTCAGTCTTACTAAATGTCCGGTTTGGGCACCAAATCAGAATTTCTAATAGCAAGTAGATCATACTCTAACACTTTATCCTAATCCTAAACCTACTAAAGCATATCTAACCATACATTCCTAAACCTACTAAACCATGTCTAACCATACATTGCTAAACTTACAAAACTATATCTAACCATACATTAACTCGTCTCTCTCGATCCAATACTGTAGCAAATTTAGCTGCTTCCACTGCATGAATTTTTACCTATACCCTCTCCCAGTAAAAATGAAAATGGAAAGCATAATAATGCCCTTTTTTAACCACGCTTGAGGAGTGAAAATTTTCTGTAGAAGCTAACCTAAATGCCCGATTTTTCCAGGAGATATTAACCTAAATAACCAATAAATATTAACTACCCATGCGGGGTCGCAGAAATACCTGGATTAGGACCCAGGCGCGGGGCGAACCCCCTCGGAGCTGATGGACCCGTAGGTCTTCCCAGGCCATCCGTCTAGGAGAAGGAAAACTCTGAAACTAAACCTAGGGGAAGGAGGCCTCTTCAGTCCTGGACGACAACCTTCCTAGAGCTGGTGACTCAAACAAATCACCGGTTGGCAAACCTAAACTGCTTAAGGAGGAGATAGACTCTGTCTATCGCCCGGCTTTCATACTCCTTCTTTGCCTATTGGCCAGGCGTAGAGGTACTATCACAGGGACTCATCTGAATCACCCAGTGGTTGACCTTGTTTCCTGACTAGGGCAATGAATGCCGCTTTTCCCCACTCCCACCACATCCCATCCCCCTAAACTGGAAACAGTGGGGTGCTTCAGTGCCATATATGTCGGTGCAGTTGTACTGGGTTGGCTTTGCCTAGTGGATTGAGGGTACCGGATTGACAGTTCCTGGCTGCTGTTTCCGACTGATAGTACAGGAGCCCTAACTCTTTGGTAGCGCTTAGAGCGGCTGCTCCATCAACAGTTGTAAAATATCGGGATGTTTGTAGTGCCATGTCGCGCATGGAAAGGGACCCTGCACTAATCCCCGGTGGGCTTTCCTGAGGCCACAATCCTGTGGGTGAGGACAGCTGATGGTCTACTTGTATTGCATGTCTGGTATTCTGCACAACTACTTGTCCAGCACCCCCTCACTCATCCACCCTAACTGAAACTTTTAAATAAAATAAAATGAAATGACAGCTCAAGCAAAAGTTACGTTTAAACCAGGACCAAACTCAAAGAAAACCAACCTGCCTCCTCCCTTGAGGCTTGCATTTACTAATATCCGCGGGCTTAGAACTAACCTAGATGATGTTGAGTCATTTCTCTTTGTAAACACCCCGGATATCTTAGCATTAAGTGAAACTAACCTTCACTCCTCCATTCCCTCTAACCACTTTAACATGCCTGGTTATCTCCCACTCTACCGTAAGGACTCGGACAGACATATGCATGGACTTGGAGTCTATATTCGAAACACCCTCCCCCTAACTAGAGAAATAAAACTAGAATCAGAGGGCCAGGCCTTTATGTGCTTCAGACTAAATATGCAACACAATATTAGCTACTTGTATTTTCTCTACCGCTCTCCCTCAAACCAAGATTGTACCCTAATAAACAAAGTCTCAGACAGCATAGATATAGCACTCTCCCTCGATACTAGCGCACAAATACATGTATTTGGTGACTTCAATGTCGACCACAGTAACTGGCTAGGATTCTCAAAGCACACAGACGTAGCTGGTAGCGCAACTCATAGCTTCTCTATATCTCATTCCCTATCTCAGTTGGTTACATTTCCGACACGTTTCCCAGACCAGCACGATCAATATGCCTCGCTTCTAGATCTCTTTCTGACAACGGTTCCCAATGACTGTACAACAAATGCCCACAGCCCACTCGGGAATGCTGATCACGCTGTGATAATGGTAGAAATCAGCCTAAATTCTCTCCCTAAAACTGAAGACCCACTTCTCAAAACAACGAGGTATTACAAAAAGGCTGATTGGGAAGCCATCAGGGAGCTCATCAGAGATGCCCCATGGCAAAATATC
The DNA here is from genome assembly GCF_053919585.1 of Euprymna scolopes. Taxonomy (NCBI): domain Eukaryota; kingdom Metazoa; phylum Mollusca; class Cephalopoda; order Sepiida; family Sepiolidae; genus Euprymna; species Euprymna scolopes. The sequence goes on from NC_136505.1 coordinate 101,226,263, forward strand.
TTTACTCTTCCAGCGGAACAGTGTGCAAATGAGACAACTGAATGGTTCAAAACTGCTATTGAAGCACATGTTCCCGCACGGAAATTCTATAGCAAGCCCCACTCTCCCCAATGGTTTATTTCTGCTTGTGCAGCTGCCATTTGTCAAAGGCAGCATGCGTTCCGCAGATTCAACCGACATAAGTCCAGCTCAAATAAACAGAAGTTTATAGAAGCTAGAAATAATTGTAAGAGAGTGATAGACACAGCTAAGACAGATTACTCTGAAACCACCAAAAAGCGCATCGAAGCACAGAAATTAGGAACCCGGGATTTTTGGAAAATCTACAACAGCGTAGTTAATAATGGACAGTCAATTATTCCCCCACTAACAAACAATCATGAGGTTGCTTGCACGGCAACTGACAAGGCTAATCTGCTTGCCAGTCGGTTTGCCTCAAACTCCACACTGAACTCGGTACACCACTCACTCCCTGATTTTCCTCTGCGAACCGACGCCACACTTGACGATTTGAAAATCACCCCTTCTCAGGTACATGCAATTATAAAAAACCTAGACACCTCAAAAGCATGTGGACCAGATCTCATCCCGGCTGTGCTATTAAAAAAATGCTCTGCCGAGATTGCTCCAGTTCTGTCCAAACTTTACAATAAATGCCTTAACGAATCTTGTTTTCCCGACTGCTGGAAAACCGCCTCTGTGGTACCAGTCTTCAAGAATTCTGGTGAAAGAACTGACCCACTAAATTATCGCCCCATTAGCCTCCTCCCGCTTTTCGCCAAAATATTTGAGTCCTTAGTTAATCAAGCCCTAGTCCAGCACCTAACAGCTGCTAAACTCCTGACTGACAAACAATATGGATTCAGGCAAGCCCGTTCAACAGCAGATATCTTAACGTTAGTTTCTGAACGTATATACCGTTCATTGGATAAAACAGGGGAGGGTAGAACGGTGGCCCTTGATATATCTAAGGCTTTTGACAGGGTATGGCACGATGGTCTTCTAAGGAAAATTACATCATATGGAATCGCTGGAAGAATTCATAATGTAATAAAATCCTTCTTAAGTAATAGAAAAATCAAAGTTGTCCTCGACGGACATACATCCAAACAATATGACATAAATGCGGGAGTACCTCAGTGGTCTATCCTTGGACCTCTATTATTCCTGATATTCATAAACGACCTCCCTGATAATATTGTTTCGGAGATGGGTATATTTGCCGATGACACCACTCTCTATAACAGATATGAGGGGAAAACAAATGAACACATATCCAAGGAAATGGCAGAAACACTAGAGGACGACCTCCAATCCATAGTGGAATGGGGACAAAAATGGTTGGTCACATTCAATGCTGCTAAGACTAAGCTTGTTTCCTTCAATAACTACAAGAAACCTTCTCTACCTCCAATAACAATGGCCAAGAACACATTGCCTGAAAGTACTTCTTTTAAACTCCTCGGCCTAACGTTTACAGGGAATATGAACTGGAATAGATACATTGAGAGCATTGCCAAGGCTGCTGCAAGGAAGGTTGGCTCCCTCTACCGTGCTAGAAAACTACTTACGCCTGACAGTATCCTATACCTCTATAAGGCAACCATTCGCCCATGTATGGAGTACTGTTGTCACATCTGGGCTGGTGCATCTGCTGCTTGTCTCTCGCTCCTGGACAGGGTTCAAAAAAGAGTTGCCAACCTGATAGGTCCTGAACTGTCATCTAGGCTTCAACCTCTGTCCCATCGACGAGATGTTGCATCCCTCTGCCTGTTTTACAAATACTTTAATGGTGAATGCTCTGACGAACTGCAAACACTTGTACCTCCCCGACGTAACTACCCCCGACAAACCCGACAAGCTACTAAGTCTCATCCCTTTACAGTAGAGATCCCATAGGTGCAAGAAAGACTTTTACTCCAATAGTTTCTTCCCCAGAACTGCAGGTCTTTGGAACTCCTTTCCGGGATTCTGCTTTCCCAACTGCAATGATATGCAGAAGTTCAAGTGTAATGTTAACAAACATCTTTCTACTCTTCTCCCCTCATAATGACCCCGCTAATTAATTCCCTAATAGTAGCCCTCTGCTTCAAAGTGGCACTGTGCCTTGTTTGGGGTGAAAATTGAATAATAAAAAAAAAGTGCTGAGAGTTTGTTTAATGTAAACGGATTTTCTTGTTTGCCTCCAAACTAACCTTTTGAAGCTGGACCAGTTAAGCAATAATTAGCCCAAAAAAAAAAAAAACGAGAGGCGATTAGCAAAATTATTTGATAACGTATTATTAGAATGCCGAAATATCGGCCATGTTGTCTTTTTAGCAATGTTGCTAGGGCTAATAGTGTTAATAAAAATTAGGACAAGTTCTCCCCAGGGGATTTTAAAATGTCTAATTTTCTTAGTAAGTAAATCAAGTTTGGTCAATGTGTACTGGTTGTCCAACCTGCAAAGAGTGTTTATTCCGAAAGCCGTTCTTAACATGGGAGGTTGAAAATAAAATTTCACATGATTTCCATTCATGTGAAATCTTATTTTTTCTTTTACTTCCTATTCCCCTTACCTCCCCCCTTTTTTAACCAAGTAAGACTTACTTGTGGTTTCATTAAATACTTTTACATGCAAAATCCGATCCTGCATTTTGCTAATTCTTGCCCTCTGATGAGAAAGAGTGTTTCTTCGAAACTCCGCGGATTAAGGACTATCTCCTTATCTTGTGCTTCCTTTTTAAAATTAAATATGTTTTTAACTCTTTTTCAAGATGTTTTTAACATTTTATTAATCATTTGTTCATATTATAAGCTCTATTTCCTTTTCGGTTTTATTTAGCTTTTACATCTGGTTGAGATTACTTTACTTGTAAATATTAACTCTTTAATATTTATAATATTTTAAGTTTACCATTTTGATTACCTTGGTAAACTTATTATAATTTATATATATATATATATATATATATATATATATATATATATATATATGACACTAGTGCTCCATCTTTTCGGGAATCATCAGTACAGGGGGACACGATTACTGCCGGTCAGGAGATTCGAACCCAGGAACGAAGTCATCTCTTACTCCAGTAGCAATGAACAAACCGTCTCGGCCCATAACCAAGAAATATCGTTGAAATTTAAATATTTATTTTTAAATGTCTTAACGTCTGTCAAAGTGATCTGACGGTTATAAAATGATCTGTGCATGCAAGCTCAAGTGGCTGACTTTATTTCCATTGTAAAAAGCTCAACGATAAGAACAGAGTTCTTAAAGGCACTGGCATATGTATATAACCACCTGTTTTTGCAATGTTATAAGTTCCAAATCTCGTCAAATATTCATCGGTATTTAACAAATGAAGACTCGTTGGAAAGGTAATGACCTGAATTGTGTAGTGGGCTTCCCGTAAGGTCGCACATTAAGGGAATAATCTATCTTCAAGAGCTTATTTTTGGCATTTTTTACAGCATAAAATGTTTCAATCATAGTCATTTGTTTTCCTAGTTTTGCATATGAATTACAAAATATCTTATTTCCCTAAAACCTCTGGCTTCGATGGAGGAAAGACTAAAACTTGCTATGGCTTGAAATGATCTGAAATAAATGTAAGGGGAGACTTGATTCCAAATATTTTTCATATTTTCTCCCCTCTTCGGTTTTCATACATAAGTAAATTTCAGAGTGTATAAGGATTATTTGTTATAAGATTCATAATCGTACCCTAATTCCAAAAGAGGGGAGATATAACATGAGAAATATTTAGAATCAAGTCTCCCCTTGCTGTTATATCAGATTATTTAACCCCCCCCAAAAAAAAAGTTTTAAAAAAGTTAAAGAATGGCTTTTTTAAAAATAGCACGGAGATGTTAAACTGTACAAGCGTGTTTTAATTATTTTAATAAAATCTAGTGTTTTCGTCTGATAACGTACACCCAAGTTTTTCCGAAAATGTTAAACTGGCATTAATTCAAGCTTGATTTGTGTTCCGTTGATCTTGAAATTGCCGATTATGGTGACTGATAGTTGGCACCGATAACATCTTATTTACTAGCACGCTGCCCGGCGTTGCCCGGTCGCAAAATATGCTTACATTAGTCCTCGCACGAAAGAGCAGGACACAAAATGTTTTTAATAATAATAGAATAACAATAACAATGGCGAGGACTACTATTGACCGTAACCAGTTATACACTCCTTTTGAAATTTTCATCTCCATATTTCTCATTATGTACTGAATATTTGTTAATGAAACCTATATGAAATATGTTCCTTATTAAATTTTAAAGATTTTCTATTCTGAAAGAAGTTTTAAAAAATTTTATCTAAAAATGTTATTTTGAAGTTTTTGTTAAAAAAATTCAGATTTTCTCATTACAAATAGGGGGTTTCAAAAATGAGTTGTGGTGTGAGGAGAAATACAAACTGAAATAGATCAATTAGAGAGGAGAGTTTTAAAATATAATCTTAAAAAGATAAGATACAAGTTAGAAAAGCATTTCATCCAAGGCATGAAAATTGTTAAACAAAATGTTTTTACTATAGGCTGTAAAAATACAGGTACAAGATTCAATTTGAAATTTATTTATCTTCAAAGTGCACTTGTATAAATTTTACAAAAGCATAAATTTTAATTTAAATTGAATCAAACAATTACCTTGAATTTATATTATGTAATGTACATTCTGTTGCAATTTAAAACATTTCATTTAGCAATTAATGATATAGATATAAAATTTTCAATGATTTTTTAAAGTGCAACAGAATGTACATTACAGAAAATAAATCCAAGGTAATTTTTTTATTCAATTTAAATTAAATTTTTATACCTTACTTCGTAAATTTTATAAAAGTGCACTTTGAAGATAAATAAATTTCAAATTGAATGGTAGGGCATTTGGAACTCGGTAGCTCTTCCTTTTTTCTTTTTTCCTTTTCTTTTTTCCTTTTATCCTTTTCTTTTTTCCTTTTATCCTTTTCTTTTTTCCTTTTATCCTTTTCTTTTTTCCTTTTATCCTTTTCTTTTTTCCTTTTATCTTTTTCTTTTTTTCTTTTCCTTTTATCTTTTTCTTTTTTTCTTTTCCTTTTCTTTTTTCTTTTATCCCTTTTTTCTTTTATCCCTTTTTTCTTTTATCCTTTTCTTTTTTCCTTTTCTTTTTTCCTTTTTTCCTTTCCTATTTTTCTTTTATCCTTTTCTTTTTTCTTTTATCCTTTTCTTTTTTCTTTTATCCTTTTCTTTTTTCTTTTATCCTTTTCTTTTTTCCTTTTTTCCTTTCCTTTTTCCTTTTTTCCTTTCCTTTTTTCTTTTTTCCTTTCCTATTTTTCTTTTTTCCTTTCCTTTTTTTCTTTTTTCCTTTTCTTTTTTCTTTTTTCTTTTTTCCTTTTCTTTTTTTCTTTTTTCCTTTTCTTTTTTCCTTTTCTTTTTTCCTTTTTTTCCTTTCCTTTTTTCCTTTTTTTCCTTTCCTTTTTTCCTTTTTTCCTTTCCTTTTTTCCTTTCCTTTTTTCCTTTTTTCCTTTCCTTTTTTCCTTTCCTTTTCTTTTTTCCTTTTTCTTTTTTCCTTTTCCTTTTTCTTTTTTCCTTTTCTTTTTTCTTTTATCCTTTTCTTTTTTCTTTTATCCTTTTTTCTTTTATCCTTTTCTTTTCTTTTATCCTTTTCTTTTATCCTTTTCTTTTCTTTTATCCTTTTCTTTTCTTTTATCCTTTTCCTTTTATCCTTTTCCTTTTATCCTTTTCCTTTTATCCTTTTCCTTTTATCCTTTTCCTTTTTTTCCTTTTCCTTTTTTTCCTTTTCCTTTATTTCCTTTTCCTTTATTTCCTTTTCCTTTATTTCCTTTTCCTTTATTTCCTTTTCCTTTATTTCCTTTTCCTTTATTTCCTTTTCCTTTATTTCCTTTTCCTTTATTTCCTTTTCCTTTATTTCCTTTTCCTTTATTTCCTTTTCCTTTTCCGTTTTCTTTTCCGTTTTCTTTTCCTTTTCCGTTTTCTTTTCCGTTTTCTTTTCCTTTTCCGTTTTCTTTTCCTTTTCCTTTTCCTTTTCCTTTTTGTTTCCTTTTCCTTTTTGTTTCCTTTTCCTTTTTGTGTGGAGATTTGATGAAGTGTTTACTTAAGGGGGCGGTTCATTAGGAATTTGTTAACATTGGACTTGAAGACATCCAAGTTGTAGTCCGGTGGGAAGCAGGCAGACGGAACAGTTCCACAGGCGTGCAGTTATATATTATATTATATATTATATATATTATATATTATATATATATTATATATATTATATTATATATATTATATATATAATAAAATATATATTATGTATATATATTATATATATATTATATATATTATAATATATATTTTATTATATATTTATTTTATTATATATTATAATATATATTTTATTGTGTATTATAATATATATTTTATTATGTATTATAATATATATTTTATTATATTATATATATTAAAGAATTCTGTTTTGAGAGCTTCTAAAATGTTCCATCCATCAAACCTATAAAAGAACATTCAGTTATGCAATTAAGAGTGCCTCTTCTAAGACGCTGATTTCGGCGAAATTCTTAGGATACTCCAGCCGAAGGAACCTGTTTAAAAGAACTGATTACCTCCCTCCCTCGAAAAAACGTTGGCCTTTCGGTAAATATAAAGATGTCTTTCTCTTTGACAACAGAATTTACTTTAATATTCTTTTACTCATCATTTCTTCTAAATCAAAACATTAGACCTAGCAAAACGCTTTCAAATTTCTTGTAGTACAAAAAACATATTTCATATTTTTAAGTATTGTTTTGTTTATTTTTTGTTAAAATAAATGTTTCCTTGTTTACGACTATATTTATGCACAACAAATGTTTTTGCAACTCTGAACTTTTAGTTTATTTTAATTTGTTGCGTAACAATTCTATCGCATTTTTCATTAATTTCTCTCCCTTTTACTCTTGTCATCTATTCGGTTTTCTTAACCCTCCTCTTTCATTGATCTTTTTTTCCTTTTCTCCATTTTTCTCTCTTCCCCCCCCTCCCGCATCTCTCTTCCCCCCCCCTCCCGCATCTCTCTTCCCCCCCCTCCCGCATCTCTCTTCCCCCCCCCTCCCGCATCTCTCTTCCCCCCCCCCTCCCGCATCTCTCTTCCCCCCCCCCTCCCGCATCTCTCTTCCCCCCCCCCTCCCGCATCTCTCTTCCCCCCCCCCTCCCGCATCTCTCTTCCCCCCCCTCCCGCATCTCTCTTCCCCCCCCTCCCGCATCTCTCTTCCCCCCCCCCCTCCCGCATCTCTCTTCCCCCCCCCCTCCCGCATCTCTCTTCCCCCCCCCTCCCGCATCTCTCTTCCCCCCCCCTCCCGCATCTCTCTTCCCCCCCCCTCCCGCATCTCTCTTCCCCCCCCCTCCCGCATCTCTCTTCCCCCCCCCTCCCGCATCTCTCTTCCCCCCCCCCCCTCCCGCATCTCTCTTCCCCCCCCCCTCCCGCATCTCTCTTCCCCCCCCCCCTCCCGCATCTCTCTTCCCCCCCCCCTCCCGCATCTCTCTTCCCCCCCTCCCGCATCTCTCCCCCCCCTCCCGCATCTCTCCCCCCCCCCCTCCCGCATCTCTCTTCCCCCCCCCTCCCGCATCTCTCTTCCCCCCCCCCGCATCTCTCTTCCCCCCCCCTCCCGCATCTCTCTTCCCCCCCCCCTCCCGCATCTCTCTTCCCCCCCCTCCCGCATCTCTTCTTCCCCCCCCTCCCGCATCTCTTCTTCCCCCCCTCCCGCATCTCTTCTTCCCCCCCTCCCGCATCTCTTCTTCCCCCCCCTCCCGCATCTCTTCTTCCCCCCCCTCCCGCATCTCTTCTTCCCCCCCCTCCCGCATCTCTTCTTCCCCCCCCCCTCCCGCATCTCTTCTTCCCCCCCCCCCTCCCGCATCTCTTCTTCCCCCCCCCCCTCCCGCATCTCTCTGCGCCCTCCCCTTCCTTTTTTTCAGTTTTGTTTCTTCCGGCCAGGTGTGTAATATATCAATTACTTACTATTTGGAATTCGAATTTATTGCTTTTCCCTAAGAACATACACCCCTGTTTTATTTCAGAATCCATGATGAGTCTTTGGAGTATATCTCGGACCATTGCTGAACATCTTAGATTGGGCGAGGAGTGGAGAGCCCTTAACATCATCAGGTCTTATCCTCTCGAACAAAAACGTTTTATTCTGGCCATCAAGCACCAGGATTCATCGCTGCTTTTCCTAGCAGTCACTAAGAAGCTCTTTGTAATCGCTCTATACTTTTTACAACACTGCAAAGCCGATCCAAACAGCGTTGGTTTGATTGACGGAAAAAAAATAACTTGTATCGCTAATGCGACCCTCGTCAATTCTCCGACTCTTGTCACCATGCTCTTGGATTTTCATGCCGATATCGGAATGACGCTTTATTCTGCGTGCAAGGATGAGAGGTTTCAAATTGCAAAAATCTTACTCGAACGCGGGGCGAACCCGAATAGTCGAAACTCGAAGGGGGACACTTGCTTAATGGTTTCAATGAAAAATTTAGAATTGTTCAAGCTACTCGTGTCGGCAGGCGCGGATGTAAATCTGACAAACAATCATGGCGAGACTTGCTTGGTCCAGGCGCTTAAACGCGACATGCCTACATTGGCTATATTTCTACTCGGTCTCAAAGATACGCAAGTCAGATTAATTGGGGATGCAGGCACGGATGCATTGTTTCATGCAGTATCGTCTTCTCCTCGGCGTATTATGGACAAAGTAATCGAAAAGGGCTCTTATACGACGGAACAAGTCGCCATGGCTTATGAAATGTATAGCTGTGAGTACAATATCATTGGTGAACCAACAGAAGCGCGTAAATTTTGGGAGGAAGCGTTAACACTCCGTAGAAAATCGAGAAGAACTCCGATGTTTCAAACTCCACGTAAAGCAGGGCACTTGAAGGAAGTTATTAACCTTTTTAACGACGAAGATATTCCGCCATTATTGTTCTTAGATTCGATGGAAGAATTTTCGTTGTATACCGCCCATATCTATACCATAGCCACATGGAACGTCAATGTCGCTAAGACATATATAAAGTTATGCAAGTTTTTCTTAAGGGAACTAGAAACCATGGAAGATAGAGATGTTTTTCGAATGTTGGTTCACGCTAGCTTGTCAGTTGTGCGTTTTTTTAATTCAGGTAATTTACAAAAGTCCTATGGACTAGAAATGTTGAAACTGCTAGTACGTTATACCGAACAGATTAAAGCCCGGTTACATCGGATGACGTGGCAAGAACGAAGCGTCTATGGTTTTAAGGTAGACTACTTAGTGGCTATAGTTAGCAGGAGTGGGGAACAGATATACTGGAAGTTTCCAGAAAATGCAAATTGGTTTTACGACTCGATGAAGCGTCTGATAAACTTGGATCTTCGTGGTCCTTGTCAGAAAAGTCTACTCCAGAAATGTGCCGTCTTGAATCCACGTATGATTGAACCTCTCTTGGTCGTGTACAGGGCTAACGTCAACAGCTCCGATAGACTGGGCAAAACTATACTCCACGATTTGATCGAAACTGCATCCGTATCGCTGAAGCTGACTAGTTTGATAATCGATCACGGCTTCGATTTCCGCACGGTTAAATATGACGAATATTGCCTCCTTTGTAGACTAGAAAAAATTGGTGTTTTGCCGAATCCTATAAAGCATATTTCGCTGCAGTGTCTGGCTGTTAAAGCCTTCTGTGAACATACAATGACTTCATTTAGTGAAGTTCCTCGCCATTTAATGTCCCTCGTAAAATCGCACCTCTACGATTAAAATAAGAATTCAACCCCCACTACACCCCCGATTCAATTTAAAATTCCATGTAATTTAGTCCTAAGTCATGTGGGTGCGTGCGGTCGGAAAATATTTAGAAAAATAAAAAACAAAAGAAAATTTACAAATAATGCTCGTTTTTCTGAAGACTTTTCCACAACCAAGAGCATACAAATATTTTTAGTTTAGCTTTAACTATTATTACATTTTAAAAACTTTATTTCTAATCGTGTTTTTAATAGAAAAAACTCTTAGTGTTGATATGTAATGTTATTAAAATCGCTAACTAACGACCAAACAGATTTTACAAATGACCTTTCGTAAACCGTTGCGTGCGTTGAAACACTGGTTCTCGTTAGATCAGATTAAAGCGACGTGAAGCCTGGTCAGTATGAGATGGCTGACCATTTTGGAATGCTAGGCGCAATATGTGGTCATTGTATGACCGGAGTATCCATGCGGCTTGGATTCACTCATGAATATGTTTCCTGTAAACTTTGTCCTTTGGAAGAAGTCGGTGTACCTCGCCAGGCCTAATATGACGATAGCTCGGAATCTATACTGCTCCCCCCTTGTGTGTGTGTGTGTGTGTGTGTGTGTGTGTGTGTGTGTGTGTGTGTGTGTGTGTGTGTGGTTAAAGATAGGCGCCACATCTGAGTATATAAAAATCTTGAGCTAGAAGTAATGGCGCAGTTAAAATTTTATTAGAATTATAAAAAAATTGCTCGAGGTTAATATTCCATTTAATATCGTTCTATTTCGCATGATATCAAATCTTTCATCTGATTATCTACTCATTTATCAAAGCTCATAATACCTCTTATATTTTGCATGCTCTCTTAACTGCAGATCTTTTTACATATATATTTTTATATATTGATCTTGTCAAACGATTACCAAATTATTTTGTCCTTGTGGAGACTGAAGGACGTATCGGTTGAGATGCCAGAGTATAAATGCCAAAACCGACGATATAAATCTGTATAAAACGGTTGATATACCGTAAAACAAAAATCAACCAACCATTGGCGAGCATTTATTTGTATTTTTATCAACGTATTATATCACTTATTTAAAGTTGTTTTGGGTTTTTTTTATAGTTTTCCGCTTGCTTGAGATTTACGTAGGTGATCTTTTTGTGAGCAACCTTTTCTGGTGATGCTCTTGGAAAACAATATAATTTACATATGGGCATGCGCGTGCACACACACACACACACATATATGATATATATATCACGTAGGTTGGTGCAAAAATAATGTCGTTTGACGTTCAACTATATAAAACATTATTTCTGCACCAACTTTGTGTGTGTGTATAATGATTGTCAGATAGTATCACATTTTCTGCTTCTTATTCGAAATAATTTTAAAAAAATATATTGAACTGAGCAATTAAAATGTTTTTTACTACTCATAAAATTACTTCAGATTTTTCATGGTCATGCGACTCTTGTTGGTGCTTTTTCGGGCGATGCACCAAGAAAACGACCGAGACTTATTTCACATAAACCGTACATCTCTGCATAGTACATAATAACACATCACCCGCTTTTTAATTTTTTTTATTTGAAATCGTTTATTGAATGAAAATCGTTTATGACTTGAAACCTATCTGTATACAAGATATTTGGAATATCGATGGTATAACTTCAGGATTGTTTTGTGTGTCTCTAGATTCGAAGTCATTTTAAGTGAGGGTAGCTATAAAAATCCATAACATTGTGAGGTAGGACGGGGGCTTTGAACCCGAATTTCCTGCAGACGGCTTTAAAAAGAAAATAAAGACACAAAAAAAAGAAAATATTGCGATTTATATGGTCATATCAGTCAGTAGGTTTTTTTTATTCTGAAACTTTTAACTGCCAAAAAAAAAAAGCTGCTCTCTTTACATCATCAACATTCTGATCCACATCTGGCATCAATTGAAATAAATGGCTTTCGTCTTCAGGAGGCCTCAAGTTTTTACAAGCTTCTGGGCTTGACCATTACTCCTGATCTTAAATGGAACACGTACATCAAATCTGTTGCCAAGGCCGCTGGAAAAATGGTGGGATCTTTCTATCGATCCGGTAGATATCTCACTGCTGATGCAATTCTCTATCTATATAAGAGCCAGGTACGTCCAAGGATGGAATACTGTTGCCACATCTGGACAGGAGCTGCTAGAAAGGACCTGTCCTGCCTTGATAGTTCAAAATAGACTTTGTAGCCTCGTAGGAGATGTCCTTTACTCTTCCCTGCAACCTCTATCTCACTGAAGAGATGTTGCGAATTTGTCTCTGATGTATCGTTATTTTCATGGAAAGTGTTCGAATGAGCTTCAGTCTATGGTCTCCCCTCGCCTAACTTTCACAAGAAACACTCGTCTAGCTGAAAACCCTATCAATAATTCCCCCCACTCTTTATCTGTGCCTAAACCTAAACGTAGATTCCGTGAACAAAGCTTCTTTCTTAGAACTGTACGCCTGTGGAATTGTCTTCCGTTTTCCTGCTTTCCGGCTGACTACAATCTGGTTGTGTTCAAGTCTAACGTAAATAAGTTCTTTATGAGCCGTTATCAAATTTACCGAATTTTCATTATTAATGATTACTATATTGTGCATTTTCTACTGTACACTCTTTAGCCCTTATCCTTGAGTGGCCTCTTGGCCTTTATGTGGTGATACCTGTGTAAAAAAAAAAAAAAAAAAAAAAAAAAAAAAAAAAAAAAAAAACTGCCGTTTCATTGGAAAATCTATTTAACATATAAGCTTATTTTAATTCATAGTTTTTAGTATGATCACATTTTTTCCCCTATTGGAAATCGCTTATTTCATCGAATAATCCTAAAATAGAACCTCTATAACTAAAACAAGTTTCAATAATTTTCCAATAACGCGTTCAGCAAAGAATCGGAATTGGTGATTAAGTCGGCTGCTGACCGTATGTTTAATGATGTACAAAGTGCCTACAATAATTTTCTAGACTTTTTTGTACAGGCATTTAAAATTGTCGTATACTCTTGAAAATTCAATATCTTATTGCTATACATTTTGAGATGATTGACGAATTTTTGTTTTCAGATTCAAATGAACAGCTGCAGCAGGAATTGGAATATACCTTACTAAAGCCCGATTGTCACAGCTAGTGAATTTCAAAAATGCAATCTGGATGCCAGGACACTTTATAAGAACGATAAGCAATAAAATTCGGTTTAAACTTGCAAAAACACACAAAATACGTATGGAATGTTTCAGACTGCTTGTGGACCGTCTTGCATGAATCGAGGTCCTGGATATGACCTTAAACAATATCCGATGGCGACGCTCCATCTTGAGGGCTTTGAGCCACCCTTTAATTGCCATTGCTCCCAGGTTCACTCTGACCAGGAGTGATAGTGCCCGTTAGGGTCCCAACTCTGGGTTAAATAGAAACCGACTTGAAAAAAAAACAAAACACATATTCTATTAAAAAATGGTTCTTCAAAATCACTGGATTTGGCATTAAATAACCTGAAAAGGGTTGATATGCCGTAAAACAAAACAACCTGAACCTGCATGGATCGATCATCAATTTTTTTGTTGCATATTAGATTCAAAGAAGGCACAGTCTGAAGGATGGTGAGGTGTGAGAGGAGTAATGGAGTCCTAACACTAGAGTTGATTTGCCAACAGAAGAATTTCATGGATAAGAACCGTCGTGTGTCTATAGAGACAATAAATGTACAGTTTGATGCCAGTGTGGGAACTATAAACACTATTATTCGCGAGAAACTGAATATGCAGAAGATTTGCGCGAAGTTTGTCCCAAGCTTTTTTTTTTTTTTTACATAGGCATCACCACATTATCAAGACCCAGAGGCCACTCAAGGAATATAAAAAAAAACGTTGTCCTGACTAAGATGACATCAAGACAGTTTCTCACCCTCTCTGTAGTTCAGATATTGCTCCTTGCAGTTATTCCCTAAGCTCAAGGAAAACCCCTAGAGGCAGTCGTTATAGGTCACAATTTAGCAAGTACTAAATTCACTATCATATTTTTATTTGTGTCAGAACTGAGATCAGGAGACGTAAGCAGACAGTTGTTGATTAATTAGTGTTCGGGTAAAAATAGTGACGATTCCAATATTTTTACCGATTCTGTTCTGATTTAGCGATTCGGATTCTTTTAAATTTCTTAATATTAAGTTGTCTTTTTATATAGGAGATACTGCAAAAATCATTACATAATGCGCATATAATTTCCCAAACGTGGAAACACATAAGGTGATCCATGGAGTTTAGTTTTTCTCGTAGTTTAAAAATCAAATGTTTATTATTTTACCATTTAATACGAGCTTTTAAAAATTAATTTTTCAAACAAATAAAGCTATGAAAAAAAAATCGTTTTTAGCATCGGAAAAAAAATTTTTTTTGCCAAGATATGCCAAAACGTTTCCATTTTGTTTCGCTTCCCCATTCCGAATAATCGTCCCGACACTAGTAAAAGAGAACCCACGTATAAAAGTGGAAGATACCGGCATGTGAACCACTTGAGTCCGAGGCCGTTTATTTCTGAATAAAATCATTTTTCATTAAAAAAAATGCATTGTCTTATTTCTTTTCTGTTCTATGCATATATTGATCTCAAGGTTTTTTATCTATTTTTTTTAATTCCATTACTATTCTAATCACCCTTTTTGATTATTTCTTCATGACACCGAGCAATGCCGAGTACCTTGCCTTGCTATCTATTATATAAAGGGAAGTCGTTTGCGTGTGTGTAATAAATATATATATATATATATATATATATATATATATATATATAAGATGGGTGGTATATCAGTCCCGGAAATAGTTGAAGCAGTTTACGATCTGAAAATTACTTTATATCATATGCATTTTTAAACGCACAGGGAGATTTATATTATAATTTTCTTCGTTTTGTTTTTTGTTAGTGCTAGACATCTGTTTTATTAGATGCATATTTTTCCATATTTTAGCTGTGAGTAATAAATTAAGTTAATAATCGAGAGATACTTTCCTATCACCCTGTTCAATACAAAATTGCGAAATCGATCTACCCTGATTAATTAATAAATCACATTGAATCTGATCGAACTTATACTAATTCTCCATAATAGACATCTATTATTTGTTAATTAGATGTGTGTATATTTGCTTATTTACTATTAGGGCGCCCGGCATTGCCCGGTCGTAAATACGCTTAAATATGATATTTTGATTTCGTAGTTATCATATTAAATCCAATATCTAGTAATGATTTAAAGTAATAAAAAAAAGACTCGTGCGCAACTACCGAGAATCGAAACCAAAACGTTTAGCTTACAATTTATTTTTTGCCTCTGCCGTTAATGGCCGAGTTATGAAGATATATTTTCGATAAGGCTAAAAATTAAATCATGAACCGATAGCTACTATGTTATGCATGCATATTCGTTATGTCGGCGTTCGACCTTCACTTGGCAAATTTCATTTTTTTTTTTTTTTTTTTTTTTAAAATGTTCACTCTTGTACGGTTTTTCCCGGGCTAAATCTAAAATATAAAGTTTCGCATTGGTTCAAATGCCCTATATAGTAAGTTTCATGTCTATAGATCAAAATCTCTCAGAAGTTTAGTAGGCAAATTTTCTTAAACAAAAATATATACATATACATCAATATAACTGGAAAGAGTTGTGTTTACTATAAACCCTTTACGCAAATATAAATCATGTAGAATAACTGCATGAATATAATTACACATAGTAGTTAACTGAAGTTGATCATCCCATCAGAAAACCGAAAAAAAAATTAATAGGGAATTTATTAAAATGTTTGAAATAATATGCAAATTAGCGAGATCTTTTGCTACTGAATGTATTTCCATGACAAAGTTGTATTTTATCTTAAATAATTAGAAAAAAATAGTTTTTGATATGAATAGCAACACACAAAAAGCCCAGATGTATAGGAGTATTTTTTTTAAATGATAGTCACCACTTATCAAGGCCCGGAAGCCACTCGGGGATAAGGGTTATTGCGTGTACAGTAATCAATGGGATAATATCGTAGTAATCGTTAGTATTGGAGGTTTGATAAAGTGTCTTACTTAAGGGGGCGGTTCATCAGGAATTTGTTTATGTTGGATTTGAAGACATCCAAGTTGTAGTCAAGTGAGAAACAGGCAAATGGAAGAGTTCCACTCATAGAATGAGTTGTTCATAGAATCTACGTTTTGATTTAGACACAGATAAAGAATGGGGAAATTTATTGAGAGTGGTTTCAGCCAGACGGGTGTTTTTCGTGAAAGATTGGCGAGGGGGGACCAGAGAATGAAGCTCAGACAAGCACCTGCCATGGAAATAACGATAAAACAAAGACAGGCTCGCAACGTCTCTTCTAACCCTAACCCTAACCCTAAACCACGAAGTCTATTTTGTACTCTGTCAAGGCAGGATAGGCTGTTTTTAGCAGCTCATTTCCAGATGTGGCAGCAGTCCTCCATCCTTGGACGTATTTGGCTTTTATATAGATAGAGAATTGCATCAGTAATGAGATATCTTCTGGAGCGGTAGAAGGTCCTACCATGTTTCCAGCGACCTTAGCAACAGACTTGATGTACGTGTTCCATTTCAGATCAGGAGTAAAGGTTAATCCCAGAAGCTTATCAAAACATGGAGCCTCCCCAAGACGAGAGCCATCTATTTCAATTGATGCCAGATGAGGATCAGAGCGTTGATGATGTAAAGATAGGAGCTTGGTTTTGGACGCATTAAAAGTAACCAGCCACCTCTTCCCCCACTGTACCACGCGCTCAAGATCACAGGAGAGAGAATCAGAGAGAACTTTGTCATTTACAGCCTTTGATGTGTTGCCATAGATGATCGGGTCATCAGCATAGATGTCAACGAATGTTTTAAGTATGTGTTTTGGGAGATCATTGATGTAGATCAGGAAGAGAGTTGGGCCCAGGATGGACCCTTGAGGGACTCCAGCATTTATACTGTGAGCCTCTGATTTCTGCCCATCAACCAGTACTCTTATGAGCCTATCAGAGAGAAATTATTTAATGATTGAGAAAATATTTCCAGTTATACCGTAGCTGGAAATCTTGTGAAGTAGGCCTTTATGCCATAGCTTATCGAAGGCTTTTGATATGTCAAGAGCAATTGCCCTAGAAAGGAAGCCTTTGTCGAGAGATTCACTAATCCTATGAGATATAACCGTTAGCACATCTGTTGTAGATCTAGCAGAACGGAAACCATATTGCATGTTATTTCTGTTGAGGTGGTTGACTACTTTATCTAATATGGATTCCAGCAACTTACTCAAGATACACATGAGACTTATTGGTCTGTACTGAGAGGGAGATGACTAATCACCTGAATTCTTAAATACAGGGCATACTGATGAGGTTTTTTCCAGCGTGTTGGGAAGCACTTCTCCTTAAGGCAACGCTTAAACAGTTTTGTAAGTATAGGGGCAAGTTCTGATTGAAGCTTTTTCAGCACTATAATTGGAATGCCGTCAGGGCCAGTTGCTTTACTGGAATTAAGGTCCTTGATTAGCTTGGCGACCTCACGCACAAATATTTGTAAGTTGCATAGCGTGTTGTCTGTTATAGGAGGAAATACAGGGAGTTGATAGCCTTCGTCGCATAGGGTAGAATTAGCTGCAAAGTTCTTGGCAAATACTTTGACTTTGTGTAATGTTGACGAGATGACCACATTCGTGCCCTATGGACTTCGAAACGGCTACACCGATTTTTAACAATTTAACACAAATGTATTTTATGCGTTTTTAGGAGTGTTCTTACGTAGATTTTATATCGGAATACCGCCGATAAATATCGAAAATCGATAATCGAAAAAAAAACGATTAAGATAGGAAGTACGACCACTAAAGATACCACTTTATACAGCCTAACATCAGTACGTTTAAGAATTATTATCACAGCTCAAGTAGAAATACCTATCGTATAAAATCCAAAGTTGGTTCTTTGATAAGACGGGGGTGGGTTCGACATAAAATTTAAAGCACAAATGAACCATGATACTGGACTTCTGCATTTCAAACTTAAAGCTATTATATACAGGGTGAAACGATAAAATTTTCGCCAAAGCAAAAATCCGGCATGGTTCCATTTCCGTTTGATAAAAACCGGTTTTCTTTTTTTATTATTATTATTGCAGACTAGTTGTGTACAAATCCCCAGAGCGATCGGAGCCTTTTATCATGTTTAAAAGTGGCAACATTCAATGGGTGTGATCGGATATGCGCCACTCTACAGCTTATGCTCTCTACCGGTCCAAGTTATAACAACGGGACCATTGCCAGCACCGTCAAAATGCAAATCCGGACGGTTCTACGGCACAAGTTAACGAAGTTTCCGGCAATGGTTATGGTCTTTAGTGTGGTTTTAATTGAGGGCTAAAATCATGCCACCTCACATCTTCGAAGTAGGTTTGAAACTCAACACCAAATAGTACCTGGATGTGCAGAAGAGTGAGATGATTCGAAATCTATACACAAATGTTATTGCTGTTTCTAACAATCAACACATGCAAAAAAAAATGTTTAGATTCAACTTTAGAAGCTTAGGCAGGTCCTGGAAAGTTCCAGCAAACAAAGTATAGAACGATGGTTGGATCAGCATCATCGTTACAAATACTAAAATAATCTATATATCTATGCAAGTGAAAATGTCTGCGTGCGTGTCTGTCCGTGTACGCTTCCCTACCAAATAACTCTGTCAATTTTCGGTCAACAGACTCGAGATTTGACATAAGGGGTACTGAGATTTGGGAAAATCTTTTTCATTGGTTTTCGGACAGAAATTTGGTTGTTAAGAGGTCAACGTTCAACGATTTGACCTTTGAGAACTCTATCAAACTCTTCTGCCAATTTTTTATCTAAACACTTGAATTTTTAGATATAGGTTACTTGGACATTGATCTAAGTTTATAATTTGATTTGACCCCAAAACAATAAATGTTAAGAGGTCATAATTGGGGTTAAAGTTTTTTAAAATGACATCTGCGGTTTCTATCAACTTTTCTGTGTCGTGGTTAAGGAAGCCTATATATAGAAAGGCATTGTCGTACATATTCCCACTTTTTAATATATACATATGCAGATAAAGTTATGAACAGTACATAGGGCCCGAGCAATGTCGGGCAAAACTGCTAGTAATTAATAAAATAAAGCTTTTACTTTCTTCGAATATGTTGCTATGGCACAAAAACTCATACATAAATATTATTACTGTTTTGGGCACATCTTTTTCACATAGCTTAGCCGATAAAAGAGAATACATTCAGAAAAATAATTTCTGCAATGTAAAATTTTTAAAAGATTTATTTATTACAAGGTTTTATGACATTCTGTACACGCATTAAAATTGCCAAAGGCTCTTGAACATTCAGCATGTTATTGTCATACATCTTGCGTAATGACTGACAGAGTTTACTGATTTCAGGTTCACATGAACAGCTACACCAGAAATCGGAATACACCCTAATAAAGCTTGATTGTCACAGCTGGAGAATTTCAAAAATGCAATCTCGACGTCAGGACACTTTAGAAGAACGATATGCAATAAAATTCTGTTTTAAATTTGGAAAAAAAATGCCACAAAAACGTATGGAATGCTCCAGACTGCTTTTGGACCATCTTGCAAGAATCAAGCATCCGTTTTTTAGTGGCATAAGATATTCAAGAAAGACAGAGAGTTTGTGAAGGGTGTGGGAGGAGTCTAGAAATCAGAACACCAGAGTTAACTGACCAAATAAAGAATTTCATCGATAAGGACCATTGTGTGTCTATAGAGACAATAAGTGCATAGTTTGGTGTCAGTGTGGGAACTGTACACACAATTATTTGCGAGGAACTGAAGATGTGGGGGATGTGCACTAGTTTACAATGCGTCCTTGTCACAGACTATTTGACCAAGATGGACATCAAGACAGTTGCTCACTCTCCCCATAGCCCATACCTTGCTCTTTTTGACTTTTGGTTATTCCCTAATCTCAAAGAAAAACCTTAGAGGCTGACGTTATTAAACAACGAGAAGAAAAAGGGGCGTTATTAAACAACGAGAAGAAAAAGGGGCGGTGACTAATGTAATTGGCACGCTCACATAAAAGGACTTCTATGTCGACTTCCACAAGTTGTTGAAACGGTACAAGTGCGTTGCAGATATTACATGAAAGTTACTTCGAATTAGTTGCCTGTGTGTACTATCAATAAAAATGGTCATATAAAAACGCCTGGAAACTTATTGAAGGCACTTCATATATTCAGGTCTATCTATAATATAAATCTGACCTGTATGTCTTCATGTATGTATGTATGTGTGTATGTATGTATGTATGTGTGTATGTATGTATGTGTGTATGTATGTCGCCCTTTGAACTCTTTTTCTGGGTCAACGGCCAACTAGCACCGTGTATATTTGTGTGTGTATGTGTATATGTGTATTGAGGTGGAGAGGGCTCCCGTAAGCCGTGGTGAAGGCAACCTTTCTAGGAGAAGCAAATCTCTGATTTAAAAAACCATAAAGCGGGAGACCAGTACCCGCATTAAGCTGGTCTGCAGTTTAATTTGTTGCTGGCTATCTTGCTCTTGCTTGTTGCTGGATCTCAACATGTTGAACCGAGAGAGAGACTTAGCTGTCGTACAAAGCTAAGACTCTGTAACATCATCTTTGTATAGATACTCCCTCAGGCATTTGGGCTCATGGATTTTAAATGTCTGAGGGAGTGGCACTCGTCTGACAAGACGTTGCAATCATCATCATCATGTATGTATGTATGTATGTGTGTGTATGTATGTGTGTGTGTATGTATGTATGCCTAAAACTTTCAACAAAGGCGACGGATTTTCACGAGATCGGTATCGTTTTGAAACTCGACAATTCGGAGGACAAATATCGAAAAATTGGCAAAAAACATTAATTCTTTCACCCTAAACTGAGTAGTTTTCTACAAGGAGGGGTCGTTATTTTTGTTTTTTGTTTTTTTCGTCGTCATTTTTGCAAGTCATTGTATCAGTTAGTTGACTTTGCTTAATTTCAACGTTCCTAATTTACATTCAGACAATGGAGACATCGCCGAAGACGTCATATTTTTTGCCCCCCTCCTTCGCGGTACGGGTTCGAGCCTGCGTGTCTACTACCACTTTCTCTCTCTCTCTCTCTCTCTCTCTCTCTCTCTCTCTCTCTCTCTCCACCCCAACTGCCTACTGTTGTTTCGCTTTCCCCACCCCACTACTATCAATTTATGTTTATTTTTAACCCCCCCCCCTGGGGTTCCTTACTCGACCCAAGAAACGCCGGGGAACCCCACTACTATACCACTTTTTTAAAACAACTTTTTAATTCCCTCCCGCCGGGGGTCCTTACTACACCTCCACACATCCGGGCAACGCCGGGTACCCCGCTAGTAATGAATATTTATTCAACCGGAACCTCCGATTACAGCTGGATTCCATTCATCATGCATAAATTCGTCTTTCTATTTTATATACTTGCGACGTTTTCGACCAGTCATAAATATTGGCATCTCCAGTTTGGAATAAGGTGATGAATCAGTAAAAACCTTAAGGGTATGAATTCCATATAGAAACGGTGATTTAATTTGAATGAAATAAAATATGCATCAAGTGCGCTTGAAAGCCAAATCACAACATATTATTGGGAAAATAAACAAATATGTTACTTGTTTTAAATTTATAACATAAATATATTTCAGAGGTATACTCCATCTTCAGTATGTTGTCTTCTTTCTTTTTTTCTCTTCTTCTTTTCTCTCCATGTTGTAAAGATGGAAAAAGAAAAGTAAAGAGCCGCGCGTTGTATCTCAGCGGTTGTATTTTGAAATTTCGGAACAGTGCGTAGGCAACACGAGAATAACGTCAAGGGTGTGAGTTCCATATAGAAACGTTGATAAGTAGAATATTTGTTTATTTTCCTAATAATACGTTTGGATGTGGCTTTCAAACGCATTTGATGCGTATTCTATTTTATTCAGTAAAAACCTGTTTCTTCCGTGCAATTTTCGTTTTGGCTTTCACATTCTGAAAAATCACTTTCACAAACATCGTTGAGTGTCTCGGCTTCCACCAGATTTTGGAAATGAGGAACGATGATGTTTTCCTGCTAAACATGGTTCATAAAAATTGATATCCTCTTTTGTGCTACTGCGCGAGCAGGTAGTTGCTGCATGGACTGCTTTGTTTATTTCATTACAGTTTAAATAGTATATCTCCCCAACTTTTGAACCCGTAGCTAATATTTCTGCTTGTCGAAAATTTTACGACCTTTCTCAGTAAATATGTAGGTCTCCCCAGATTTAGTAATTCTCGACGCACTTAATCAATTGTTGCATAATGTGCGAACGTATCGAGTCTCATACAACTTGCGTCTTCGGTATTTTCCTTTTGGTACACTTACATTCAATTACAACGCAACATGTGAGAAAAGTCCGACAACGTTTGAATTATCTTACATTTTTCTCAGTGAAGTACGCTTCCTTTATCGTATAATTCGACTTGAAATTCTCCTCAGTATCTTTACCAATCAGTCGACATTCACGTTTAATGTGTCTGGTTTTTCAATAATGATAACATTTTGGTCCCCCTTCTGCTGACGTGGTGTTTTGATGTCATGGCTTTCAATTCGGCATTATCATCTTCCCTTTCTTTAATTCATGCAACAATCACTAAATTACTAACACCTACTTGGAAACATCTTGACTAGCTTCGAGCGCTGTTGCCAACATGTTATAGGAACCTGGAAGTGTAGCTAGGAGATGCACAACTCTGCCCTTTTCGTTTATTAAGTCATCAACAACTGTCAACTCATCAAATATCTCAACCATCGTTTTGATGTGTTCATTAACAGTCAACCTCTCTTAATTTAAGGAAATATAATTTTCTCCTTAACGCTAATTTGTTAGTTTAAATTCATCTGCCAGTTTCTGCCAAACGATCATAGGGCCAGTCGGATCCCCAATTAAATATAATAGTGATGCTTTCACTGAGAGAACAATAGTAGCTAAAATAAGGTCGTTACTTAGAATATAGGTTCTGTGTGCTTCTACATTTAGGCTTTTTGAGGAGCAGGTTCCGTTCTATGAACAATTTCCTACACACAATCTTTCATTAACACCATTTTGCACTGAATTTTCCACGTTGCATAATTTGTCCCATAAAACGACGGCACGAGGACGCTAAGTTTTGTTTCCATAATTATTATTCGTTATAAAGATTTTGGTCGTTGTTAGTCTTTGAACTGTTGTCATAGATTGTAGTGTAATTTGTGAACGAATAAATTTAGAATGTGATTTGGAGATCATTGAAGAGAGTTGGGCCCAGGATTGATCATTGGGCCACGGCAGCGTTGATACTCTGAGCTTTAGACTTTCGCCTATTGACGACTACTTGTATAAACCTATCGGCTAGAAATGATTCAATGGTTAGAAGACATTTTCAGATGATCCATAGCTGGAAATCTTGTGAATTAGACCTTTATGCAAAAACCTATTAAATGCCTTTGATATGTTGAGCTGTTGCTCTTGAGCAGAAACCATCGTCGATAGATTCACTGATCCGATGTGAAATTACAGTCAGTGTACCAGCTCAGTGTAGATCTCGCTGAACTGAAGTCATATTGCGCATCACTGTGTAGATTGTTTTTACTGAGCTGATTGAAAATTTTATTTAACACGGATTCAAGCAACTTACTCATGACAGAAAAAAGACTAATTGGTCTGTACTGAGATGCAGAAGACCAATTCCAGAAGATCCTCGCGGAGACAGAACTGGGGATGAGCACAGTTCAAGAGTGTACCATGGCTGGCTGCTTGGCTTTTGTTGGAATTTTTTGGAGACTCAGTAGCTGTCTATGACGATAGTTAACCAATCAGTTAAGTCAAATACTATGTCAGTTGTATTCTTGTCAAACATAGAGTGCAGGGGTAGTTCTGATATAACCGTTCGAAAAACGTCCCAGTCAGCCGTCGAGTATTGGTGCACTGTTTGATATATAGAGATATCTGGGTTTTTATCTGAGTTTTTATCTCCGTCATTTACTATGGATTCCCGAGTAAGCCACTCGAGAATAAAGATTAAAGAGTGCACAGCAGTCACTGGGGCAATATCGTAGTAATCGTTAATAGTGGAAATTTGATAAATTAGATTACTTAAGCGGAACGGCTCATCAAGAATTTGTTTACATTAGACTTGAAGGCGACCATATTGTAGTCAGCTGGAAAGCAGAAAAATGGAACAGAGTTCCACAGGTGTGCAGGTATAAGAAAGAAGCTTTGTTCATGGAATCTATGTTTAGGTTTAGGCACAGATAAAAAGTGGGGGAAATTATTGATAATGGTTTCAGCTAGACGAGTGTTTTTCATGAAAGTTTGGCGAGGGGGAGAACCGTAGGTTTTGTTACACTTTGCTTTTATCTTCATTGGGAAACCCGAGTAATCAGAAGATGCTAGCGGAGACAGAACTGGAGATGAGCGCAGTTCTTGGCATGTTCTTAAAAAAATCTAAAAGTTTGCAAATTGTCCATCAGCATCGGATGGAGTTTACCTCGATCGAAACATTGTGTAAAAAAAAAAAAAACTCAAAATTTAAACAGTCGTTCGAAGAATACTGACACTACGGGAACGTTAATATAAAAAATTTGATTTAATATTCTAGTTTATTTTTAAAAGAAATTAGTTTGATATTTTATTGAGTTTAATATTATAAAAAAAAGAATAATGAAAGCGAGGGATGTTAATATTTCCAAAATTAAAACTTGGTATTAAATATATAGAAAACCCGACGTTGCCTGGGATTTAATGATGAGCAGCGAATGTTTCACACTCCCATATTTTTTATGGTCATCGAAATCAGTGAAATCCACCATTTTTAATCAAATCAAATTTATTACCTGCTCTAGTCGGGGACCCATCGCGGTGCACCGGGAGGAAGCTTCATATTCCTTCCAGCAGTGACTTAGTCCACAATACATTGTAGTCTACATTGCACTGTAGAGAATCTAATGTTAATTTTATAAAATTATTTTTTCATACAAAATGGCCTAAATTAAAGTTTAAAATGCAAAAACCATGTATCTTGCTTCAATTGTACCCTAAAAATAAACATTCATTTCGAGCGCGCCCCGGTCATATCAAAGAACTTATTGTTGATTTATATGCCTAGCCTTACTACTTGTTCGGTGATAATGATTGAATTTAACTTTAAAATGAAAAAGTCAAGTATCATGATTCGTTTGCATTTTAAACAGGAATATTTATTTCGAACGCGCCCCTATCATATCAAAGAATCTACCGTTGATTTCATATGTGGAGCCTTTTGGCTTGTGTGGTAATAAAACTTCCCAAATGCACTTATGATGTTAGGCTGTGTAAAGTGTTATTATTTTGTCAAAATCGGCTGTTCCTTCTTTCATCGGCTTATTTCGATTATCGATACTCATCGACTGCACTTCAGTACAAAACCTTTCCAAGAACACTCCCAGAAACATAAGGTACATTTGTGTAAAATTTCAAAAAAAAAAGAAGAAAATCGGCCCAGTCGTTTTGTAGTCTATAGGGAACGAACTTACAGACACACAGACAAAGATTTTTTTTTTATATATAATAGTAGAGACAGAGATATTTTTCTTAAAATACAAAGCGGGCAATTCATATAACAATTTGACTTAGGAGTACTTTATGTCAAATTGATGGTTGAATATTGTTAAATTTGTGTTCATTTTTCATTAAATAATACTTATTAATCCCTAACTGTACAACGAACGGATACCTTAATATGTAATTAACTTCACCTTATCATAACAAAAGTCTATACAAAAGTTCAATCAGATCGGCTCAGTAGTTTCTGAAAAAAAATCTAGGTTAAATGTAGTTTTGTTGTGACTAATTAGTAATAATCTTCAACTATGCATCTAATGAATAATATAATAGTTCGCTGCACTTTATCATACAAAGGTTCTGTTATGTTTGACGTTCATCTTCGTCGCCAACTGTTATGTTTGCAGGTTGAACCAAATAACGTATAAGGCAATACTAATGAAAAATAAACAAACAAAGGTAGATCAATAAGAAGTGTATTAGAAAAAGTATATTCACAGTATATTTACATAATGGTTGTCAGGTAAGAGAGTCTTGGCTGGAGAACATATCTGCTCTCGGCTCGGCCTTCGGTGGCTTCTGGTTAACACACACTCAGACTAACTGAGTCTTGCTATTTATGTGTAATATTATCCACATATGTAAATGAGTGGCTGCCACCACAACAGGTTCCATACAAAATTTCAGTTAGATCGGCTCAGTAGTTTCTGATAAAGAGTAGGACGGACATAGAAACAAAGAGAAATCTCTATATATAAATTCGTATTCCTGTCTGTTTTAATTAATTTATTTGTTGCGGACTATTATTATCCTAATCTTTCTGAGTTATCGCCTCACCACGTTTTGGCCAAGTAAGCCTTTGGTCGGCTTTGGGTAGGATTGAAACCGCTATCTTCATACAATTCTCATCGGAAACTATAGAGACTCAACGTCTATACGGTTCCAGGTGAGAATTGGCTGAAGATAGCGATTTCAAGGCTTATTTGAATAAAACGTGATAAGATGACAACAACTATGGAAGGCAGTAATTACTGAGAATGCAGTTAGGAGATTCGTACTTCCTATCGCGTCGCGGTTATCACCTGACGAAGGCCGGAGGAATAGTTGGCCGAAACGTTGTGAAACAACAACTAATAAAGATGAGAATAATAGTCCGCAATAAATAAATTAATAAAAATAATACTCATGTCAATAATGAATTCTAATTAAATAATAATATATATCCTGCCTGTTTGTTTGTATGTTTGTTCACAATTTGATTAATATATATAAACGGTTCATAACTTTCCTAATTAATTTTCATACTGAGAACTTACTTGCATAAATATTATTTTATTTATTTCTATATAAAGTATGATGCTTGCAAAATATACGCTCAAGAGTTAACCTAATTTGCATATTACATTATGAAAAATCAATTTTACTAAATAGCTGTATGTTAGTTACTATTTGAGAGAATTGTTTTAAGTGTTCGATTTAAGATTGTTATTTACAGTTGATTTATATTGATAATATATTTAATTTTATTTATTTTTAATTATTATTACTGACATCGATTTTTTAGAAACCGGTTTCGAGTTATTTCCTCTGCGCGCCACACTGCAGCAAATTACGTTTAATGCATATTAGAAAAGGTCTTGATGAAAAAAGCCAGTAAAGTACCTTTACGAAAAAAAGGCCAGGGAAAAGTGCCTTTAAAAATAAGCCAGTGAAAGGAATTCAATTTTTTCTGAAACTTTTCGCAAGTCACGCATGCTTATTTTGCAACGTCATGACGTCATAAGCACTCGTAAGTTTTTGCCTTTTTCCTCTCTTTCGCATTTTATGTTCGTGCCTGGACATCGCGGCTTATTTTTTTTTATTTTTTGGGGCACTCCCTGCTATTTTTATTGAAAGGAAATGTTTTTTTATTCATTGGGGAGAGGGACAGCGCACGGGCAACAAAAAGTGCTCAATGCCAAGAGAATAGCTGCTTCTCTTTGTATCCCTTCTTCCGCAATATCTGGTGGAGAGGGTGTCACGTACTTCTGTTCTTATGCGATTACATTTTCATATTTTCATCCGCTCTTTTGTTTTTGAAATTGTTATGGGGTTATCGACGTTGCTCACCATGAAACTGATCAATATCCTTAGCATAGCAGGTGTGTTCCAAATAGAACTTCATGTCGACCCGGAAAACGCCGGGTATTCTTGCTAGTATAGTATAGATTTATTCTATTTTATTTTAAGGGAAGTCAGTTTTACGTTTTAGTAAGTTTTATATTAGGATAAAAAAAGTAAATGCTGATTTTTTGAGATGAGGATTGGTTATTCGTATTATTTGGATTCTTCAGACTACTCTTCTCATCTTGAGTCATTTTCACAACGTTTCGCTCGATGTAACCTCCGACCTTCTTCTGTATTTTGTTGAAGTCGGGAATTTTTCTGTCAAACTCGGAAATTTGAACGGAATTTCGAACGAAATCCTTTATTTACTTCACTGGGGTAGAATGCTCTTGTTCCGTCAGCCTTAACTGGATAGAGGTCCTATGTTAATTATAAAAAATAGATAATATATACAGTAATAAGTAAAACAATAATACGTATTAGTAATAGTAAGTAGTAATAAATAGTGATGTTTAACTATATACATATACACATGTATAACTATGTACATATATAGATGTATAACTATATACATATATAGATGTATAACTATATACATATATACATGTATAACTATATACATATATACATGTATAACTATATACATATATACATGTATAACTATATACATATATACATGTATAACTATATACATATATACATGTATAACTATATACATATATAGCTGTATAACTATATACATATATAGACGTATAACTATATATATATATACATGTATAACTACATACATATATACATGTTTAACTATATACATATATACAGGTATAACTGCATACTTATATACATGCATAACTATATACATATATACATGTATAACTATATACATATACACATGTATAACTATATACATATATAGATGCATAACTATATATACATATATAGATGTATAACTATATACATATATACATGTATAACTACATACATATATACATGTATAACTATATACATATATAACTATATACATATATACATGTATAACTATATACATATATACATGCATAACTATATACATATATACATGCATAACTATATACATATATACATGCATAACTATATACATATATACATGTATAACTATATACATATATACATGTATAACTATATACATATATACATGTATAACTATATACATATATACATGTATAACTATAAATAAAAATTGGTTTAAGGTACCCAAAATTCGTACTGGAACTCTAATTACCCGTCGCACAGTGGTAAGAGTGCGTGTAAAAATCAATTGTAATAGTGATATTCTCCTGAAGGTTGAAGGTTCAATCCTCAGTCTGGGCGACCGAAAAATACAATTACGAATTACTTAGGACCTCTATCCATTCATGACTGACGGAACAAGAGCGCGCTACCCCCGTGAAGTAAATAAAGGGTTTTGTTCGAAATTCCGTCCAGATTTCCCGAGTTCGACAGAAACATTCCCGAAGAAGATACACCTGGAGAAGGTCGGAGGTTACATCGAGCGAAACGTTGTGAAAATGACACTTCGATGAAACCAACTTAGTAGCAAAAATTGTCTCCTAAAATATAATCAATATTAAACCAAATCATTTTATGGCAATTTTCGTTTTGTTGTTATGTTAAATAGTAATATAATTTTTAAACAAATAGAACTTTTTTTTCAGCGTGAAGTAAAACTCTCTTTCTGCTATCACAGAATATAGCGACACTTTTTAGATGTTCCGGATTTGAATGGAAATATAGTTTGGTTTGTTAGCTCGTTCCTCCTACTCTCTGGTCCTGGATATGACCTTAAACTATATTCAGTGGTGAGGCCCCAGCTTGTGGGCTTTGGGGAGTGTGGAACCACCCTTTAATTACCATTGCTCCATGGTCCACTCTGACCCGGAGTGGTAGTACCTGTTAGGGTTCCAACTATGGGTTAAATAGAAACCAACGCGAAAACAACAAATATATTCTATTAGAAAAAAAATTCTTCAAAATTTTTGGATTCGGCATTAAATAACCCGGAAAGGGTTGATATGCCGTAAAACAACCAACCAACCAACCTCCTACTCTCTCTTTGTACCAGTAAGTAAAACAGGTGCGAATCACAAGAAACGATTCGATTCAATGTTTTGTTACTATACGATATTCTGTAAAGATTATTGTTGAGAAAAAACAACCATAAAAGTACAGTAAGTATTAATGACGAAATGTTAATTGGTTGGTTGGTTGTTTTGTTTTACGGCATATCAACCCTTTTCAGGTTATTTAATGCCGAATCTGGTGATTTTGAAGAACGATTTTTTAATATAGTGTATTTGTTTTTTAAGTCGTATTATATTTAACCCATAGTTGGGACCCTAACAGATACTACCACTCCGGGTCAGAGTGGACCTGGGAGCAATGGCAATTAAAGGGTGGCTCCACACTGCCTAAGGCCTGCAAGCTGGGGCCTCACCATCGGATATAGTTTAAGGTCATATCCAGGACCGAAATGTTAATTGAGGTTACATAAAAGATAATGATTTTAAAATATAACCCCCATAACCCCCCATTATTTATTAAGAAACAGCATTCCAAAGAGTACTAAAAAAAAAAAATTTATATTAATAAAAAACGTTGTACAATATTATTGTTGGGGGTCTGCGTTCGCGCTTGAGATCCATTAACAGGAAATATTACATTTTACTTTTTTGTTGTTGTCTATAATATAAATCTCACCTGTCTATTTAAATATATGTATGTATGTAGGTAGATAGGTAGTTATGTATGTATGAATTAACCCTTTTTCGGGGTCAACGGCCAACTAGCACCGTGTGTGTTTGTGTGTATGTATATGTGTGTTGGAGTGGAGAGGGCTCCCGTAAGCCGTGGTGAAGGCAACCTTTCTAGGAGAAGCAAATCTCTGATTTAAAAAACATAAAGCGGGAGACCAGTACCCGCATTAAGCTGGTCTGCAGTTTAACTTGTTGCTGGCTATCTTGCTCTTGTTTGTTGCTGGATCTCAACATTTGTAACCGAGAGAGAGACTTAGCTGTCGTACAAAGCTAAAACTCTGTAACATCATCTGTGTATAGATACTCCCTCAGGCATTTGTCTATTAAAATGGTCCTGTGGCGATGAAAGTCATTTTTGGGCTCATGGACTTTTAAGTGTCTGAGGGAGTAGTATTCGTCTGAAAGACGTTGCAATTGATTTTCGTGGTTGCACTGGTATTCGTTATTCCTTTTAGAATCGAGTATTTTTAGGAGGGACTGCGTGAAAGTTGCAAACATCCATAAGTGAATGTGCTACTAGGGAATTGAATCGTTCATGTCGTTATAAATTTCACCACGGCCATCATTAAAGAAGGAGGGAAGATTTTATATTTATCACAATTTATTTGAATAAATTACACTGTACTGAAATAATGCCTTCTCTCACCTAATCGACGCTGAGTTCAACTTTTTCTTTTTCCTATCCCCAAAACAAACTTGATTTGAATATTAAAAAAAAAGTTAGGTAAATACAACAGAATTTACACTTAACTAAATCTATTTTGTTGCCAAAATAAACCTAAAATTTAATTTAGAATTAGGTTACGGTTAGTTTAGTTTAGTTGGTTAAGGTTAGATTACTTTTAGCTTAGATATAGGGTTAAAAACACTTCAGTTTAAACTTCGCCACTTACTATGGATTTCTGGGTAACGCTGGGACATGGGTAGGCTAGTTTCAAATATCTTGACTACTAAAATGATAAAATATAGTAATATGGTATTATCAGCTGGATAGAAAGGGACATGGGTTTCTTATGCAATCCCGGGCAACCTCGAGTCTCTCTTCTAGTATTAATAAGTACGAAGAGGAAATAAAGAAAAAACAAATTTGAAAATAGGGTACTGGTCGCGGTAAGAGTTCCCTGCCGAACACCCTCAAAAAACAATGACTTCTCCCCGCGCAGGCGCAAAGGACATGTTTTAGTTGCCATAGTAACAAAACTTTTTATCGACATTGTTTTACTGTTTATGAATATTGAAATAAAATACATTACTACATATTTATTAATATCTTTTTTTTTACTGTTTATGTGTCAATTTTATCGACTTTTTCTTTTCTTATATTGAAATATTATATATATGAAATATTGAAATTATTCTTATATTGAATATTGAAATAAAAGACATTACTACACATTTATTAATAATATCTTCTTGAATATTAAAATAATTTCCCAACTTTTTTCATTTCTATGTGTTTTTAGTTTTGTGTGTTGAATGAAACTTTTTTTTTTTCATTACAACAATAGTTATCGACCCCCGGTTCTTTGGCTGACAAACGACATCTGTCGGCGGTTCTTGAAATTTACTTACCACAAAATGGTGATAGAATAATAAATTTACTTACGTTTAATCAATGTTATTTTCTTTTTTAAATAGCATTTTCTTTTTAAATGACGACGTTTTTACTGTTTATGAATATTAAAAGAAAAATAATTACTAAACATTTATTAATAAGAAAATGGGTGCTAGTGCACTTATGATCCGCGCTATATTTTAAATCGTATTTCTAAGCTTAAAGTTTAATTTTTTTTATTCAATTGTAAGGTTAAAGTAGAGTATAGGTACAAAACACCCTCCCCGTGTTAAGAATGGCTTTTTAAATAATAACGTTATTTCAGCACGGATCAATAAGTGCAGTGCACTAGTACCACAAAATGGTGATAGAATAATACATTTAGGGTTTGTATTACTGTACACATAGATTCGAAAAAGTTGTCAAAAAACAAATAACAGATAAATGTTATCAAAGGCAAGATAATTTACTTTTCTGCCAAACTGGATATATTTTTTGTGTTTTTATTCAATGTAACATTTATTCAGCTCGAAAAACATAGTCTTTACCGATGTATTCGAAAATTCAAGATGGCGTCTCACACCCTCTTTAACACCGTAAGTATGGAAAAAGGTGTTATAAATAAAAACTATAAAAAATACTATTAAAAACCCGCCGAATATATGTCAACCTATGTCACGGTAACATATATTGAGCGAGTTTTTAACAGTATTTTATCCGGTTTTTTATTTATAACATCTTTTCCTACACTTACCGTATTAAAGATAGAATAAGACGCCATCTTGAATGTTCCAATACATCAGTAAACACTGTATGGGTTTCGAGCTGAATATATATGTTACATTGAATAAAAACACGAAAAATATATCCAGTTTGGTATAAAAGTAAATTATCTTGCCTTTGATAACATTTATTTAAAAAGTCGATAAAATTGACACATAAACAGTAAAAAAAAAAGAAGATATTAATAAATGCGTAGTAATGTATTTTATTTCAATAGTCATAAACATTAACGTTGTCATTTAAAAAGAGTAAAAAAAAAGTTTATAAAAGTCGATAAAAGTGATTAAAAGTGAGATATTATCATTCAACCACTACCGTGGTTGAATATATGCTAAGTCTGAAATTGAATGAATCGAGACACATTCAAACCCCCATCACTAATTCCGTTCGCAACCAAATTTCAAACAGGTTATATAGTTGGATAGAACACCTCATTAGCTACATTTTGAAAAAAAATTTCGAAAATTGGTTCAGTAGAAAAAAAGTTACAACAAAATATGTGGGTTCACAAACAGGAGAGTAAGTACATAAGTGACTAACGCTTTCTTTTTATTTTGCATAACTTTTTTGTATATAAATATTTTTTACAGCGATTTTGCCAATATGACATGTTAGCGTAACGGTTAGAGTACCGAGGCTTCGTGGAAAGATTTTAGGTTCAATCCCGTGTATCGTTTTTTTTTATAATTAAAAAACCGAACTTTTTTTTTAATAACTATTTTTTTAACTCTCCTTATGATTTTATAGCAAAACATGGTGAATTTATCGATTAAAAATATTAGTGAATTCTATGATATACATATTCTTTGAATGGACTCAAATTTTTCGTTATCACATTTGATGAAAAATGTAGTCCCATTTTGGCAATGCGTCTGACCAATAATGCTTTTGAACCCGCGACCAGCACTGCGATGTCATCAGCAGCAGCCTGGGCATAAATATTCCTATTTTTAAACTCCTTTAAAAGAGGATTCAGCATACAGTTCCATAGTAAAGGTGATAAAATCCCACTTTGCGGGTTTCATTTAACTATTCCCTTTTAACAGTTGCCCTCAGTAGTTCTACTTGAACTGTTCTGTGCCTCACCATATACTCAATCCATCGGATGAGTACTGG
Organism: Euprymna scolopes; assembly: GCF_053919585.1. NCBI lineage: Eukaryota > Metazoa > Mollusca > Cephalopoda > Sepiida > Sepiolidae > Euprymna > Euprymna scolopes. The sequence continues at coordinate 101,260,002 of NC_136505.1, forward strand.
TGGCACATTGAGTTCTCGTAGCGACTTGAACATACTACTGAAGGGTATGTTGTCAAAAGCTTCAACGATATCTAAAAAGACACCGAGTGCCATCTTCTTTTTTGTTAGTTTACGCTCTATACAGATCACGAATTCATGAACCGCAGTCTCGGTAGAGACCCTGGCTCGGAACTTCTGTGATTGAATGATAAATATTGCATAAATGTGTGTTTGAGAGCTAATTTTTTTTGATAATCATTAATAAATATTATAAATTGATATATTAATACAATAGCAATGCCTGGAAAAATCATGGATTATATGGAAAAATGCGCGCATGAAAAGTAATATTCTTAAGATTTTATTAAACCTGGAAAAGTAAAGAACAAGATATTCTAGTAAAGTAAAAAATAAGAATTTTTTAGACTTAAAATATTGCAGCTAAAAATAAAATTTGAATATTGATAAATATTTTATTTATTATTTGCATATGTTGTTGTTTATTGTTGAGTTAGAAAGAATTAAATGATCCTAATTATGATATAATAAAATTATTAATTTTTATGTAAATTATAAAATTATTAATTCCATCTACTAACTAACTAACTAATGAATTAATGTTATTCAAACAATTTTCACTACATAAATATATGCAAATAATAGGGGGGAAATAAGTTCAATCCAGCGACTGACACTCTTTCTAACTCAACAATAAACAACAACATATGCAAATAATAAATAAAATATTTATCAATATTCAAATTTTATTTTTAGCTGCAATATTTTAAGGCTTAAAAATTCTTATTTTTTTACTTTACTAGAATATCTTGTTCTTTACTTTTCCAGGTTTAATAAAATCTTAAGAATATTACTTTTCATGCGCGCATTTTTCCATATAATTAATAAATGTGTAGTAATGTATTTTATTTCAATATTCATAAACAGTAAAACAATGTCGATAAAAAGTTTTGTTACTATGGCAACTAAAACATGTCCTTTGCGCCTGCGCGGGGAGAAGTCATTGTTTTTTAGGGTGTTCGGCAGGGAACTCTTACCGCGACCAGTACCGAAAATAGATTAAATGGTCCACATAAAATTTAAATTAAAAAAAAAAAAAATCGAAAACTAATTTTAACTTTTTGGTATTATAATTATGAAACGTCTTATTTTGTGCGGAGCTGTGATTATATGGTAAAATGTTGTACCGATAGAAATAAAAATGGCCAAAGCAGAAAACGGGTTGTGTGCTCAGCAAGACGCGGCGTTACCACAGGTAAATAAGATTTAATTTTGAAATAATTTTCATATTCAAACTTTAAATAAAAGTTGGATTTATTTTTGTGTAAGTTGAGAATTAGATTAAATTTTTTATTTTAAATGTTTCTTAAAATAATTTGTTCAATTGTTATTAAGAACTAGTTTTTAATTTCCCTCATTAGCTGGCATTTTTTTTTAGGGGATAGAGGGTAATGCTAGCCGCGGCTAAAATGAACAAAAATAAAACGTTTAAAAACTATAAATGATGCAGGTTATCTGCAAAGTAACTGTTTGTTGTATATTTATTTTAACCACATTTTTCGAATCTCCGGATTTTAAAACCAACCCGACAATACTTGCAATGCATGAGTATACCGATAATTTCGCTATTTAAGTCAGTTTCAAGTATTGGCGGAAAATCTTTAATTTAAAATCTCTAAGAAACGAACAAACTCTTTTAATATACATAAAACTGATTTTGTTTTCTTGTTCGCCAAGAAGAAATGGTTGCTTTCAAATTGTAAACTCTAAAATTGTAATCCTTCCTATGTTAAGAATGGTGTTCTAAATTAGCTTAGGAATGTTAAACTGCAAATGTGCCGTAACTTTTTTAAAACTCTTATTGAAGAAAGCAATATTTTTACATATTAAGGTGAAGGTCAATCACAACCCCTACCCGCCTTAAAAATGTCACTTTACTTTTTAAGAACGTAAAGGCTGTGAACATTTGAAAGCTACGAGAAAATGTAAAGTAGCGGAAAATACTTGTAACGCATGAGAATTCAGAGGATTTTCGTATTTAAAGTCGGTTCTGAGTATTGACGGAAAATCCCGATTCTTGACTTAAAAGCTCGACGAGCAAAACTTTTTTTTTTTTTAAATTAAAATGACTTTTCTTTGCCCCCCCCCCAAAAATTGGTTTTCAAATTGTAAACTACAAAATTATAATGCCCTTTTCCATATTTAGAATTATTTTCGAAACATGCTTAGTTTTCAATTGCAGAAATGTCGAAACGCTTTATCAATTAAATTAAAAATAATATAGATTTAATAAGTTTATTTTTCTTATATAGAAGAGGTTTGACACAAGGTTAGTGCATAAAGGTCTATACAAATCACTGAGCAAACCCGCCGGCATTTTAACAGTCACCTTGTTAGATTAGCAGTAATCTAACCTCCTTCTAGGGGGTAAGGCCGGGAGGGTTGGACAGCCACAATATCTGAAGTAGCATGCGCGGTTAGGGCCAAACAAATTTCAAGTTGCTCAAAATGTTAAAATCTTCAAAAGAAATGGTTTTCGAATCGTAAACTGTTTCGGTATTATTATACAAACACCGTGACAGCGTTAGGTTTAGGGTTAGGGTTAGGGTTAATTCGCTGTCACGGTGTTTGTATAAATTTACCCTGTTTCTACCTTTTCCGGACTGGCTCTGGATGTTTTAAGACCCTAGACCGACTGCATAGAAACAAATTTTGTGGCTATCTCTTCCATGTGAGTACTTGTGATGTAGGAGTATTCAGAGGATTTCAGTAATAGGGTCTGTTCTGAGTATTAACGGTAAATCCCGAATCTTTACTTTGTAACTAGGACATAAACTTTCTTTTTTTTTTTTCAATGAATTTAAATGAAACTTAATTTGTCTTCAAATTATTCGGAAAAAAATCCTATTTTACTTTGAATGTGTCGGCAGAAAAAATCCAATTTTTTATTTATTGAAAAAAGTTTTAAAATATTCTTACGCAGACTTTTCAATATTTTTACAATTTTATATATTGATATATTTTATAGAAATGCTTTGGTTTTCAAATATTTTTGTTTTTGGAAAAAATCTTTATTTTACCAAGAAATTGGTGTTATCGCTCCCTAACATGGCGCCGTCCGTGTAATGCACGAGTGCTGAAATGTACTTGTTAGAGCAAAAAAAAAAAAAAAAAGACAGCATATAGAAGTTACGTAAATCCATCCATAATTTGTTTTTCTAAAAATAAAATGTTATCAGTGGAAAGAGTCGGCAGCCATTTTCGGCCTCTGGTTCAATGGCCAAGTCACATAACTCGCTTATGAATTGGTGAACATCGACTCCCATCGAATTCAAGCAAGGAAAAGTGAGAAAAGCTGTTTCTCATGTTAAGAAGTTTTACATTTTCACTAGATGTTAAAATGCACAAGTTACTTTATAAGATCTAATGTTTTTTGTCTTATAACTAGGACTGTGGCAAGAGAATATTTTATTACTATGAATCTCTAGTATATATCAGTTCATATCTTTGTTTTAAGATATTGATGTGGTTCTCAATTAACTGTCCGTGTCTGATATATATTAGACAAAACAATAAGAATATGCTCGTGTCATAGCCCTACTTATGAGCTATATCTATTTTTTCCGAAAATGTTATAAATATTAATACTCCAAACTCTGTCCCTTGTGTTAAAATTGGGCTGAACGATTTTAAAATAAGTGAATCAATTTTTTTTAAACTTTATTACCCTCCCGCAAAAAACTTTTGGTTCTCCAGATAAACCCTAATATTGGTCTTCAAAAATAATTGACACAAAATTATGTACTTGTTAGGTTAAAAAATACAGTGCACCAAAAAGTATGCAAATTCATCCAGTATTTTTAAAAAGAAAAACCAGATTTTATGGGAAGATCTTGACCGCCATTCAAAATTCAATAAATTAACCAACTTTAATGAAACGTTCAGTATTAAAAATCATGGACCTAATGAAACAGTGTATATATTTAAGTCTTAGTGGAAACATTTTGTTTAAACAAGACACTTACAAATTTTATTTACAATTTTGAGGCGTGGCAAGCCAAGTTGTAAAATACACTTAAATATATTCATGTAGACTTAGTATTTTTTTACTTTATTAGAGCCAATTTTCTATGGAATAGATATGTTAGTACTGATTTACAGTTTATTTTAATGATGCCGGTGTTATTAGATAGAAAGGAAACCAAATCATTTAGCACTTGGGCCAGATTCGCTATCGTTTAAGCTTTCGACAGACAAGAAATATTAACCCATTTCAAGCTATTAAGTTTGCGCATGCGCAAACGTAATAACAAATGTCGGCAAGTTTAAAATGAGCAGTTGATAACTCTTGACTGATACGTGTCTTTCGTTACGTCATTAGTATACGTTGCTAACATGACATTCTAAGTTGTTGATTAAATTGTTCTAACATTTGTTTAATTCCTAAATTAATGTAAATATTTATTCTAAAATTTATTTTTAACTAACAAGTTTCTGGTTAATCATAATCGACTAGCACACTTCGGCGTTTCCCCTAATACTACAAATTTTTTTTTTTTTTACACGGGGGGTCACCACTTATCAAGGCCCGAAAGCCACTCAGGGATAAGGGTTATTGCGTGTACAGTACTGTATCGTTATTTTCATGGAAGTGTTCGACTGAGCTTCAGTTTATGGTCCCCCTCGCCAAACTTTCACAAGAAACACTTGTCTAGCTGTAAACACTATCAATAATTTCCCCCACACGTTATGTGCCGAAACTTAAATGTAGATTCCATGAACAAAAAAGTTTCTTAGAACTGCACGTCTGTGGGATTGTATTCCGTTTTCCTGCTTTCCAGCTGACAATATGGTTGTCTTCAAGCCTAACGTAAACAAGTTCCTGATGAGCCGTTCCACTTTACAAATTTACCGAATTTCCATTACTAACGATTACTATATTGTCCAATTTCTATTGTACACTCTTTAAAACTTATCCTCGAGTGGCCGCTTGGCATTGATAATGTGATTCCTATGTAAAAAATAAATAAATAAATAAATATTAATAAAAGTTACGTTAAAACCGGAGCGCTCATATCAAACAATGAGACCTTTCCCTTTAAGCTAATTTCAAGGAATAACCAGTGTTGCCAATTTAGCGGTTTTCCCGCTAGATCTGGAGACTTCATTTGCAGTATAGCGGAGAACATTTTGATTTTAGCGGCTAGCGGATTTCTTTTTCTTTTTCTAGAAAATATGGATATATTTTACACCCAGACATCCGTAATTTTAGATCAATAAAAAGCGCTTGAAAATACTTTAAAACGTAAATTAAACTCCTTCATGTAGAAAAGTAAGATTTATTGCTTTTGGTAACAATTATTTATTGACTATTTGTTTTTCGACATTTTATTTATTTTTATTTATTTTATTTTTTTTTTCGCCTAACCATTCTTAAAACTCGATAGAAATTCGATTTTTCCAGAGGTTGGGGGGGGGGGTTCTAGCCTCTGTTAAAAAAAAAATCTAAGCACTCGCCTTAATTAAAACTATTTTAGTCACTTTATAGTAACACGTGGTAGAGGGGTCATCACTTATAGGTACTCTGGCCGGGAGTCGCTAATTTGTAAGGGGTGTGAGTCGATGTTCACAAATTCATAATCGGAAGCTATTAATTTTTAGGACCAAATTTGCAAGTGCAGGAATCTCTTGAAATCGAAAGTAGTAGAGTATTCGCGACACTGTTAAAGGCAAAGTTAACGCGATCGCCGATTAGTAGAAAGGTGTCACCAGATCGCATCCTCACATGCATTATATATATATATATATATATATGAGAGAGAGAGAAATCTCCGGAAAATAACGACACTTGATAAAGAACTCAAAATCATTATATTAATACGAAATAACATTTACGTGTTAGGAATATTCAAGTCATTCCAATATAAGTATTTTTTGTAATGAGTATTCATTATGCAAGACTAGCTAAATGAGGATTTCGTAAGAATAGCATGGAGTCTAAAATTACTTTTTTTTTTTTTTTTTTTTTAATGAACGGTGTCACACGTGGCTTAAAATCAATGAGATTATTTTTTAGAAAAAGTGTGTGACACAGACACAGTAGTTCAAAACAACATTGTTTAAAAGAACTAATTTCTCGTTCGACGTGGTAATTTTCCACGAGAATTAAGGTTCATGTGAGTAGCACAAATTCAAGAGGGGGATTTTAACACCTTCCAGTGGCATCCAGTCTTGGTTGAAAACAAAAGAACTGGAATAAACTGATTTGATTCTCGTGGTAAATCCTTATATAACGATGTTCTCGAGCGTTCCAGCCTGTTTGCTGTATCACTACACGCGAAAACGTAACATTCCTTTGTTTCATGTGTGCTTACGCGTTCTGATACTTGTGGGCGTTCAAAACGGTGATTGCTACAAAAATGTCTCTGTCGAAGATTTGTTCTGGCCATATGTAGCTGTCGCTACAACTTGGTTAAAGTGTAGAGAAGTTAACCACCGAAAATTGTAAAAATCAAGCAACAGCAAAAAACTTATAGAATTTAATTATCTATCGACCTGTATATTTTTAACATGCCGAAACTTTTTTTCTAATTTCCAAACGTTTTTCAAACTTACTGAAAAAAAATGATCACTTATCTGTTAACGTGTATAGAGACTTAATTCCTACTTCTAGCAGCTCCTGCCCAGATGTGACAACAGTACTCCATCCTAGGACTCACTTGACTTTTATACATATAGAGAATTACATCAGCATCACGGTAGAACGGTCCCACCTTTTCCTCAACAGCCCAGGCAACGGATTATGTGTTCCATCTCGGATCAGGAGTAAAGGTCAAGCTCAGAAGTTCGTCAAAACATAGAGCCTCTTCAAGATAAGAGCCATTCATTTCAATTGATGCCAGACGCGCATCAGAGCATTGATGATGGAAAGATAGAAGTTTGATCTTAGATGCATTAAAATTAACTCTGTATCCCTTCCCCATTTCACCACGTGCTCAAGATCAGAGGAGAGAGAATCAGAACTTGGTTGTTTACGCCCTTTGAAGTGTTGCCATAGATGGTAGTGTCGCCAGCATAAATGTCTACAAATGATCTTAGAATGTGATTTGAGAGTTAATGTAAACCAGAGAGTTACGCCCAGGATGGATCCCTGAGAGACTACAGCATAATTCTGAGCTTCAGAGTTTTGCCCATCAACCACTACTCCTATGAACTTATCAGAAAAGACGTTTCCAGCTATACCGTAGCTGAAGATCTTGTGGAGTAGACCTTTGTAACACCCTATCAAAAGCCTTTGATATGTCAAGAGCAATTGCCTTAAAAAGGAAGCCTCCGTCGAGAGATTCGCTAATCCTATGAGATATAACTGTTAACACATTTGCTGTAGATCTAGCAGATGGGAACCATATTGCATGTCACTGAGTAGATTATTTTTGTTGGGGCGGTTGACTACTTCTCTATTTAACAGATTCCAGCAACTTGCTTATGATGCACATGAGACTGATTGGTTTGTATTGAGGGAGATAAACGATCACCTGAATTTTAAAATACTAATGAGAGCTCGTATATTTGGAAACATAGCCATACCTGACTTCTCAAAATTGCTTCTCCAAATTGTAAATGATCAGTTTCCAATCACTTCTCCAAATGACACAATTAAGATTCCGACCAAACTTTGTAAATGTGTCAGTACTCAGAAAATTAAAGACAAGTTTATCTGGACTAGCAAAGCAATGAAAAATCACCGGAGTGGCTTGCTAAGAGGGCTATTATTCTTTCATTGAGCAGTAATGTGTATCACTTGAACAACTGGATAATGGGAGTATTTCCAGGGGACTGAAAGGGATAAAAGTCAGTTGATTTGGCTGCTAATTAAGGTGAAGCTGTTCACTACCCTGTGGAGATCTTAAACTTTTAAACTATTCGGAATGCCTCCTCACATTTTAAATCTCAAAATTGGATCCCCAATCAGAATTCTGCTATCCTTATATCCGTCAAAAACAACTAATGGAACCAAATGTGTTCTCACCAGGTCACCATTTCTTGTGGTTCCTACAAAGGCGAAACAGTTATATTGCCAATAATCCTCTTAGTTCCATCTGACTCGGAACTTCTATATAAATTCCGGAGGCTCCAGTTTCCCATGAAGGTGCGTTTTGCAATGAGCATAAATAAAAGGTCAGATATTTAAGAATATTAGTGTAGACTTGACATCAGAATGTTTCAGTCACAGTATCTTCTACGTATCCATCAGCCGGACAGGAAGTTTAAAAAAAAAAAAAATTAAATCAAAGCAGCAGAAATATAGACTACCACGAATGTTCTCGATGAAAAATTATAGATGATGAAAAATATAATCTTGATTCTGGTAAGTTTTAAGTATTGAATTCGTTAAATTTGAACTCGTTGTTTTGATTTTACTTCCATGAAAAAGTGTAATATGTGATATCATAAAGTAAACTTTCTCTTTGATAAAAATGTTTTTGTGATACTAAACAAATTTTAACCATTGTTTCTTCGTAATTGTTTCAATTTTTATGTCTAATAACATCAGTATCAACTTTGATATAATCTACTTGCTTTACAGTTCATAGTTGGATTTCAGTCACTTCCAAGAGGTAGTTAGTTTTAAACGGCTTAGGCAATATTTGCTTTTACAACATCCACTTAAGGATGCCTACGAAGCAAGTACCTGAGTATACAGCAAAGTCCTGCGCAGGTATGTTTGCTAGTTGTGATATTTCTCTCATAAAACTATTAGGTCCGAAACATGACCTTAAACTATATCCAGTAGCGAGGCCCCAGCTTGCGCGCTTTGGGGAGTGTGGAGCCACCCTTTAATTGCTGTTGCTCCCAGGTCCACTCTGACCCGGAGTGGTAGTACCTGTGAGCGTGCCAACTATGGGTTAAATAGAAACCGACTTGAAAACAAATATATTCTCCAAAGTTTTTCAAAATCTTTGGATTCGGCATTAAATAACCTGAAAAGGGTTGATATGCCGTAAAACGACCAACCATAAAAGTATCAAGATATCCCAATTTCATATATTAAATGTATAATTATTACTAATTAAAAAAAATACATTATCACCACTGTTATAGAAATTTCACTTTGCGTGAAATTTCCTTCCTCATAGATTCCGCTAATTTCACACGAAGGTAATTTATGTCTGGAAGTGTTCTTAAATTTTTTGTATATAAATTCATCCGATAAGTATCGATAATCGAAAAAATCCGATTCTAAAGTTGTTGTTTTTTTTCTCACAAATTTTTACAGGGGAATATTTTACGTTACACTGGCAGAGGAGATAAAATCTTAGCAAATGATTTCTTAAACATAATTGACATCTGGAGATATAGCTTAGTGGTAGAGCATTCGAATACAGATCAAATGACCCCCTCTTCAAGCCCGAGTGTATCTCACCATTTTTTTTTCTTAATGAATTCCATTTACGATAAGAGGTATCATTTTAAAATCGCAGCAAATCATTTCGTGTGCATATTTTAAAACCAAGCATTAATCAGGGGTGACTTTACCAGGTTATTCATCGCCAAGCCCAAATATCAGCTGACGCGATATTTTAAACGAACACAGACGGAATTTGGACAGGATTATCATTATTTTTATTGCAAATTATTCTTCGTAATTGTATGACCGAGAAACGCCGGGCGTCCAGTTGGAATATAAAAATGTTCTTTTTAGGGGAGATTTTAGAACATTTTAAGATGTACAATATCAAAATGTTCTGTTTTAAGATATTCTAGAATGTTCCATCCACCAAAGCTAAAGTTCTGCAGTTAAGAGTTATGTCGCTAAGAGGCTAACTACTGCTGGCTCCGGTAAAATTCCTCCTTTTTATTTCTTCATTTCCCCCGTTGTCTCTTATGTCATTCTTTTCCTTATCCCTTTAATTTTCTCCGCTTTTTCTTTCTATGTTTGTCTTTCTCTTCTTCCCACCCTTCTCTTCATCTATTCTGTTTCCGATTTACCTTATTTTCGTGTTAATCAGTTTTGTTTCTTCCAGCCAGGCCTGTAATATTTCAATGACTTACCTTTTTGGGATTCGAATTTTTGCTTTTCTCTAAAAAAAAAAAAAAATATCTACCCCTCTCTTTCAGAATCCGCGATGAGTCTTTGCAGGGAATCTCGATCCATTGCTGATCTTCTTATAGCGGGCGACGAATGGAATATCCTTAACATCCTCAGGAAATATTCTCCCGAACAAAAGCATTTTATCGTGGCCATCAAGCACGAGGGCTCATCGCTGCTTTTCTATGCAATCAAAAAGCAACTCCTTTTAATTGTTCTATACTTTTTAAAAGACTGCGCTGCTGATCCAAACGACGTCGGTTTTATTGACGGGAACAAATTGACTTGTCTTGCTGCTGCGACCTTCGTCGATTCTCAGATTATGGTCAACCTGCTCTTGGATTTTCACGCCAACATCGACATTGTCTTTTCGCCGGATCAAATAACGGTGCTTTATTATGCGTGCACGAAAAATAGGTTTGAAATCGTACAACTTTTACTCAGACGCGGGGCGAACCCGAATAGTCGAAACTCTGTGGGGGACACCTGTTTAATGGCTTCTATGGAGAATTTAAGTTTGTTCAGGCTACTGGTGTCCGCAGGCGCGGATGTAAATCTGACGGACAAATTTGGTGTGACGTGCTTGGTTATGGCGCTTGAACGCAATTTGATTCAATTGGCCACGTTTTTGCTCAACCACGAAGATACGCAGGTTAGATTAATCGGGAATTCAGGCACCGATGCCTTGTATCAGGCAGTAACGTCGTCGGAACGGCATATCATAGAAAAAGTGATACAGAAAGGTTCTTATACACGCGAAGAGTTCGCTATGGTTCAGGAGATGCACAGTTGCGAGTACTACGTTATTGGTTTATACAAGCAAGCACAAGAATTTTGGCAAGGAGCGCTAAGACTCCGTTGGAAACCTAGTGAAACTCAAATCTTTGAAACTCCACGAGAAGGGATATTAACGGAAGTTATCAACTTTTTTAACGCCGGCGATATTCCGCCTTTATTTTTCTTGGATTCTATGTTCAGATTCTCTCGTTTTACAGTGTACGTCTATACCCAGGCCGCGATGAACATCATTGACGTCAACTTATACTTAGGCATATTCAGGTTTTTCCTCCAGGAAATTAACTCTATGGAAGATCGACGTTTTTTTCAGGTATTGATTCACGTCGATATGTTAGTTGGGTATTTCTTTGTTTTAGCTGTACAGAAGTCAGACGGGTTGGAAATGTTTAATCTGCTGGTAAATTATATTGAACAGGTAAACATCAGATTAGAACGTATGACGTCACCTGAACGAAGCGTTTATGGTTTCAAGGTAGACTACTTAATGCTTCTCATCATCAACAGTTTCGACCGGATATACTGCAACTTTCCAGGAAATATAGACCTTTTTTTTAACTCTATACAATGTCTGATAAACTTGGATATTCGCGGTCCTGGCCGGAAAAGTCTCCTCCAAAAGTGTGTATTGGAATGCCAATACCTCATTGAGCCTTTATTTCTAGCATGCCATGCGGACGTCAATAGCTTCGACAGACTTGGCAAAACTATACTCCATGATTTGATCGAAATGGAAGAAGTATCGATGAATCTGATCAGATTAATAATCGATAATGGTTTCGATTTCCAAGCGGTTAAATATTACGAATATTGTTTAGTTTGTAGATTAGCAAAACTTGGTCTTTTGCCAAATCCCGTAAAGCACATGACACTGCAGTGTCTAGCTATCAAAGCTTTTTGCAAAAATGCAATGACTTCATTTCACGAAGTGCCACGTCATTTAATGCCGGCAGTAAAGTCGCACCTCCATAATTAAAAAAAAAAAAAAATTCCACTCCACTCGGTTCTGCTTAATAAATCCGAGTAATGTTACGAAAGGCCGGATTTTCTTTGAAATATTTTTCCGTGGGTGCGTTTGGTCGAAATAGATCTAGAATACTATCGAGTCGAAGTCTATAACGCTCCGTACGTATACGCCATTTTGTTTCACCATTGCAGTTATGCGCTAGAAGTAACCGTTTACGTCCAATCGCATTAAGAGGCTGAGATGACGTAATAGCTCCGTTACAACAACTTTCGGTCAGGCGCTAGATTGTGAAGTCGCATCTTCATAATTAGGATTTCAATCGCAACATTTCGCTTAAGTCATATATATCTATATATAAACAAACTTTCCGTGGGTGCGTTTGGTCGAGATGCATCTATAAAACTATCAAATCAAAATTTACCGAAAAACTCTGTATCTATAACCATCTTGTTAGTCACCTGCAAAAAAAAAAAAAAAAAAAAAAAAAAAAACAGTATTCAAACCAATCACATTAAGAGGCTGAGATATAGTGTTAGGACATTTACATTTTTTTTTTTTTTTTTTAAGGCGAGATTTAGACGGTTATACTAAATAGTATATTTTTCTGAAACCTTTTACTATCAGCGTTTTTGCTGGTCTATTTCGTATACGAACTTCTATATATATATATATGTATATATATCTACATATTTTTATGATTTTTATATATTTTAGTCAAATCACATCTTTAGATTTTAAATCTTATTCTAAATCATTTCATCGAAATATTTTGAAAGCTGAAACCTATTAATAAACAGCATTTGGCAAATCTGCGTACAAATATGTAACAGTGGATTGATTAGCAGCAGGCATATGTAGATGACCAAGCCGGCGGCGCGATGTGACAGCGGAGATTTAAAAAATAAAAATAAAATAAAATAAAAAATAAAATAAATACACGCGTGTCTATAGAAGCAGGTATTCGAGATGTGTTTGAAAAAACGAGAGAACAGAAATAAACGTGTTAAACGTGGCTGGATAAAGACAGTACCAAGTGTTCGACACGACAGAATTTTGTCGAGCAAATTTGAGTACGAGAATCCCTTTGGATAGGAGACAAGACATTAATCTTGAAGTACCTGTAAATTTTTCAAACTTTAGAAACAAGTAAAAGCATGCATGCCCCTACCCCCCGTAGGTGCACAGTGAACGAGGCATAAAAAAAATGTCTAAGTTCAGCATTGCCCTCCCCCATTTAGCCCCAAAAGTCCTCAGGGGACGCCAAAGCCTGGTGAAAATGAACGGTACAGTTTTAGGCCTTAACATATGTAAATTTGAATTCTGCACCATGCAAAAAAGAAACGACTAAGTCCATCAGATGCCCCCCTATTTATTCTACCCCCCCCCAAAAAAAAGAATCCCCAAGGCCTTAACATATTTAAATTTGAGTTCAGTCCCATACAGAACTGCTAAATACATACACAGAAAATTTTGGATAAATATGGCAAAATAGTCCCAAAAATGGAGTGATTTTATTAGTCCTAAAAGACCCCCTGGGACACACCCAAGAGTTATCGCGAAGTATTATAAAATTATATAAAAATCAGTTAGTTACAACTTTTCAGAGTTATATAAGAATTGAAGGCATCAATTTTTTTTTTTTTTTTTTTTTTTTTTTTAAGCCCTAGTGTCAATTTTAGCGATTTTAACCCGAAGGGCACACCTGGGGGGGGGGAAGTTTCCCGAAAAATCCGTTCTGCTACTTTTTTTTTTTTTTTTTTTTTTTTTTTTTTTTTTTTTTTTTTTTTTTTACTTGTGTTTAATGTTTTTGCAAAATTCCAAAAATTCCAAGGCGTAGTTATTGAGAAAAGTGCGGACAAATGAACGGACAAGCGTCCACCAGGTTCACCCTCTTTTTGTCGGATTTGATTGGATTTTTTTATGGACCGTTCTTTTATGGGTCTTTAGTCGGTTAAAATAGTCTTTAAGGGGTCAAAAATTGAAAAAAAAAATCGTTATACATTTTGTACACCATGGTTTATTTTTAATTTTTAATCTGTTCATATGCGTGTCATTTTGGTGCGTTTGCCGTGCGTCACCTGCTTTGAATGCTAGTTTTGTTTTCGGTTTCGATTCTAGCTGATGGCACCTGATTTTTACTTTTTTTTTTTTTTTTATTTATTTATTTATTTATTTTTACACTTTTGAAATCACGAGTCTATAATATATGAAATCGTGAAAAATTAAAATATATTTAAACGTATTTTACGACCGCCCGCCCCCGCTAGTATACTATAATACGGTATAATCACCTTTGTTGTACAGTCGGTTCTCTCTAACTATTCATCTGTTTATCGCTGTCACGTATATGTGTTTGTTGCATTTCCACAAAATTGTGTGCTGCTAATAAATATATACACTGTTTGTTCCAGCGATTTTGACAATCAAACATGGAGACGGTTTCATAAACAAAACTGTATTTTACCTCTCATTGGTCGTAGTATTTGTCGAGCAATGGTAATGGTTATTGGGCATAGCAAGCTGGTGCTGTACCAATCGTCTGTTTCTTGTCTTCGTCGTACCTCCTGCTTTTATTGACAATTTCTTTGTTCCATCAGAGCTCACTGTGTGTGTTCTCGCAATGTTGAGATGGTGATCGTTTGAGAAATCTCGACCTTGTATGCAAGAGGATTTGAACATCTTCCTTCGGGAATGCAAAAAATGAAACGTAAACGTAGCGTTGTACAAATTTTAAAGATGGCTTTTAATCTACTTTTCAATTGCAGAAAATCTACCCCCCTTTTTTTTTTTTTTTTTTTTATAAGAAACTAGTTTCTTATCTTGAGCACTTTACAGTTGAAATAAAGTTCGCCACTTTAGCTCGTATGCACAGATTATATTGTAATTGGCCAGTCGTAAAATATATTTTGATTCGTGCAGATTTAGTATAATACTAGCCTGGTTGCCCGGGTGTTAAAAATAGTGGTAGTCGGCAGGCTCGAACCCATGACGCGAAGGTGGAAAGTGGTGGTGTGAGTAAGGGCGTTGGTTGAGAAGAAAAGGAAAATTGCGGGCGCAAAGAAAAAAAAGTGGTATACTAGGCAGTGGCGCGTTAGCTGTTGCGCCCATCGCCGGAAGTGATTTAGGTTTAAATTAAGGCTAGACAATCGAAAAGAGGCGATGACTTTTGAAAATAACTGCGAAAAGAGCGACCCCCCCTGTTTAAAAGTGCCAAGGTGAAGGAATTAATGTTTTTAGCCAATTCTTTCGCTTTTTGTTGTCCGAAGGGTCGAGCTTCAGAACCATATCGATCTGGTGAAAATCCGTCGCCTTTGTCGAACGTTTTAGACATACATACACACATTAACAGACAAGTGAGATTTATACAATAGATTATATTGGACCCAATCTATACTGAGACTCAAAATGACTCATGCACAACCACCGAGAATCGAAATCAAAACGTTTGTCTTACGATTTACTTTTTCCTTTGATGTTAATGCTTGAGCTAAAACGATGTTTTCTGCAGGGCTAAAAATTAAAACCTGAACCAATAGCTATTACGTTATGTATATTCGTAATACCGTCGTTTGATCTTCACCTGACAAATTCCATTTTTTAAATTTTCACTTTTCCACCGATTTTTCCCCGGCTAAACCCCAAATATAATGTTTCGCATGGGTTCGAATACCTTATATATTAAGTTTTGTTTCTAGACCAAAAGCTGACAGTTTGGTAAGCAAAACTTTAAATTTACGTATATATTTCGCAAGTCCGCATGAATATAATTACACGTAATAGTTATCTAAAGATTATCATCCCATAAGAAAAACCAAAAGCACGAATAGGAATTAAAATGAATGTCTACAAGAATATGCAAATTGGCTTGATTTTTTTTTTTTTTTTTTTTTTTCAGATGAATGCAATTCCACGACCCATATATAAAAGTTCAATTTTGAAATAGTCAGTTTTTAATCTAAATATTAATACGCACAAAAAAAACTATCATAAGCATATAGTTATTTTAATACATACAGATACTAGTGTTTAATCATCAGTGCAGGAGATTATGATTGCCACCGTCGATTTATTTATCAAAAACAGAAGTGAATCAGTTTTTTTTCTCCATGTTCCAAACATGGTTAGTCCCATGGAGTGTTTAAAACTCAATACAAAATGTTTCTAGTATTATTTAAAATATAAGTATCCTGCTGGTTCAGGATATATCTTGTCCCTGTATAACAGTTTAAATTACTTGTTGCTTGGTTGATATTAATCTAAAATAATACTATAAAATATTATCAAACTAAGGAAAAATTAAATCTTAGATTTAATCACATTTATTTAAAAAATACCTATTTAAAAATTACTCATCCAATATTTGGTCTAAACATTCGAAATTTTACATAGATTTTTCAAAAGCAAAACGATTAGCGCCATAAAGTAATCATGAATTTATGGAAGTTAAGAACAAATCTAAGATCTCCACTAGACGAGCTCGAAAAATACTTGAATTTCAAACACATTGATTGGTATTCAAAGAAACGATATCAAGGCAAGAGATGTTTTGATCATTTGTGAAATAGCCGAAATAGCTTGTTCCGTAGGGGTTTAGAATTTTTGTCTAAGCGGAATTAATATTTACGTTTCCAGATTTTTATTTTTAATTCAAACTGTTCTCATCTTGCGTATCATTTTCACAACGTTTCGGTCGATCTAACCTCCGACCTTCTTCAGATGTATCTTGTCGAACTCTGAAATGTTTCTTTCGAACGAAACCTTTATACTTTACGGCGCAACATGTTCTTTTTCCGTCAGCCACGATTGGATAGAGAATATAATCCGCAATTGTATTTTTTTTTATCTGCAAGGGCCCGTGGCGCAATGGTTAGAGTACTTGGGGGGGGTCGTAAAAGTGATATTCACTTGAACGCTGAAGGTTCAATTTTCAGTGTCTTCTGATTTTTCACGCGCCAGTAGCAGAGAGAGTAAACCTGTTTCTTTGAGGTGAGTTTCTGGGGGATTACTACTAAGAGTCAGCTTGGGAGAGATTGCCTGGTATACACAGTAACGATAGAAAATAGAACCACGTTCTTTTTTGGAGAAAGAGGTTGCAAATCTGAGAAAATCTCCGCCAATAGATTTCAAAGTTTTTTGGGGGTTTTTTTCGTCGCGTGCAAGCGATCTGTCCGTAACACTTTTGTTCTTGGCATTTTTGGTTAAGATCAAAGGTCTCTCGTTAATAGATGCTGTTGTGGCCAAAACAACTTAAAAAGCGAAGGTCAAAGTGTGTTCTTAACAGATGCCGCACTTACATTTGTAACTTTTCCTTGGCAATGGAAGGAGAAACCCTTCCATGCTAAGGCATTTTTAGTCGCATGCAACACATTTACATTTTTTTTTTTTTTTTTAAGCAAGGGGTATGGAGTAACATTTTTGTCCCCTCCCCCCCCCCCGGATTTATCAGAGAGGGACCTATGTTTTCAATGGGTCCGTCTGTCCGGATGATTCACAGATAACCGTCCATTAGTTTTTCCTGAAATTTTTATTTAAGTCATTTCATCCCATTTTTCGGTCATTTTAGTTTATCTTTAAGAATTTCATGTAAATACTACATTCACTTATTCATTCATTACACGAGAGCACGCAACTAATGGCTATCAGCCTTGTTATTCTATCAATGCAGGAGCGAGTGGGGTAACAGTATTACATCTGAGGACGCATCTGACTGATATTCAATACTTTCATTAAGTCTACCAGACAACACTGAGAAGGAAAAACAACACCACTAAGACCTCCACTAGAAGTGTTCGAATAATACTGGAATCCTGAGTAAGTGTATGATCACTCTGACAATTTTGAAGAGAAAAGCAATTGCTGGTATCACAGAAAACTACCGCAACAGTTTCGAGTTTTTAAAAATGCTTTTTTTTTTTGTTTTAATTTTGGAGATGAGAAATTATCCGTATTATTTAGATTCTTCAAACTACTGTTCGCATCTTGAGCGTCATTTACACGTTTCGGTCGACGTAACCTACGACCATCTTCAGGTCTATCTTGTTAAACGATGGATTGCTTCTGTCGAACTCGGGAATTTCGAACGGAGCCATTTTACTTCACGGGCGTAGCATGCTCTTGTCCCGTCAGCCATGACTGGATAGAGGTCCGAAGTAATTCGGAATTGTATCTTTTCAGTCGCCCACACTGAGAATCGAATCTTCAGGAGGTCACTTTCACAATTGATTCTTCCTACTCTCGTGCGAATTCTGGAAGCCTATTTTATTTCTAGTTGTAAATATCACATTGTTCCCGTATATTACTGATTCTATTATCGTTCACTTATTACTAGGGCTGTGACAAGAAAATGTTTTTTTTACTCGTATATATCCGACACAGTTAATCAATCGAGAACCACATCACTTTCTAAAAAAAAAAAAAAGATTAACCGAGTCAAATAATGAAAAGAATATTTTGTCATAGCCCTACTTATTACTGAACATATCGTTCATGATTAACAGTTCCTATATGTTAAATTCTATACTAAGTCTATTTAGTAATTTGTCTCAGCATATGTGCTGCTTCTTTGAGTCGTCTTACTCTCCATTGCTCTATAATTTTTACTTTATTCCATTAATGGTCGATATTTTCAATCTCGCCACGTTCCTTTAATCGTACTTTTAGCGGATGCCATGTTTCGCTTTTTTTATCGACCAAATTCGAGTTCGCCAGAAACATTCTTTAGTTGGATAGCTTCTTCGAATGTTAATTTATTTTCAATTTCAGCAGCTAACTTTCTTGCCTGTAGTGGCGGTGACAAGTCGGAGAAGGCCTACCTGTAACCGTAGTCAATGATATCAATAGCTTGATCTAAAAGGAGTGTGTCTATGGTGTATCGTTTTGTGTTAAACACCTGGGGTAGCTGACTGCCGTGCCTATGATGTAACAATCATCCCAGAGACTTCTTCATAGCGCATACAAAGACACTCTCCACTCGGACTTAGAGTTAGTAATAAGAGAAATTTGGTTAACTTAAAATCTAAGCGGTAGAAAATAAGGGATTTATTTATTTATTTTTTTTAACACCGCTTGTCAATCGTCAATCTCAAAATCGGATGCAGTCATCAAGTAGACTTTCATCTGTAAAACCAATTAGCGATTAAAGTTAAGTAATAAGTTATGAAAAAAATATATATGACTTCATGAATTTTCTGTCAGACTAAAAAAAAAAAACAAAAAAAAAACAAAAAAATCATGGAATTTATTTTACAAGGTGTTAGCCGGAGGATCAGGTGTAAAAGGTTACGAACGTTAAAGAGTTTGTGTGTATATATATGAACTAGCATGCATGTGGATAAAATGTGTATGCGTGCGTGAATGTATACGAAAGTTCGTTGAAGTATACGTTGAAAGTTCATTGTGTGTGTGTGTTAAGTTATACACAAGTATTCGATCCCATCTTGGAGAAGTAAAACGATTCTGTCAAGGAGTGTTTAAGATTTGCGCAGAGATCGAGATCCACCTGTTGGGCAAACGGAAATTACAAGGGCAGATAACCGGTGCGTCATTCAAAGGTGTGTGCGTGTTACACGTGTTAGATTTATACACTGTATTCGGATATTATATCACTATAATAATAAATAGTGCGCGAAGTTCGTTTCTATGGACGCCCTAAACGCGCCAGTTATTTCACACACTGCAGTATCCTTAAACGGTTTTGTACCAGGATATAGAACTTAAAAAAAAAAATTAAACACTGCTTGTCAGCCATCAAGTAGACTTTCACCTTTAAACCCAACACGCGAATAGAGCCAAGTAGTAAGTTATGAGAAATATACATATTTACATGAATTTTCCGCGTCAGACTAAAAATTAATGGATTTTATTTTAGAATGCGTTGTATATAATATCACCATTAAAATAAAATAATGAACTTTGTGTGCGAGAGTTCGTTTCTATGGAAACCCTAAACGCTTGGGTCAGTTTTTTTTTTCTTAATTTCACAAATGTACTTCATGTGCCTGGAAGTATTCTTAGGTTTTGTACGGGAATGTCTTCGATAAGTACGGATAATCGAAAAAATCCGATGAAATAATGGACAGGTGATTTGGACTAAAGTTAACGCCTTATACAGCCTAATATCACAAGTGGATTTGAGAAGTTTTATTACTGCACAAGCAAAAAGACCCGGCATATAAAATTAACAGCAAGTTCCCTACAGTGTATTTGGACCAAGTACTGCGGGGGAGATATGTGGAGCTTTCTCCCGATGTACCACGGTGGGTCCCCAACTAGAGTAGGTAGTTATTCAAGTTGAAAAAGACAATTTCACAGATTTTGATGACAAAAGACGACTTTAACATTCGTTGATCAGTAGGGCTGTGACAACAACAGCATATTCTTTTCATTGTTTTGACTCTTTAGTATATATCAGTTTTTATCTTATGTTTTTGTATAGACTGATGTGGTTCTCGGTTGAATGTCTTACTGTGTCTGATATGTACTTCAGAGTCAAAAGTAGTAAAATATTCTGTTGTCACAGTCCTATTGATCAGCATTCAATTCTTAGTATCGTCGGGTATCCATGCTAGTATATATATATATATTGTATAAATTTAGCTAAGCAATCAGATTCATTGTTACTCCCGTCCATGTATTAATGTTCTCATAACTCAATGGCAGGTCTTTTCTCAGATAAAGATTTTACTTTTTATTTTTCTCATTTGTTCAGTTTTGGTACCAAAATACAAAGCACGTAGGCAAGAGTCTTACAATTTCACTCGATCGACAAAGCAAATTAAGAGAACTTCACTAGCTTCACAGCTTTCAAAATATAAGCGTCTGTTGGTTCAATTTTTTTTTTTTTCAATTAATTACATTGAACATTAGGGGTATCTTTTTCCTGATACAGAGCCCCCAACGAATTTTTGGCATACATTTTTTGCTCGACCCTGCTGGATAAATGTCCGTTCTTATTTAGACCTAGCTAGACACTCGGCGTTGCCCGGTCGTACAATCCGCTTAAACATGATATTTTAACTAATGCAGATTGCGTATGTATTATTATAGAATCAATTCTCTTGATTATATCATGATTATACAGGGTGAACAGAAAGTCCTTGGACCATTTTTAGTTTTAAAATTAAATATTGTTAAAATCACTGTTTCTCTTTTCGAATAAAGTAAGTATTTAGTCCAACTATTGATCTAATTATTTTCAACAAAAATATTAAAATAATTTTGTTTAAACTTTCAGAAAAATAAGCAAATGAGAGGCCATAATTCAGCTTCATTGCGCGGGAAGGACAAACTCAGAGATTATTAAGCTCTTGAAAGTGGCTAAATCCACCGTGTACCATGTTGTGAACAGATTTAAGGAACTTGGTACATCTGAAGACCGTCCTAGGAGTGGAAGACCTCGCACTGCTCGAACAAAGAAGGTGATTAAAGCTGTCCAAGAGAGGGTAAGGAGGAACCCGAAGAGATCTGCAAGACAAATGGCTAAAGACATGAATGTAAGCGTGACCTCGATGAGAACCATCGTAAAAAACGATCTCCAGTTGTCCCCCTACAAGATGAGAAAGAGACAGTACCTCACACCTGCCCAAAAGCACAAGAGACTTAAAAGAGCAAAGCTTCTTCTTGGAGAACTGAAGGCTGGCACGGCAGAGCGAGAGATCGTTTTTTCTGATGAAAAACTCTTCACAATTGAAGCGACTGTTAACAATCAGAACGACAGAGTTTACGCAAAATCTTCAGAAAACATTGATGACTCCGTGAGAATAGTTTTCCGCCGACAAAAGCCGTCTTCCCTCATGGTGTGGGCTGCAGTCTCCAAATCTTGGAAGTCGCCTCTGATTTTCGTGGAGCAGGGAGTTAAGATCAACACAGATCGCTACATTAACGATATTTTGGTTCCAGCATTTGAAGAGATGAAGAAATACTTCAAAGATCAGCCTTTCACCTTCCAACAAGATGGAGCACCATCTCACACCTCCAGAAAAACTCAGGACTCGTGCCAACGTCATTTTCCAAGATTCTGGAGTAAGGAGATGTGGCCTCCTGCATCGCCTGATTTGAATCCCATGGATTTTTCGGTGTGGTCTTTGGAGGCAAAGGTCTGTTCTGTTGCTTATCCAAGTGTTGATGCTTTGAAGACATCTCTTCTGAGTGAATGGGCTAAAATACCTCAGGAAACGCTGCGTGCCTCGGTTGGTAACTTCAGACAGAGAATTGAACATCTAATCGAAAGGAAGGGACATCACATTGAAAATAAATAATTTGAATTTATTCTTGGTTTCCTAACTTATAATTTTCATTCATGTTTAATTTATATTTTTGTAATTTTCTATTAATAAACCACTTTTGAATTGGTCCAAGGACTTTCTGTTCACCCTGTATATGCCCAGTGGACTACATAGAAATAAGAAAATTAAGAAAATACAGTAGAACCCCGAGACACCGTGGTTCTAGGATATAATTTTTTTAGGTTATGATGTCGAATACGATGTCCCCCCCCCCGGCCCATAGTTACGATAATTTCCCCACCTTACGGTGTTATTTCATTATATACATGTGCATTATATATTGTACTGTATTTGGTAACTAAATTTTAATGCCGCATACCGGGGGCTATGCTGCAATGATAATGTTCAAATTCCATCCGAGTTTGTTTACAATATCTCGTAAACTGATATTTGGGCTTGATGAATGTGATGGAAAGTCACTTCTGATTAATGTTTAGTTAATAAATATGCAAACGAAGAAATAATTTGTGGCGATTTTATCGTAAATTGCATTAAAAAAAAAAAAAAAATTATATATATATATATATATATATATATATGGTGAGGTACACCCGGGCTTGAACACGAGATCATTCGAGCTGTAGTCAAATGCTCTACCACTAAGCTATATTTCCAGATGTCAATAATTCCGGGGGGGGGGGGGTAAAAAATATTCTGCTGAAATTATCTCCCTTGCCGGTGTAACGTAAATATTCCCTTGCAAAAATTATATTTATAAAGACTTGAGGGCCGAATTTTTTTCGATACTTATCAGATTAATTTCTGTATAAAACATATCTAAGAACACTGCCAGACATAAATTAGCTTTGTGTGACAATTGCAAAAGATGGGTTCCGAAATTGCAGAGCCTATGAAGAAGGAACTCACGCAAAATGACTTTATATAATAGAGATTACACTTAAAATAGTACAGAAAAATAACGAAGATATATTCCAAAAATTACGTCAATTGATTGATTTTTTTTTTTTTTTTTTTTTTTTTTTTTTTTTTTTAGAAATCTTGCGATTTTTCAGAATAATTTTTTCTTTGTTAATAAATGACATTTTAACATGGGTATCCTTAGGGTATTTAATTCAAACGTTAAAACAAATTATCCAGCAGGAATCCTTTTTTATTTACTTTTTAAAACAAGTTTTATTCACTTTGAAATTTATTTTCGCTTTCTTTGGCACGTTTTTGTGATATGGAGAATTAAAGAGAACTTTGATGCCGATAAGTGTCTAAGATCTCTCTGTACGAGAGTTTGCCAGAACCAACTTAGCGTGAGTATAATTTGTCCTAAAAGTAAACACTAACCAAATAAACAAAATCACGTCACATTTGCAGCCCAAGTAAGATCTCTTCGGCATGGCCAACATACGAGGAATGGTGCACCTTCTACAAGTAATGGTACCTCAAGGTTACTCCAGACTAGATGAATCCTTGTACTGGAATTCTGCAAGACCAAGAGACAAGAAACATATGCTATAACATTTTTAAATGATCAATTAATAAGAACTAAGCGGTCCAGGTGGCGATATAACTTTTTGGGCGATAAACGAGTAAAAAATATCCTGTAATTTCATATTAAAAAAAAAAAAAAAAAAAAATTGTCCAAACATAAAGTGCACAATAGCTTAATTAGTGTACCCAGTCATTGTACCAGTACCACGACTATGAACTAAAACATAGCCTTGATCCCCTAAGGGGCATCATAGGCCATCTACAACTTTCGTTGATGCTTTTGTAGCGACAATTCTCTTTTACGATGTGAGGGTGCTGGCCCCACACCCAACCTTCCCAGAAGGTACATACGGCACCTAGCCTTCCCAAATGGTCACCCGTCTGGTATTGACCAGGCTCAGCGTTGCTTAACTTCGGTGATTTGGCGAGAACCGGTGTGTCAGCGTGATTGTGGCGTACATGACTGACCTAGCCCGCTCTTAAAATGTTCTACATTATTGCAGTTGTTAAGTGCTCCTGGAAAATATTTCGTATATAAAAATTTCCAAAGCTTAAAATTAATCGTAATTTAAAACAAAATAACAGATTAAAGAAATTTTTTTCGAGTTTAGCGAAAAAAAAAAAAAAATAATAAAAATAAAATAATAAAAGTTAAATCTCTGGACGTTAATTATAAACGCGTTGAAAAACGAGAAAGCGCGTCAGTTTTAGAATGAGAATATATGACGTTTTGATATGACATGGGAAGGCGATTCTCGTAAGAGAGATGGTGTATGTTGACAGCCTCTGCCGCGAGACATTGCAACGTAATGGAATTTATGGGATATTGCAACATCCGACTTTTTCTCAACGAGCAACACAAGCAACGGCCGTCTTTGAAATTTTCGGGGCGGAAACCATGTTTCAAGAATGTCTTAAAAATCTCTTTGCTTTTATAGGTGAAGGATTCTACCATATAATGTACTGGAGTTTTTCCTCGTTCGTCAACGCACATGGCATCTGCCCCACATACCAGAAGAGCATGCGAAATACACTCCGGATATTCGTACTTTACACACAGATGGAGTAACGAGAACTGATGTGGGCCTGCCTTATCAGCTTGGACGATGGTTTTGATTCCATCGGTGAAACTATTGAAACTCTCGGGTAAGTAATCGTGGATCTTTACCAAGACGTTTATGAAGAGGCGTAGGTAGTAGTGTATCTGGAACACCAGCGGGTAACTATCGTCCGATTTCGAGGCTATGCGCTGGAAGAAATTCTCAATATGCTCTACGAGAACTTTAAAGAGTATATCCATCGCTTCCAAATTGTCCCCCAGTTCTTGTAGAGAATATGACGTCATCAAATAGATATCTGCAAACGCTTTTTCGAACAAGCGGTTGGTTGCGCCTCGGAGCGACTGCAAAAAAATTCGGTAGGGAATAACAAAGACATCAAGATCTTCAATCTGGCAGATAGCATCTCTTATAAAGGTCAGAGAATATGGATTCAATAAGCCAAACCTTGATACGAGAAACACAATTGCGCATCCGGTTATGTAGTCGAAGCAGTCCTGTACCCAATCGAACCCGTCTGGGATAACAAAAGGACATTCGACGCTGAAAATAGGTACAAATTTTGGCAGTCTTCTCAAAGCCATAGCTTTCTTCCAAAGCAGAATGGTGTCTGTCAGTTCTCTGCGAATCAAGTGATGGCAACACTTAATTTCACAAACCTCGGCCATTGTCGTGTCAAACTGAGAGTTATCAGACCTAAGCATCGCGACGATGTCCCACCGTTTTGCCATGATAGCAAAAAATAAAGCGCTCTCGCCGTAGTCGTTTCGAAACAGAACGTCAACCCTGAAAGACAGCAGCATTGAAATTCGACTCTTGTCCTGGGTTCTGACGGCTAACATTAAAGCAGTCTTGCCATTATAGTTCGCCAGATTAAGGTTAGCTCCATTCTGAATCAGATGGTTAATAATCTGCCAATTTGTTGAAGCAATCATTAAACAGCTTGTCCCTTTATAGTCGACCTTATTAACATCGGCTCCGTTTGCAATCAAATATCTAACCATTATATAATTGTCGTTAGACGAGGCTTGGTACAAGGCAGTTTGACGATAAATATCAGCGCCGTTGACATCGGCGCCATATCTGACGAGTTCCGTAACGATTTCCATGTCGTTCTGTTCCGCAGCCAACACGAGGCAAGGACAGCTCACGTCATTGTCCAGACCGTCATCGTTAGGGTCAGCCCTGCAAGTGCGAAGGAGGTAATCCACGATGGAGAGGCGTCTGTATTTAACGGCAAGGAAAAGGAGAGAGTTGCACTGCTCTTTCTTGGACACGATTTTTCTCAGCGATTTTGGCGAGTAATTTTTTAGTAAGGTTTTCATTTCATCGAGTCGATCGTCGATTATTAATCGTGCGAGGTTTCGAGGGCTCGCCCACTCCATCATAAAACTTATACGTCAGGCAGCACCTAAAAAAAAAAAAAAAAAAAATTTTTAATTAAGAAAATATATAAATTACTTGAGTATAATATGGAGACTACAAAAGAGGCCAAGAATATTTTAACTAATTCACACAGAAGGAAAATTGCCACTGAGAAAGTGGCTAATATTCAGAATCCTGTCTACATTAGCACTATAAAAAGCGAGATGTCTGTTCAGATTCCATTTAAATTTAGACATGTTAGTACAGTCCGAAACAGAACATTGAAATCCTAAGTTTATCAGTTTGAAAGAAGAAATTATTGTTGTACAAGGCTTTCCAACATTTGAAGACCTAAAATGAATACGGGATTTTGCTGCTTGTCGGGAGAATGCATATCGAAGGGGACTTTAAAACAGGCACAGGGATGCATCCTGGCGAAGGGACAGAGGTTTTAGCTTGGTTGATAGAGCATAGCCTATTAGGTTGGATATTTTTAAAGGATACAGAGAGCCTAGTGATAGATTTACCCGCCCAGATGTGGCAACAATATTCCATGCATGAACGAATAGTGGATTTGTAGAGATAAAGAATGCTGTCGGGGTAGGGGAATAGTTTTCTAGCACGGTAGAGAGAGCTCATTTTTCAGCAGCTTTGGAAAAGTCTTCAACACATCTCGCCTGTAAATGTTAAGCAAAGGAGTTTGAACGATGAGGTATAGTGTTAGTTAGGATTATGAAATATTTCTTTGCCTATATATCGAATTCACCCCAAAACCAACCGATCATAAACAATTTTGTAACAATTGTTAAGAGTAAGGGTCGCTCGTGTGGGATATATTTAGTTTAATGATGAAACGTATTAACAGCACCTAAAAAACAAAAGATTTAGTTATATCATTCTCGTATAATCTTTAGAGTTATGTATATCTTTATATATTATACATACAGGATTCTCTTCTAAACTAATTAACCGATCATTGGAGTTTTCGAATTTAACTGTAAAGAGTAGATATTGCTTGTATAAGATATTTAGCTTTTATTCTAAGTAGATAAAAACGATGAAAGTGCTTCATACAAAAATCTAATAATCCGAATTTAAGTTTGGCTTGAGTATTTTAAAACATTTTTCATTATAAAATTATATCTATACATCTATCTACATTTATACTTTACGCCCGGGCAAAGCCAGGCGCGCCCCTTGCTAGTCCGATCTAAAAAAAATAATAAAAAATATAAAATAGCACAGCAGATAAAGTGCACAAGTATCGTGTCCTATGAATTTAAAATCGATATTTCTGTACAATACGAAACGGTCTTATTTTATTTCATAACCCTAAAATAGTTCGCTACTGGTGCATATTACAAACCGGATTTCTCGTAGGTGTCCAGTAGGGTCGGAACAGGAACTTCCGCAAACCGCCGGAATATAGAGTGCTGGTCAATTAAACTATTAGAGTAGAAGGCTTCCCGAAATATAGGGGGATTTTCTGCTGATCGGGTTAGTCGTGGGTATGTACGTCGGCAGGGCACAAGAACTATGAGTTCATTAGATCATATTCCATTAAAATGCTTGTAAAATAGGTACAAGGATGCAACATCCCAGTGATCAACCAATCAGAAAGTGATGACAAGTGGTTAGCCAATACGAAACAAAGCAGACGACTTTTGATAAATAGAAAGAAAAAATAGTTCTTAAATTTTAATCAGTCATAACAATGGCGTACACAAATTTAAATCAGCCTAGATAAAATATTACCGGCGCCAGAGCCAGTCCTAACTCCTACCCCTACCCCCCCCCCTCAAAAAATAAATTACTGGTGTGTAAGGTACAATTTTATCTTGGCTTTTCATCGTGAAAAAGAAAAAAATTGTTTATACTTATTTACATAAAACATTCATGACGGTAGGTTGTTATAATTTATATTGTTCTCAGGTTTTTGTTTATTGAAAAATAGTACCCGATAAATGTGGTTTCTTGGCGTTTTGCAATTTGATCAAATTTCTTAGCGGCTTTTATGAGTTGATTGTTGTTCGGCATATTCTGACGGGATGTATTAGGTGCCGGTCGAGCCCAAGCAGATATTTACAGAAATCCAATTTGTAAAATGCACCAGTACTGCTAATTCATTTCGTGAAGTTAACAAAACAAAAAAATGAAAAAAATAAATAAATTAATTAAAAAATAAACTCAAAAGTGAAATTTTTTTTTAAAGCGAGTAACAGCGCCTTTTTCATTTTTTATATTTCGGTAAAAATCGAACAAGATTCGGTTTTCTTCGTTTAAAGTCGGAATTACTTAAAACTACAAATGTATGGATACGTATTCCGAAAAGCACATTTTTCAGGTTATGTCGACTCGCAGAGTAGAAAACACAGATGTTTAGGTAATTTTGCAATTTACGAAGCTTGCTAATAATGATAGAACACCATTCTTAAAATAGGAAGGGTACTTTTTAACTATTCTACACCTTGACTTAATAATTTAATAAACAATATCGTAAAAAATGAATTTAATTTGAAAAATCCTATCCAAAAATAGTATAGTCCATAAACTGCACAAGTAGCCATAAAAGAAATGTATGCAATACCACTAATGGATATAAAAACTGAGCGAATCATTACTAAAGACTCAAATTATTAATCCTTAAAATTTGAAAACTGCATGGACGATATAAAACATCCTGTTTTTTTTTTTTTTTTTTTTATAGATGTGGATTAACTTGGATTATTCCAACTATTGTTTTCCTCTTTAGTACTTTACTCACATTTCGACCGATGTAACCTCCGACCTTATCTATCTAGGATGCTTACGCATCCATATTACCGCGCTATTTTTTAATGGTATTTCCGATTGAAATACTCGGTAACCCGGATATTAGAGACCCTAATATTAAAACAGATTTTCTCTGGTCCCAAATTAAGGCCCGTGTTAATGTACTGTGTAACCCTGATATAGGAACCGTAGGAGCCGGTAAGAAGTCTCATATCGGGATTACACTGTACAATTTTTACTATATTTTTTTAGTTATTAAATTGTTAAATAAAAGTACAGAATAGTTACAAAACCCTCTCCCCATGTTAAGAATGGTTTTCTAAATGTTTCAGCGAGGTAACAGATGCTTATGTACCGTATCTTGTCCAACCCGGAGTCAGTACTGAAGTTCGAACGAAACCCTTCATTCAAAAAGGTTTAAGATGTCTTTCTGTCATGGCTGACGGAAAGAGAACATGCTATTCCCATGAATCAGACAAAGGGTTCAGTTCGAAATGCCGTGCAGACTCCTAGGTTAAATACGATACATTCGAAGAAGATCAGCGGGTACCTCGGCTGAAATGTGAAAATAACACTCAAGATGGCAACAGTAACACGAATAACAAATATTACATACGCCACTTACTTCAAGCCTCGAAAGCAAAACCAGTGTGAAGTAACGAAGGATGGAAAAATCACAACCCAACCTTGATAGATATGGAGTTAAGAACCTCATATCACTGTTTAACGGTCCTGTTAGACTCACCTAAACGCCACACTTGATCTTTAAATTTTCATGTTGCCATGGAATTTCACATTAGTGGCAGGGAAAAGGGTGCGTTTATTATAAATAGAGTGTTTAGTCGCGTGCAAGCGACTCTAAGTATCTCCGTCGGTCTGTCCATAAAACTTGTTTGTGCTTGGCCTTTTTGGTTAAGATAATAGATGTTGTTCTTAGCTTTTTAAGCTTTTCTTGGCTCTCGGGCCAAGATCAAAGTGTAGTATCTTTTCCGGCAGATACTGCAAGCAAAGACCATATGTGGGGACAACCCTTCATACCAATTGTCACTATCCAGCTCCCCTACTCCCCGGGAAGTTGGTCCCCATTTCCCCTTCACTCCTCACATTAAAAATCGGCCTTGTACCTAATTTGCTCGGGGGGGGGGCAAATAAATACGCTTTTCTTGGCCTTTTGGCCAAGATCAAAGTGTAGTATCTTTTCTTACATGCTATACTTTTGTTTGTAACCTTGTATAAAATGGGAATCACTTTTCTGTATTAATTTAATGTAAAATGATCACCCACTTTACAGTCAGTCTCAAAGTCATTCTCCAGATCATTCAAGTGGTTTTGGAAGGATTCTAGTTATTGTTTAAGCATTAAAGTCATTTACTTTTTATTTGAGTCATTTCAGCCCATTTTCGGTCATTTTAGTTTATCTTTAAGAATTATTTGTCAGTCCTACATTCACGCATTCATTCATTACACGAGAGCACGCGACTAATGGCTATCGGCCTTGTTTATTTAAAAATGTCGAAAATCCCGAACAGAGTTGAACTGGATGGCCAGAGATGGTGCCGGTATAAAGGTTGCGAAATGATCGTTATTTCGCGACCCCAACTCGGGAGTCAGTTAACAGCTAGATTACAGAAATACAACGCATTGACTCTGGAGAGTTGTTGGACAAGCTCCGAAAGGAACCAACGACACCCGCAGAGCTCCACCCCCTCGGTCAACAGCATACCTCATTATCACGCCCAGACTTGGAATGGTGCATGTACGTCGGCAACCAACTGGTAACAGATAAAGTGCTCATTGAGATACCGTTAGCAACCTACCGCGTCACGTAACCTGAATAGACGCAATATAAGAAACTACTGGGCAGACGGGGAACACTGCAGAGCACGGACGACGTTGGCACCTCTCCCAGAACTCTCTCGATAAATGGCGTGCACCTATGACCAACTAGCCCAAGGCATGTTCAATAGATGTCAAAAGGCCAGCCCCCCCCCCCCAGTAACAACGTAAAATGGGCGAGTCGAAGAGGCCTTAGTGTAGAATAGACTTTCTTGGACCTCCATCCCCTTCTTGGCATTGGTGCTTCCTTATTTTTTCTACAAAATCGATATTAAAAAATCAGATTTATTCGAAGTTGAACAATCGGTACTCATGCACTTATTGATCCGTTAACGTTATTTAAGAAGCCATTCTTAACATGGGCAGGGTGTTTTGTACCTATTCTGTATTTTAACCTTACAATTGAATAAAAAAATAAAATAAACTTGGAAATACGATTTAAAAAATAGCGCGGATAACTAAGTGCATTAGCACCTAGCAATCTATTATATTAACAGGCCACCCGGCATTGCCCAGTCGTAAAATACACTTAAATATATTTAGATTTATGCGGATTTTGCTTTTATTGAACCTAATATAACCGAGAATCGAAACCAAACCGTTTAGCTTACGATTTACTTTTTCCTTTGACGTTAATGACTATTATGAAGACATGTTTTCAAAGCTAAAAATTAAAACATGAACCAATAGTTTACAAATATGCATGCATAACTAATAGTTACGCATGCATATTCGTAATACCGTCGTTCAACCTTCAGCTGGCAATTTCCATTTTCTTTAATTTTCACTTTTGCCCCAATTTTCTACAGCTAAAACGCTAATATAAAGTTTCGCATGGGTTCAAATACCTTATATGAAGTTTTATATCTAGACCAAAAACCAAAGGAGTTTGGTAGGCAAAATTTTTTAAAATATTCGCATACATAAATATATAGAAAGTTGTTTACTATAACGTTTTTACTAATATTATGCAAGTATAAATCATGTAGAATATCTGCATGAATCTACGTTATAGTTAACTAAAGATGATCATGCCATAAGACAACCGAAACAAACCTAATAGGGAATTAAAATGAATGTTTAAAATATATATATATATATATATATATATATATATATATATATATATTCAAATTCGCTAGATCTTTTGCAGATAAATGCAATTCCACAACCCATATGTAAGAAAATTGTATTTTCTTTAATAGAAAAAAGGTTTTTAATATATCAACACACAAAAAACCCAAATTTATAGGATATAGATAGTTTGTGGACCTTGCTATTTTTATAGTTTTACAAAAATTCAATCGTTACAATATCTTATGTATTGTAAACTGTCTCATGTAAAAGAATGTATTTCAGCCTTGTCCGTATTCTGCAGAAGTACCCATGTTCAAAAATGGCATTATTTCAGCAAGGTCCTTAACCTGCAGAAGTCCGTCAAAACAAAAGAAATGGTACTTATGCAGAAAAGGCACCGCGTTTTTTTTGTTTTTTTTTGCTTTTGCAGTGCTAATTCAGATTGGCATTTATGGTGGCAATTCAAAGTAAAAATACAAAAAATTTCGTGTGATATACGGGCCGAACATGAAATATTAAAATTTGATTTTTTTTTTTTTTTTTTTTTTTTTATTCAAGAAAATCAAATTTGACGCCTCAGCGAGTTGTAGGGAGTTCTGTCGATCAGGATTAAATCCAATGAAATAAAAATAGAGATAATTCTTCAAACTGAAATCAACCTTATTTTCACTATAATTTAGTAAAATCACTGAAAGTCATGCATTTTGATTTTCTTAGTTATAACAAACACTTGATCGATTTACGTAATTTTTGGAATATGACTTCGTTCCGTGACGAGTACATAATTTTTGGTGCTAATGTACTTATTGATCCGCACTATTTTTAATAGAAAAAAGTTTCGATATCTTTCTTAAATTGTAAGGTTTAAATACAGAATAGGTACAAAATACCCTCCTCATGTTAAGAATGGTTTCTAAATAACATTTCAGCAAGGGTCAAATGCACTAGTACATAATTTTTCTGTATTTTTAAACAAGTGGAATTCTAAAAACAAAAATCATATTTTTTACTTTTACGGTATATTTTGTTTATCAAATTGTTAGGTGAAAGTACAGATTAGTTACAAATTACTCGGGTTAATAACGAATTTCTAAACCTTATTCTTTCAGCGTGGTATTTTTTCGGAATTGACCAAGAATTACATTCTCATTACCTTAATAACCCTAAGTCTGTGCAACGATAGTTTATATTTGCAAAAACAACGTTGGAGTTTATATTTGCTGTCTTTCGAGACCGCCAAAACTATTACATTTTCACCCTAAAAACAAGGCACATTGCCACTTTGGTGTAGGGGCTATCAGGGACATAAGCTACTGGGGTACTTTGTAGGGAGTTGGGCAACAAGATGTCGGTTCACGTTACACTTGAACTTCTGCATGTCAGTACAGTTGGGGGAAGCAGGGAGTCTGAATAAAATTCCAAAGTCTAGCGGTTCTGGGGAAGAAACTACTGAAGTAGAAAGCTCTCATACATTTAGTCAGTACAGTTGGGGGAAGCAGGGAGTCCGAGTAAAATTTGTTTGTGTTGGACTTGAAGACATCCAGGTTGAAGTCGGGAGGGAAACAGGCAAGCGGAACAGAGTTCCACAGGCTCGCGGTTCTGGGGAAGAAACTACTGGAGTAGAAAGCTCTCATACATTTAGGTATCTCCACTGTAGGGGTAGGATTTAGCTTCTTGTCGGGTCAGTTGAGGGTATTCACGTCGTGGGACCACAAGTGCTTGCAGTTCGTCAGAATTCACCGTTAAAATATTTATAGAACAAGCAGAGGGACGCAACATTTCGTCGGTGGGACAGAGGCTGAAGCTTAGATGACAGTTAGGACCTATCAGGTTGGCGACTCTTTTGAACCTTGTCTTAGAGTGAGAGACAAGTAGCAGATGCACTAGCCCAAATATGACAACAGTATTCCATACATGGGCGAATGGTTGCCTTATAGAGGTGCAGGATACTTTCGGACGTTAGTAGCTTTCTAGCACGGTAGAGAGCCTACCTTCGCAGCAGTCCTGGCAATGCTCTCAATTTAATTGTTCCAACCCATGTTTCCTGTGAACGTTAGACCGAGGAGTTTGAAAGTGCTTTCAGATAATGAATCTTGGCCATTGCTATTGGTGGTAGAGAAGGTTTCTTGTAGTTATTAAAGGAAACAAGTTTAGTGCTGGTAGCATTGAATGTGACCATCCATTTGTCCCCATTCCACTACAGATTGGAGGTCATCCTCTAGTGTTTCTGCCATTTCCTTTGGTTTCAAGTGATATTATGAAACAGGAAGAATTCTTAAATAGTGAATACGGTTTTCATGTTGAAAACTTTTTGCAAAATGTTAGACAAATAGGCTTTTTTTCTTCTTTTACTAACTGCAACTCAACATTTACCATTAAATTGACAAACTGGCCATGTCTAAAAATTTAGGGCACAAATTTAAAACATCGGAAATGGACTCGGTTTATGTAAATATAGAAGTCAGGAAACATGAAACGAAGCCACATTGAACTACTTTTATCAAAGATAAATTTGTTTTCTTTAATATTAAAATATCGAACTATTTTATAAATTTTCATACATTACAAAATTCCATTTAATCTTAATATTTTTATACAAATGTTTAAAACAAGGGTAAAACGCGAGAACGCTTTGTTTTACAGTGGTTTTAAAAAAATGGGACAAATTTAAATTTAGGTCAAATTCATTCACATTCGACATGTCAACTTTTATAGGTCTCCAGGTATGCTGACAAAGGTGGGGTGGGGGTCTATTCCGAAAGCAGTTTTTAACATAAGGTGGGGGGGGAGGGATATTCGTTGTAAGAATACTCGAATACCGACATTACTAATGGACTTTAAAAAAAAAAAAAAAAAAAGTTATATTTATGAAAATATATAAAAATACGAAGAGTATAAAAGCGTTATTCGTTTTCTATTTATGACGTGCAAGAATACAAAATATGAATTACAAGTACATAATTTTCGACCGATCCTTTACTCTAATGAAAGTATATAAATTTTATCCTTTCGGATACTGCAATTTTTGGAGGCGTCTGTGCAGGTTAATAAAAAAATTAGAACGAAACGAGATTTAAATTTCCATTCAATTTTTATACTGGTAAAACAGGTGTATCAGAATTTTTGTAGGAATTCGACACCCCTAACACAAAAATTTCTTTTAAAAGTGGGTTGTTTATTTTCTTTATGGATTATACTTCCAAAATAAACTTTATAAAAAGTAATAGAAATTTAAAAAAAAAAAAAAAAAACTAATAAAATTAATTGAATTTTACGAGTTCAGTATTTTTCAATTTTTAAACTTTAAATCAATTTTTCTATCGATTCTAGTTTTACGATATTTTCAGGGTCAATGTGAAATTATGACCCTTCCAATAAACCGAATATAATAGTTTAGACAAACGTTTTTGATAATTCACGCCCCCCTCCCTTTTTGAAATGTCGATTAAGGCAATTCACTCAAAGTTTTACACATCACAAATTCAAGATAAAAGATCAATAAATATATTCAAATTTAAAACAAAAAGAGTTCAGAAATTTACCTGTAAAGTCTAAAGCCTTAAAAAAAAATTTAAAATGAAACCCTGGTCTTTGCCCCTTTAATTTAAAAAAATTAAGGGTTTGAATTACATTTTTCGAGTAGTTATAAGCTTGGAAAGACAGGGGGTCGAATTCAATATTTTTCACGAAATTTCTGACACCTAGTAAAACAGCGTTTTCCGCAAGTTTTACCAAAAGTTTTTTTTATAACAAATTATGAAAGACAATTTAAGACTATAGAATTGTAAAATTAGGTTATTTTTATATGGTTTTTGTATTTTCGTTTAATGTTTGCAGATTTCTATAAACAGAGTCCACTTCCGGTATCTTAACTTTGCGTACTGAATTGTTAGACAGGCGAATTTTAACTTTTCGAGTATGTTGAAAACAAATACTACATTTAATTTGGGGCGGACAAGTAGTTTTGTTGACCTTTATTCTATGTAATCAATTAGGTTTTCACTGGCGTCCAACGAAAATTTACTAATGTGCATGCGTTACAAAACATCGCCTCATGTTAAGAATGGCGAACGCCATTGAGGGTAAGTAATACATTAGAAAAAGAGATACTCATACAGAGAGTGACCGTGCTCAAATAACGTTATTATTTAAGCCATTCTTAACATGAGGAGGGTGTTTTGTACCTATTCTGTACTTTAACCGTACAGTTGAATAAAAACTTTAAACGTGGAAATACGATTTAAAAGAGTGCGGATCACTCTGCATTAGCACCGAAAAAATGTTTATATTCAGAAAACTACTTGTCTGGCCTAAATTTTAATGTGATATTAGTTTTCAGCATACCCGAAAACCTATATAGATCGTCATTTTAAAAAAGGTGAGTTTTAAGGTGGACAGAAAGTAAAAATTTACTGCCAAATTTATAACAAATGAGATCCGATTAAATAAATCTTTAAAATTAAAACTAACTTCCTCTATTCGGACGTTTATAATAAAGAGACAGTACCGTGCAAAAATAACGTTATTAAAAAAATATATCCTACTGAGAAGAGAGAGGGTTGTAACTATTCTGTACTTTCACGTAACAATTTAACAAAAAGATACTGTAAAATTTAACTCTAAAATAATAGTTTTAAAAAGTTAGCATGGTACCTTCTCTGCATAAGAACCAAAACCTACTCGATGGTTTTTACTAAAAATAAAAATATTACCTTTTCTACGTTACATAAAATTAGATTCGCATTCACTGTAGTTACCTGGGATCGTGATTTTTAACATAGAAAATAAACTTGCCTTCTCACTTTTCTTTTTACCCTGACGACTGAAAAAAAAAATAATAAAAACCTACTTCCGTTTGATTGAATCAGTCATATTTATTTAAAGGAATTAAAATAATCACTTCCGGTTTAGAAAATGACACCAGTTAAACTAAAATACAAAAGGTGAAAAACTCTGCTATGGTTTAATAGTCAAATTTTTAAAATAAATTTAAAAAAAAATAAATAAAAAATAAAAAAATAAATAAATAAATTGTAGTAATCGTACAGCAAAAACATCCTTTAAAGAAAACAGCATGTTAAATTATATTTCAGAATTAAAATAAACAAGGATTCATTTTTTTAAATTTTTTTTTACATGGACTTTACCACTTATCAAGGCCCAATGGCCACTCAGGGATAAGGGTTATTGTGTGTACAGTAATCAAAGGGATAGTGTAGCAATAGTATTGGAGAATTGGTAAGGTGTCATTACTTGGGGGGGCGGTTCATCAGGAATTTGTTTGTGTTGGACTTGAAGACATCCAGGTTGAAGTCAGGAGGGAAACAGGCAAGCGGAACAGAGTTCCACAGGCTCGCAGTTCTAAGAAAAAAGCTTTGTTCATGGTATCTACGTTTTGATTTAGGCACAGATAGGGAGTGGGGAAAATTATTGACGGTGGTTTCAGCTAGTCGGGTGTTTTTTGAGAAAGATTGGCGAGGGGGGACCAGAGAATTGAGCTCAGACGAGCACCTGCCATGGAAATAACGATAGAACAATGACAGGCTCGCTACGTCTCTTCTGTTGGAAAGGGGTTGCAGGGTAGAGAAAAGGGCATCCCCCACCAAGCCACGGAGTCTATTTTGTACTCTGTCAAGGCAGGATAGGCTGTTTTTAGCAGCCCCCGCCCAGATGTGGCAGCAGTACTCCATCTTTGGACGTACTTGACTCTTATATAGATAGAGAATTGCATCATTAGTGAGATATCTTCTGGAGCGGTAGAAGGATCCCACCATTTTCCCAGCGACCTTGGCCACAGACTTGATGTATGTGTTCCATTTAAGATCAGGTGTAAAGGTCAAACCCAGGAGCTTATCAAAGCCTGGGGCCTCCCTTAGACGAGAGCCATCCATTTCAATTGATGCCAGATGGGGATCAGAGCGTTTATGATGTAGAGATAGGAGCTTGGTCTTAGATGCATTAAAGGTAACCAGCCACCTCTTTCCCCACTGTACCACGCGCTCAAGATCAGAGGAGAGAGAATCATAGAGAACATCATCATTTACGGCCTTTGATGTGTTGCCATAGATGGTCGTGTCATCAGCATAGATGTCAACGAAAGATTTTAGTATGTGTTTTGGGAGATCATTGATGTAGATCAGGAAGAGAGTTGGGTCCAGTAATTATCTATATAACATTCCGCTCGTTTTTCCCCCTTAGTCTTACGCTTTTAAAAAGGCTAAATACAATTTTGAAGATCAAACCTGTTTTTTAAAAGGGCCAAATTCGCGAAATTTACCTTTAAAAAGGCCAATCTGGTAACTATAGATAAGAATGTGAGAGTGACCTCCTTTTGATGTAGCCTCTTTTACGAATATCATTATTATCTTATATATAAAAGGCTATATGTCTGTATGTCTTTCTCCATATTTTCAAACTCCATCTCCTCCGAAACTAAAAGTCGCAAAGCGCCAAGGGTCTCATTATTATTAATGATTAGATTTTTTTTTTTTACGGACCGTTTTTGTAGGTCTTTAGCTGGTTAAAATAGTTTTTACGGGGTCAAAAATGCGTCAAAATTGAAAAATAAAATCGTTATATATTTTGTACATTCATCATTTTTTTTATTTTTTATTTTTAATCAGTTCATATGCGTGTCACGTTGGTACAGTGGTAACGTCACCAGCTTTGAATGTTACAGTTTTTCTTTCGGTTTCGATTCTAACTGATGGCACCTAAATACTTTTTTTTTAATTTTTGAAATCACGACTCTATAATAATATATACGAAATCTGGATAAATTAAAATATCATATTTAAGCGTATTTTATGACCGGGCAAAACCGGGCGCCCCTCCTCCGCCCGTAATAGTATATGATTATTGGTGTGTAATGGTGTAAGAAATAAACTCATAGTAATTTGACATGCAGCGGTTCCTCGTCGAAAAAAAAAACTCAACGAAACATTACGTAAAAGGGAACATTCTAAAGAAACAAGTAAGGGTCTTGGATATGACCTTAAACTATATCCGATGGTGAGGCCCCAGCTTGCGGGCTTGGGAGGGATAGAGCCACCCTTTAATTGCCATTGATCCCAAGTCCACTCTGACCCGGAGGTGTAGTACTGTTAGGGTCCCAACTATGGGTTAAATAGAAACCGACTTGAAAAAAAAATTATCTATTAAAATAATGTTCTCCAAAAACACTGGATTCGGCATTAAATAACCTGAAAAGGGTTGATATGTCGTAAAACAAAAACAACCAACCAACCAAAAAGGAACAGGTAATAAAGAATATTGTCTGCCAAGTGCTGCTGGGCTGAAGGACTGAATTAAAGAATATATCGTACAGTGTGATTGTATTGATTGTAATGAACTATATAGCACTTTCTGAGTATTTTTAGTGATCTCGTTAGGGTCAGTTCTACAGGGTGGGCCAAAAGTCACTGACCCATTTTAATTTTAAATAACTGTTTTATTGCTAATTATGTTTTAATATCTTAATAGTTTGGGTTTTTTTTTCAGATCCTGAAAATTAATTATGGAAAAATTCAGTATC
Organism: Euprymna scolopes; assembly: GCF_053919585.1. Classification (NCBI taxonomy): domain Eukaryota; kingdom Metazoa; phylum Mollusca; class Cephalopoda; order Sepiida; family Sepiolidae; genus Euprymna; species Euprymna scolopes. The sequence continues at coordinate 101,299,219 of NC_136505.1, forward strand.
GTCCAACGTACAAAAATTATACGGTTCTACTATCAAAATCAAGGCTAAATAATCCAAAAGAGCCATTGAAGATATTTCAATGTGAGAGATGCACCTATTGTGGGGATATCTAAAGGGAAAGGTTTTTGTCAACAAGCCCGGATCTTTAATAGAGCTTAAAGAAAATATCACTAGAGAAATAAGAGAAATAAGGACAGAAACTGTGGAAAAGGTTATGGCAGAGGTAATCAAAAGAGCTCAAATTTGTGAAACAGAAAATGGAAGGCGTTTGCAGGATGTTTTTCACATTTAACAATAAACGTTTCTCAAGCTGACTAAAGTAAAATAAAGTTTATCGCGTTTGTTTTATGATACTATAACTTCATGCATATAACTGTTAAAATAAATAAAATTATTTAAAATTAAGATGGGCCAGTGCCTTTTGCCCCACCCTGTGTATTTAAAATACAATGGACACTATTTTCATAGAACATTTAATAGCTAATGAGGGTTTTTTTTTTTTTTTTGGACTATCCGAAAGATATCAGCTTTATCAAAACATATTTTTGGAATCTGTTGATTCAATATATTTTTCATTCCATGGAATTTCCACGTGTCTTGCTAGTTTATATTATTTTTACATTTTTAAAGGTGACTGTTCTAATCTTGTTTGTTATTTTCGCAACATTTCGGTAGATAAACTCTCCGTACCTGTTTCAGTCACCATCGCGAAGTATTTTGCATTATCGCAACAGCTGTTTACCGTTGATTTTTTTTATTTTTACTAGCAGTGGTCGTTTATATCTGAAATGCGAGTGATAATAAGCCTTCTCAAGCTTTTATTACTCTCAGTGCCCTTCCAGTGGAGCTCTAATCAGTAGATTCTATGGAGTACCAGATGAGGCTGGTATTACTATACGAGGTGACTTCAATAATTTTCCAGACTCTTTTCGTACATGCATTTAAAATTGTTGTAGTCTCTTGAAAATTTAGTATATTATTGATATACATCTTATGAGAAGATTGACCAATTTTTATGATTGCATGTTCAAGTGTACAGGTAAATTCTGTTTTAAACATAGAAAAATGTCACAGAAATGTATGGAATGCTTCAGACTGCTTTTGGACCATCTTGTATCAATTGAGCATCAGTTTTAGAGTGGCATAAGCGATTCAAGGAAGGCAAGGTGTTCGTGAGAGATGATGAGAGATGTGGGAGAAGGAAAGAATTCAGAACACCAGATTTGATTGGCCAAATAAAGAATTTCATGAATAAGAACCGTCGTGAGTTTATAGAGAATAAGTTGGTTGGTTGGTTGTTTTTGTTTTACGGCATATCAATCCTTTTCGGGTTATTTAATGCCGAATCCAAAGATTTTGAGGAAAAACATTTTTTAATAGAATATATTTGTTGTTTTCACGTCGGTTTCTATTTAACCCATAGTTGAGATCCTAACAGGTACTACCACTCCGGGTCAGAGTGGACCTGGGAGCAATGGTAATTAAAGGATGGCTCCACACTCCCCAAAGCCCACAAGCCGGGGCCTCACCACTGGATATAAGTTTAAGGTCATATCCATGACCCCCATTGAGGGACTTTTACCCTCTGCAGGGGGCAGTCGGCGTATTCTAATACCCCACAGACAGGGTCATAGAGAATAAGTGCACAGTTTGATGTCAGTGTGGGAACTGTACGTTATTCCTACTGTATTCACGGGAATTGAAGATGCTGAAGATTTTCGCTAAGGGAGCCCAGAGAAGATCAGAAAGAAAGACAGTGTCATGACCAAGATTGGCACCAAGATATTTCCTTATCCTCCCTATAGTCCAGAACTTGTTCCCTGCGATTTTTGGTTATTCCCTAAGCTCAAGGAAACCTTTAGAGGCTTCCGTTACGAGACAATTGAAGATAATGAAAGATATCGTGACGAGGATAAGTGACATGCTTCCAGAATTGTTGGAACGGTACAGCAAGTGCATTGCAGCCGGGGGAGATTACTTCGAAGAGTACTTGGAGGGGGGGAGATTACTCTGAAGAGAGTTTAATGTGTGAACTATTAATAAAAGTTCCCATATGAAAAAAGTTTGGGAACTTATTGAAGACACCTCGTATGTATGCGTATATGTCTGTGAATTTGTATGTATAAAAGAGGTCTTTGGGAAGGGAGTTGACTTTTTTTTTTTTACTTCCCTAGTGTTCATATGATGTTCTATCTATAGGCGCTATTCTGTTTCTACGAGAGCCACTCTTAAAGTAATGCCTCCTATTTTTTATTCCGCTCAAATGGATAAGAGGGGGTTGCAAATTGCTTTACAATGATAACTAATACATTAATGACCTGAAAGTTTTTATCTCTCTATTGCAGATATTGACGATATGAGACTTTAAGAAAACAACCCCTGTTACAGACGTGTGTTGGAAGCAGAGATGTAGAAAAATTGAACTAATCAATATTCAATGGCGCTTGTTGATGCAGTTGATGTCAGCACAGCTTGAAGACAGGTTCATCGATTTCAGATTGCTGGTAGGTCATAAATGCATAAGACATAGTCATCACAATGCAATTTGCAATCATCCTTAACCCATTCGGTCAGAATAAAAAAAATAGTAGATATTACTACTACAAAAGCACATGAAAGTACTTACTGTGCGTCGTTTTAGTGATCTGTCCTCCCTAGTAGAACGCCAGCTGAAAATAAGCTTTTTTATAACTCGAAAAAGACCAAGCCAAGGCAAAACAGTTTAAGTATCAATCTACCTATCTGGTCGGAGTCCTTGCCTGGACCAATGTGATTTTCTTGTCTTCCATTACGTGCCTCAGATCGTCAGGATCACAGTTGGCGTCATGTTCAATTTGCTGGATATACATGGATCTAGGTCGTCCTATGCTCGTGCGCCCGCACCGTGGAGTCTGAAGATAGAGCATGCTTAAAAGACTTAATCTTCATCATAGCCATACTACTGATACACTACCTAAAAGTACTTCATTCAACTCCCACCTAAAGCTTAACATTCACAGGCAATCTGAATCGGGACAAATATATTGAGGTAATTGCCAAGGCTGCTGCAAAGACAGTGGGCTCTATTTATCGGGCTATAAGGTTACTCTGATTTGAGAGTATCCTGTAGCTATACAAAGCCACTATTCGCCCATGCATGGAGTACTGTCGCCATACCTGAGCTGGTGCATCTGCCAATAGTCTCTCACCCTTACACAGGTTTGAAAAAATAGTCGCCACCCTAATAGGCCCTGCACTAGCAACCAAACTCCAAACTCGGTCCTATCGTCGAAATGTGGCCTGTTTTACAGGTATTTTAATGGAATGTGTATCGACAAACTCACAGCACTTGTACACCTTCGACGTAGATAGCCTCGTCAAACTCACCAAGCATAACCCTAACCCCACCACCACACTGTATAGATCTCTAGATTTTCCTGTCTTCCATTAGCTGCTACTTAAATAGCTTCTTCCCTCGAACTGCTAAACTTTGGAATTCTCTCCCGGATTCCTACTTGCCTGACTGCACTGACATGCAGAAGTTCAAGTGTAATGTGAACAAATATCTCGCTGCCCAACTCCCTACACAGTGTCCCTGTAATTTGGTCTCAAATAGTAGCCCCTTACGACAAATTGTCACTGTGTTTTGCTTGATTGGAAATAAGTTGAATTATGGAAATCTTATTCTTATTCAGTCAGTCTTGACAGGGTAATTCCTAATTACAGGGTGGAACGATAAAGTTGTCGCCCTAAAGAAAACAACACTACAGCTTTATTTTAAAACCTTTATTGAAAAAATCATATCAGATAACTTGATTATGTGGGAGAGCTGATATTTATTCAATGTAGCCGCCTTTAGCCTCAATCACCGCCTCGATTCAGGTCCGGAACTGGGAGCATGCCTTTTCCACAAACGGCGAAGGAAGCTCAGCGAATACTCGGCGGATGCTGGCGATTAGGCCGGTTTTGGCATTGTGGAAAGTTGCGTTGGTGATGTGCTCGACGTATGACCAAACGGGTCAGCTCGGGAGGGGAGGGGGTCAGTAAGAGAAGGATACAAAGTCGTAGCACTCTTTCTGAAGTCAAGACTGGGTTTCTTTAGATTTGTGGGCCAACGCCGAGTTTTGCTGCCACATCTAGGATATGTCAGCGGCCAACTGATTGCACCAGAGGAACACCACACTATTCAGCATATGCCAGTTAACCTTTGGTGTTGACTTTGAAGATGTGAGGTGGCATGATCTGGCCCTCACTTGAAACTACACCAAAGACCATAACCGTGGCTTAGGATGCTGGTAATGGTCCTGTTGTTATAACTTGGTTGATAGAGAGCATGAGTTGCGCAGCGACGCATCTCCGATCTTACTTGTTGAACATTTTTTCACTTTCAAACATGATAGAAGGCTCCTACCACTTTTGGGATTTGTACACAACTGTCCAACTAGTAGATGGTTTGCAACAAAAAAGTAAACCGGTTTTCATCAAACGGAAAAGGAATCATGTCGTCTTTTTCTAGGGCGACAATTTTATCGTTTCACCGTGTGTACTCTTAGTATCGGCTGTATTGAGGATTGAAGCTATATAACATCTAGAAGACTGTGATTTAGAATTGAATACTTAGTACATTTATCCATTGCGCCACAAGTCCTTGCTACAGTAAGTTTTCAAAATCACAATCTTCTCAGTTAAGGTAAACTATTCTAGAGTCCTCATAATGGTTCCGATCAGTTATCTGGTTTGAATCGATCGATAGTTCGATCTCCCAAGCGTTTTTCCCGTTTTCTGTTAGCTTTGCTTAGCTTGATCTTCAGAGAAAAGATTCGTGTCTCACCCGAAGTATTTTATTGCAACTCAAGAAATATTTAAAACTCTTCTCGTTTGAATTTGTCGTTTTAGAAAGAAACATTCTTAACCGCAAGCGAATCGAATTTCATCTATCATCAAACAAACCAGACAAAAATCGATTATCAATTCACGCAGTTTCAACACATGCGAAGCGTTTTCGTACCAGAAGTATAAATTAGTAAGTGCAAGTGGAAATAGATGACCCTGCCGAGGTCATAAATCCATCGAACAAAATATTGTCTCCGAGTTCGAATATCATATAATAAATTAATTTGGTTGGTTTGGTTGTTTTTGTTTTACGGCATATCAACCCTTTTCGGGTTATTTAATGCCGAATCCAAAGATTTTGAAGAAAAATATTATTAATAGAATATATTTGTTGTTTTCACGTCGGTTTCTATTTAACCCATAGTTGGGACCCTAACAGGTACTACCACTCTGGGTCAGAGTGGACCTGGGAGCAATGGTAATTAAAGGGTGGCTCCACACTCCCCAAAGCCCACAAGCTGGAGCCTCACCACTGGATATAGTTTAAGGTCATATCCATGACCCCCATTGAGGGACTTTTACCCTCTGCAGGGGGGCAGTCGGCGTATTCTAATGCCCCACCGACAGGGCCTAAATTATCGTAATTTACAGACTATATAGCAAACTGCGTTTAATTAATCATATAAAATTCATCAGTTACAGTGTGACACGATAATGTATTTGGATAATGCATTAGTACTTGATTAATTATGATAATTTAATTTATATAATATTCTATGTGTCTCTTTCTAGTTAGTCTGTAAGCTTCCCTTTGAAAAGAGTCAAATATCAATAGACTTAAACTCCTTGGGTAATATAGCAACTTGAGTTTAATTAATCATATAAAATTAATACATACATCGTCTTGGATCGTTTGAAATGTCTTTGTTGAACAGATTCCTGCTCCTCCAAAGACAGATGGCATCTCAAGTAGGCCAAACGACAGCAGTTTAAAAGGTATGTCATAAATACATGTCTGACACACACAGAGCCTCAACCCCTGGACGAGAATAATCACGGTCCGTAAAATAGACTATTTAAGATATATGTAGATAAGGCAGCATATATTCCAAATAGTGAAGAAGCACATACATTTTAGTGATACATATAAACACCACACACAGACTATATATATATATATATATATATATATATATATATATATATATATATATTCGTATTCCTGTCTGTTTTGTTTGTTCACAATTTGATTAATATATACTTACTTTACACTCTCATTTTTTTCTATATATAGTATGATTCTTGCAAACCAGATACAATAAAAAGATCATCTCATTTGAATATTACATTAAGAAAAATCGATTTTATTAAATAGCGGGAGAGATTTTTATAAGTGTTCTATTTAAAATCGTTATTTAATAAATTTGAAACAATAATTATATTTATAACATATTTAATTAAATTTATTTTGGAAGTATTATTCCAACATCGATTTTTAAAAATCGTTGTTTTAGTGTTATTTGCCCCTTCGGAACATAAACAAAAAACAAAAACTATCACCAAATAAAATAATTTGGTAATCTCAATAAATTTCTAGCTTGAAAAAATAATTCCGAGTAGATAGAAAAATGTTTGGCTGTTATTGTTTTTTTTAATATTCAAAAAAAAAACACTTACAAAAAACTGAAAAGATTTCATGTGTTTGTTTTTATTATTCTATAAACGGCTATATAGAAATCGATAATTTTTTATGATGTGACCAACCTAAAGAAAACTAAAGATCTACTTTTTTTTCCTAATACGTTTAAATAACCTTTATAAATAATATGAAAGAAATTTTGAAAAGAAAGAAAATAACATTTTAGAGTGGGGGATAACTTTTCGATATTAATTTGACGTAAAATGAGCACCCTCTTTTTGGCCACCAAGCGTTCAACGAGACATGTCACCTCTAGCCTTTTTTCAAGTTTGGCGATCGAGGGAGGGGGGACAAAACACAAAACGTGACAAATACAATTTTGGGAGGGGGGAATTACATTTAAAACATAAAATAACGATAAATTTAATTAATTTTTAATTTGGGAAGGAGCATTGCAATGACGAAAAATTTCATTTAATTGTTTTGGGAATTAATTTTTGGTAGATCTTCATTTTTTTTTTTTAGGGGTTCTGCCTACTTGGCTAATTTTTTATTGTTTTTTTTGCGATCGCTCGGGCAGTCGCTGCTATTTTTATTGAAACAAAAGTTGTAATGATTTCTTTTTAATTATTTATTGGGGGGGGGTTCTTTTCAGTACTCAATATCCGGAGAATAGTTTCTTCTCTTTGTATCCCTTGTGCCGAAATATCTGGTGCAGAGGGTATCACGTACTTCTTATTCGGGGCGATTACATTTACATGTTTTTATCCGTTCTTTTATTTTTGTTGTGGAGGTACCACGTGGCCCATGATGAAAATGAGTAGTATAGCAGGTGTGTTCCAAACGGAACTTCATGTCAACCCAGGAACGCCGGGTACCCATACTACTAGTATATATATATATATATATATATATATATATATATATATATATATATATATATATATATATATATATATACCATTTTTTGGTATGGTGACAATACAACAGATATTATTTTTTTTTAATTGTTGGAATTTTTTTATATGAGTAATTTGTATATTTATTTATTTTAATCCATTTTCACCCCAAACAAGACACAGTGCCACTTTGAAGTAGGGGGCTACTACCGAGGACATAAGTTGCAGGGATATTATGAAGAGAGATATGCAGCAAGATGACTGTTCACATTACACTTGAACTTCTGCATGTCAGTACAGCGTGGAAAGCAGAATCCTGGAAAGAATTCCAAAATCAAGCAGTTCTGGGGAAGAAGCTATTGGAATAGAAGGCTTTCTTACAACTAGGGATTTCTACTGTGAAAGGGTGGGATTTAGCTGCTTGTCGGGTTTGTGGGGGTATTTACGTCGAGGTGCTACAAATGCTTTATTTATGTATTTGTGGACTGTTATCCTGATCTTTATAGTTATTGGTTCAGCATATCTATCCCGTTGCGGTTAACAACCTGACGAAGGCCATAGGAATAGTTGGCCGAAGCGTCGTGAAACAACAACTGTAAAGATGAAAGTCCGCAAATAAATAAATATACTTGCAATTGAATGTTTATCTCTTTTTTTTTTCATTATAATACAGTTCACAGAAGTCCCTCCCTCATCCTGGGGGGAACATTTGATCTTTATATGAGATACATATGTTACATATATGTCTAGCTGGTGATCATCTAGCTATTAAAATAACCAAAAGTCATAGGAAGCAAGAACTGGACTCTAGGGAGGATGAGGAACTGTCTTGATGCCCATCACAACATCTTTCTTTTTGACCTTCTTTGAGCATCCTTGGGACAAACTTCGCACAAATCTTCCGCATCTTCAGTTCCTCACGAATAATTGTGTGTATAATTTCCACACTGACATCAAACTGTGCACTTATTGTCTCTATAGACACACGACGGTCTTTATCCATGAAATGCTTTATTTGGCCAATCAAATCTGATGTTCCACTTCCTTACTCCTGTTACATATATGTCTGGCTGGTGATCATCTAGCTATTAAAATGGACAGTTATTTTATTTAGCAATGAATACGAGACACTTTGTTTATAAAAAAATACGTTTATTTTACGGTATATTTAATATACACACTTCAACACAATGACGACGGTGGGGTTCGTGGTAGGGGTGGTTGAAAACTGTGTTAACATCTGTCCGTCTCTCTGACTGTCTGCCTGTTGCTTTGTTTCTCTCCTCTTTTTATTGATATCTCTTCGACCTGTTAACCTATTTCCTCGCCAGCTTGTTATTGCACTTTTGCTGGTTTGCGGTCTGACCCATGATTGATTGACGTCATGGATCCAGATCGCTACAAATCCCGAGATTTCATTGTTTCTTTTCGTTTGCCTAGATGTTGCTGAGGTCACCTTTTCCTGGGACCGACCGTTCTTTGATCGGCTTGAATTCCCATTGTTTATTTTCCTGCTTGCCTGGACACAGTTCGCCCGCACCCCTCCTTAACACATAGATATTTGAATATGCTATTAAATTTTACAAACACTGAGTTAGTAAATAAAGTTAGGGTATAATGTTTCTCTTCTCAATTAATCATTTAAATATGTTATAGTATATATTTCTTTTTGGTCTCTTGGTCTGATTGAATCCCAGGACAAGAATCTAGTCTGGTAGAGTATCCAGCTTCGTGCTTTTAGATGAGGTAACACTATTTGAAGAAATTGTACCACTCCTCGTAAAAGCCAGTGTGGGTCACCGAGGAGATCTTTTTCAGCAAAATCCCACCCACACAGTAGAAATTCCCAAGTGTGAGAAAGCCTTCTACTTTAATAGTTTCTTCCCTAGAACTGCTAGATTTTAGAATTTCCTTCCGGGTCCCTGCTTTCCTAATTGTACCGACATGCAGATGTTAATGTGTAATGTAAACAGACATCTTGCAGCTCAACTCCTTACATAGTACCCTTGCAAATTATATCCCATATAGTAGTACCTTTCATCAAAGTGGACCTGTGCCTTCTTTGAGGTAAAAATGCAATGAAAATAAAGCAAAAATTTCTATGCATAAAATATATGGATAAATATAAAAGCGAAAATGTATGTATGTATGTATGTATGTATGTATGTGTGTGTATTCGCTTTTTCTGTATGTCTACAAAAGGCTTTTTTTTCAGAGAAGCGGTCGGTCGGTTCACACCTTTTTAAAACTTTTTATATCACATATAAATCGTAATTTCTCAGAGTTAACAACGAAGCTCGCCTGTCTATTTAATTTGTTCGATTTCGGGAACATAAATATTCGAAATTTGTCGCTCGCCGCATGTGGGTTAGTCTTTTTCCTATAACATCTTGGGAAAAATAAAAATAAAAATAAAAATAAAAAAAGCGTTCCGCAGTAAATGAAATACTATCCCGCAGTCAAACTTGACCTCATTAATTCATTAAAACGGGCACCTGCCAAATCCAAGTAATTAAATAAATTCAAACGTGTTTTCGTTAGCATCTCGCGGTGGGGCAATCGTTAACGTCGCACTTTTTTTTTTTTTTCACACTTTAATTTACAACTTTGCCTCAACGGTTCGGGTTCGATCCTCATACTTACTTTTTTTTTTAAACCCCACCCCCACCCCCGGAGTTTCCACACACACCTCCAAACACTCGGGCAACGCCGGGTACCCCTCGCTAGTATATATATATATATATATATATATATATATATATATATATATATATATATATATATATAAGTACGAAACGGTGGCGAATATGGAGTTACTTTCCCCGTGAAATATTCATCTAATAAAACTAGTTGGTTTACTGAACTCGATTACGGCTATCGTGACGGACACTTAAGTACACCGGAAGTCGTAAAAGGCTACACCCAAATAGCCGGAAAAAATACCTGCTTCTTAGCTTGTAGCGTATCAAAGGAGACCGGAAGTCCATTTGCTGTCTGAAACTTTGGAACAATCCACCATATTTTATTGTGCTTCTCTTTGCTTCTTTTATTCATTAGCCAACTCTTTCTTTTTTCTTCCTTTCTTTCTATCTTGAAAAAAGTAAAGAGAGAAGGTTAATTCTAAACTTAGTCCAATGAAAGGTGATCATCTAAGGAAGAGGTGGGTAAGTAATTTTCCGAGGGTCGGGGTGGAGGTGGGAATGAGAAATTGGGACAGTTTTGAAGAACCGAAGTAATGCATCTCCATCTCTATCTCTACTATTATATAAAAGGAATTGTGTCTGTGTGTCCGTTTCCCTATGCTTAACGTTCACAGGGAAGTTGAGTTGAAGCGGATACATCGAGAGGATTACCAAGGCTGCTGCGAGGAAGTTGGGCCCTCTCTAACGTGCTAGAAAGTTACGTACGCCTGAAAGTATCTCGTACCCTTACAAGGCCATCATCCGCCAGTGTATGGAGTATTGTTGTCACATTTGGGCTGGTACATCTGCTACTAGTTTCTCGCTCCTGGACAGGATTCTAAAGAGAGTCGCCAATCTGATAGGTCCTGAACTGTCATCTAAGCTTCAACCTCTGTCCCATCAACGAAATGTTGCATCCCCCTGCTTGTTTTACAAGTATTTTAATGGTGGACACCTGTACAACGTACGGAGGCACATCAATGGGGGGGAGAACACATGCTCAAGTATATATATATATAAAAAAAACAAATACGTAAACATAAAAATATAAATATACACATATACATACATATACATGCATGCATATATATATAAATACATATACACACATTTTTTTATATATACTTAGGCATGTGTTCTCTCCCCATTGATGTGCCTCCGTACGTTGTACAAGTGTACGTGTGTGTGTGTGTGTGTGTGTGTGTGTGTGCGTGTGTTTTATTTATTTACTTATCATAAACAATTATTTATTAATATTTTAATTTTTTAATTTATTTTTAATTTATTTTATTTACTTACTGATATTCTTACATATCATTATACTATCAAAATAAATCTGTAACGCATAATTCATTAATTTATCATTCTATTTTTCCGTTTCTTTTTCTTTCCTTTTTTATAAACAATAAATATCTTTCAATCTCTCCCCGCCCGGCTAAATCAATTTAAATCCCTTTTTCAACGCATTCCTTCATCCTCCCACCACACCATGCCCACTAACATTA
>NC_136505.1:101315754-101395754 GCF_053919585.1 Euprymna scolopes
CATGATGGAAAGCATCCTATCGATCTTGGAATTTGTACACAACTAGCCAACTATTAGATGGTCTACAACAACAAAAATGAAAACTGGTTTTCATCAAACGGAAATGGAATCATGTCGTGTTTTCTAGGGCAATAATTTTATCGTTCCACCCTGTATACAACAAAGAGGTGGTACTTTAAGGTTATGAATGCTTAAGTTCAATCATCATACCAATGTTATTTGAAATCCGCTTAGATCCATTCGGGCAGAATAAAAATAGAAGGCATTGCAATTGGAACGCCCCTTGTATATATAACTAGCGGGGGTACCCGGCGTTGCCCGAGTGTTTGTTTGCGGGACGGGGGGTGAGTTTTAAAAAATGTTATGGTAGGTAAGTAGGAAGGATCAAACCCGGAGTCATGAGTAAAAGTAGGAAAATAAAGTGTGAAAAAAAAACAACAAAAAAAAACATCTGCAACGTTAACAGTTCGGCCACCAAGAAAAGTCCATTCCAGTTGTTTAGGAAAAAAAACAAAAAAAAAAAACGACTACGGTAGTTCGGCGCGAACGTGAAAATATAATGTGAATTGTCTAGCACGCTAACCACTACGCCACAGAGCACTGCAGCTTAGTTTAGTGATTTTAAATAACTTCACATGAAAGAACTACGAAGCCAAACCGGTGTTCTCTTCTCAACTGTTCCTTGTGAACGACCCCCAAACGGTGTTAAGTGGTGGCAGGGGGAGGAGGAATTTATTAGAGAGAAAATATTTTACCAATTCCATTGATCTTAACCGATTTTGGCCGTGACTTCTCAGCAGAAAAAGTATAGAAATCTAAGATTATCGAGGAATTTGAGAAATAATAAGCCTATAACACACCTCAGATATTGTTCTGCCGTTTGTGCATATTATATTTGCATGAAATATCTTGATTTTTAATCCTATTAATGTCAAAATCAAACGGGAAAAAATGAGTTCATTTTATTTATATAGAGAGAGAAGAGAAGAGAAGAGAAGAAGATAAGGAAAGCTCAAACATTTCAGACATTGTACTCAACTTTAATTGGTGTTAGTGCACTTCGCTGATCTTCGCTATTTTTTAAATAGTATTTTCAAGTTTAATTAAAGTTTTATAGTATCTGTTTTTATTAAATTGCAAGGTTAAAGTACAGACTATGTACAAAACACCCCCCACCACATATCAAAAATGGCTTTCTAAATAATAACGCTATTATTTCAGCACGGATCAATTAGTGCACTAGTACTCTTTAATTGAAATGCGTATGAATTCGAACCGGCTTTTCCCATAATTGCTCCATTTTCTACAGTTTTTGCATGTTCTTCGAATGTAAAGAATCTTTTTATAAAATTGAAATTCAAGAACCGAGTTTATGCTGCAGCCAATTATGAACGAAGGCTCCTTATGACAAGCTTCCATGTTGAACAACATTTTTTGATTCATATATATACACACACACACATATATATATATATATATATATATATAGGGTGGCCCACGTAATATATATATATATATATATATATATATATATATATATATATATATATATATATATATATACAGGGTGGCCCACGTAAAAGTAACCCAAACAAAAATAGTAGAGAGGAGGAACATTATTATTATTATTATTATTATTATTATTATTATTATTATTATTATTATTATTATTATTATTATTATTATTATATCAGTGATCTGTGAGACGTGTTGAATGTAGCGCCAAGTAGTTGGAAAAAGAACTTAATTTTGTCTTGTGGTGTCAGTTGGTTGTAAGAGAAAGATTAGAGAGACCGGGCTACTTTTAAGTGGAGCACACACACGCACACACACACACACACACACATACATATATATATATATGTATATATATATATATATATATATATATATATATAATCTAGCAGGATGGCCCGACGTTGCCCAAGATTTAATGGTGATCAAAGAATGTTTCACACTCAAATAGCCTGATCGATTACCTGCTTTAATTAGGGACTCATTGCGATGCGCCTGAATAAAGCTTCATTGTTTTACGCGTAAATTTATACTTCCGTATATTAATTTATGTGATTAAATTAAGTAATATATATATATATATATATATATATATATATATATATAACTTTTTTTGAATTGAACAATAAATTCATAAAACTATATTTTTAATCTTAAGTTTGCATTTTCCTATCTTGGTTGTATTGAGCTTTTCTTATTTGGTTTGGGTTACTATATAAATATTGATATTTATATTTACTGCAAGTTTACAGGACCTTTTGGCTTCTATATTTAATCTTTACTGATTGCTTATATATATGTACATGGATTTGTTGTTGTTTTTTTTTGGGGGGGGTAACGATAAATACGGTTAAATAGTGGCTTCGCCTCGGAGCTCATTTTTATTATATTAGAAAGTCGCCCATATATATATATATATATATATATATATATATATATATATATATATGGTTTAATTGTGGTTTTAACTTTTTCCGTGTGTGAGAGAGTGAGTTTGTGAACGTGAAAATGGCTGGGTCGATTCTTTTTAATTTCTCACGAAGGTATTGGATGTGTCGTAGAGTGTTCTAACGTAAGTTTTGTATCGGAATACCTCTGATAAGTATGGAAAATGTTATATAACCTAACATCACAAGTGAATTTTAGAAGTTTTATCACCGCACAGACAAGCCCAGCCTATAAAATTAACTTTAGATTCTTTTAGAAGACAGAGGCGCGTTCGCAATGAATCTTTCTTTTTGAAGCACAATTAGAAAATGATAATTGACTTTTGTACGTTTAACTTTAATTCAAGCAATTATGGAAGAATACCCCTGTCTTCGTGATTCTTTAATTTTCAGACCCTGTACCTTTTGACACCGCACAGAACTAGACGCACACTGACGGTACAGGATTAGAAAAAAAAAAAAACACAACGGCCTCCACCGGAGTGATTGTCGAGGACGTACGATCACATCTACTCAATTTGTAACAGAAGGCACAGTGCAATAAAATGTTCAATTTACGAAGAATATGTTTGTGAATTCTTAAGATTGTAATGTTATATCTATTGTGACTGAAAACTTGCCATAAGTCATTAACTCTTGTCCTCGAGTGGCTGTTAGCCTTAATAAGTAATGATTCATCAGCAAGAAGGGCAGAAACACGCATCTACGTATCTAAAGAAGGTCGGCGGTTTCATCGACCGAAGCGTTCTGAATGTAAAAAAAAAACTAATAGAAAGTATGAATTAATTGTTTATTGTTAACGCAATACAAATGTAGAAATCGATAAAGCTATCCAGTTAATCGATTAAAAACTTAGGGATCGATAACACAGTATTTCGTATGGAGAAGGTTTGGAGTAGTTCGTCTAATTGGATAACGATCAAAAACTAATCGATAATATTGAACTGGTAACGCGATGTGCAGTTTATTGAAGTCATCCTTCTTCATCATAGTCGTAAATATGTTTTCAGATATCTGTACGTCGGGTGTTGGCGGCCATTTGTATTTTTACCATGGATAATATAAATCTATCTATACTCCTATAAATTTTTTTTTTGGGTGGAAGGGGGGAGTTGATATTCATATTAACAAGGCAGATAGCCATTAGTCGCGTGCTCTCGGTTAATGAATAAATGCGTGAATGTAGGATTGACATGAAATTCTTAAAGATAAAATAAAATTACCGAAAAATTGACTGAATTTACTTAAATAAATAAAAAGTAAATGACTTAGAATGAGTTTAATGAACTTAAGGATGAATTGAATGACCTTAAGAATGACTTGAATGCTTAAAAAAATAACTGGAATTCTTCAAAAACAACTTGAATGATCTGGAGAATGACTTGAATGGCTTTGAGACTGACTGGTTGTAAAGTGGGTGATCATTTTACATAAAATTAATACAGAAAAGTAATCCCCTACTTTATATCACAAAGTTACAAACATAAATACAGCATGTAGTAAGAACAGATACTACATTTTGATCTTGGCCAAAAGGCCAAAAAAGGGTATTTATTTGCTTCCTCACCGAGCAAATTAGACACAAGGCCGATTTTTAATGTGAGAAGTGAAGGGGAAATGGGGACCAACTCCCCGGGGAGTAGGGGAGCTTGATAGTGACAATTGGTATGAAGGGTTGCCCCTACATTGACCAAGGTCTTATATGCCTGCCTCCACATATGGTCTTTGCTTGCAGTATGTATTTATTTGCTTCCCCACTGAGCAAATTAGGCAGAAGGCCGTTTTTTAATGTGGAGAGAGAGAGGGAGGGGAGGGAAAAAGGGGACCAGCTCCTGATGGGTGGGAAATGGGAGCTGGATAGTGACAATTGGTATGAAGGGTTGCCCCTATATTGACCAAGGTCTGATATGTGGGGTTATCCCCACATATGGTCTTTCCTTGCAGTATCTGCCGGAACAGATACGGTATTTATTTGCTCCCCCACCGAGCAAATTAGGCACAAGGCCGATTTTTAATGTGAGGAGTAAAGGGGAAATGGGGACCAACTCCCTGGGGAGTAGGGGAGCTGGATAGTGACAATTGGTATGAAGTATTTATTTGCTCCCCCACCGAGCAAATTAGGCACAAGGCCAATTTTTAATGTGAGGAGTGAAGGGAGGGGGAAGGGAAAAAGGGGACCAGCTCCCAAGAGGTGGGAAATGGGAGATGGTTAAAGGTCAGGCATGTGGGGTTGCCCCCACATCTGGTCTTAGCTAGTCATAGCTTGCAGCATCTGCCGGAACAGATGGTATTTATTTGCTCCCCCACCGAGCAAATTAGGCACAAGGCCAATTTTTAATGTGAGGAGTGAAGGGAGGGGGAAGGGAAAAAGGGGACCAGCTCCCGAGAGGTGGGAAATGGGAGCTGGTTAAAGGTCAGGCATGTAGGGTTGCCCCCACATCTGGTCTTTGCTAGTCATAGCTTGCAGTATCTGCCGGAACAGATGGTATTTATTTGCTCCCCCACTGAGCAAATTAGGCACAAGGCCGTTTTTAATGTGAGGTAAAAACCAGCTCCCCTAAAAGTAGGCAAAAAAGGGGCACTCTGGTTATCAAAAATAATAATTGTCCCAGTATAGAGGGTTTCCCCTCCATTGACTGGTACAAATTATCTTAAGTGCAGCATCTGCCGGAACAGATGGTATTTATTTGCTCCCCCACCGAGCAAATTAGGCACAAGGCCAATTTTTAATGTGAGGAGTGAAGGGAGGGGGAAGGGAAAAAGGGGACCAGCTCCCAAGAGGTGGGAAATGGGAGATGGTTAAAGGTCAGGCATGTGGGGTTGCCCCCACATCTGGTCTTAGCTAGTCATAGCTTGCAGCATCTGCCGGAACAGATGGTATTTATTTGCTCCCCCACCGAGCAAATTAGGCACAAGGCCAATTTTTAATGTGAGGAGTGAAGGGAGGGGGAAGGGAAAAAGGGGACCAGCTCCCGAGAGGTGGGAAATGGGAGCTGGTTAAAGGTCAGGCATGTAGGGTTGCCCCCACATCTGGTCTTTGCTAGTCATAGCTTGCAGTATCTGCCGGAACAGATGGTATTTATTTGCTCCCCCACTGAGCAAATTAGGCACAAGGCCGTTTTTAATGTGAGGTAAAAACCAGCTCCCCTAAAAGTAGGCAAAAAAGGGGCACTCTGGTTATCAAAAATAATAATTGTCCCAGTATAGAGGGTTTCCCCTCCATTGACTGGTACAAATTATCTTAAGTGCAGCATCTGCCGGAACAGATGGTATTTATTTGCTCCCCCACCGAGCAAATTAGGCACAAGGCCAATTTTTAATGTGAGGAGTGAAGGGAGGGGGAAGGGAAAAAAGGGGACCAGCTCCCGAGAGGTGGGAAATGGGAGCTGGTTAAAGGTCAGGTATGTGGGGTTGCCCCCACATCTGGTCTTTGCTAGTCATAGCTAGTCATAGCTTGCAGTATCTGCCAGAACAGATACTACACTTTGATCTGGCCAAAAAGCTATTAACAACATAACGTTGATCTTAACCAAAATTGACAAGCACAACAGTGTTACGGACAGACCGACCGACGGACCGATGGAGTGACTTATAGAGTCGCTTGCACGCGACTAAAAATCTTCTTTTTTTTTTTTTTTTTTTTTTTTTTTTTAAATAGGAAATAAAATTTTGTTGTATATGGGTTGTGGAATTGCATTCATCTGCAAAAGATCTAGCTAATTTGCATATTCTTTTAATCATTCATTTTAATTAATTTCCTATTAGTTTTTTTCGGTTTTCTTATGGGATGATCATCTTTAGTTAACTATTGCGTGCAATTATATTTATATAGAAATTCTACATGATTTATACTTGTGTAACATTTGCATAAAAAGCTTATAGTAAAGACAAAACTCTTTCCATAATATATTTATGTATGCATATATATTTTTGTTTAAAAAAGTTTGTCTGCCAAACTCCTCCTACAGTTGTTTGTCTACATATATGAAACTTGATATGTAAGATATTTGAACCCATGCGAAACTTTATATTTAGGTTTTAGCCGAAGAAAATCCGTTCAAAAATGTGAAAATTTTTAAAAATGAAATTTGGCAGGTGAAGGTCGAACGACGCCATTACTAATATGCATGCGCAACGTAATAGCTATTCGTTCACGATTTAATTTTTAGCTTTGTAGCAAACATGTCTTCATAGCTTAGTCGTTAACGGAAAAGAGGAAAAAGTAAATCGTGAGCTAAATGTTTTGGTTTCGATTCTCGGTGGTGGCGCACGAGTAATTCTGTTTAAACATTTTCAATCATTACTATATATTGGGTCCAATATATTATAACAATAAATACGAAATCTGCATTAATAAAAATATCATATTTAAGCGTATTTTACGATCAGGCAATGTCGGGCGACATGCTAGTATTAATCTAAAGACGTTAATATATTTATGAATTTTTTTACATAAGGATTGATAATTTGGATTATTTGGATTATTTTAACTATTCTTTTTTTTTTGTAAAATAGCGAGAATGCGCGGATGTAAATTCATACGAAGTGACGAGGGGAAAAATACTATGAAAAAAGAGAACGATCACGGTGAAGTCGAGATAACGTTCGAGATCTTGTGGACGACGAAATAACGTTTGAGATCTCATGGGAGACGTGGATAACGTTCGCGATCACGTACAGGGCGTGAATGTCGTTTGAGAAGACGATCAGGTGGGGGACGTCACAGCAGTAAAGAAAGAATGAGGAACCGTAATGCACTTGCTATAATCCTTATCCCTGAGTGGCTTCCGGGCCTTGATAAGTTGTGACCACCGTGTAAAAAAGAAAACAATAAATAAAAATAAAAAAAATAAATGGTGTTGCCACAAAGAAAAAGCGGGTTGGAGTTGTTTCCTGTCCTTTGTTTTGGTCTTCTTTGCAACTAAAACCGGACACAACGTGTGTTACTTCTCAGGCGACGTTACGTTTTCATCTCCACGTTTCAGCCGATGTAACATCCAATCTTCTTTATGTCTACTTTGTCGCACTTGGTAATCTGCACGGAGTTTCGAACGGAACTCTTTATTTAACAGACAAGTCTGGCATTTTTTTTTTACAATAAAGTCACCACTTATAAAGGCCCGAGAGCAACTCGAGGATAAGGGTTAATAAATGTACGGTTGTCATCAGGACCACAGTGTAATAATCGTTAGTAGTGGGAATAAATGCAACTTTGTTTGCGCACGTGAGTTCGTTCCTTATAGACTCCGAAACGTTTAAACAGATTTTCTTTAAAATTTGCAGGATTTTAGTGTATAAGTCTGGGAGTGATCTTAGTTAAGTTTTGTCTCAGAATACCTCCGATAATTACCGATAATCGATAATTGAAACCGTTATTTTAATTCATATATCATCGGTAAAGCCATTTTTTTCCATGTCGTCGCTTAGTAACAATGATAAAGCAACTGGCCATGAAAATTCTACTGTGGGTAAGTTGATAGTATGTTTTTGTTTCTTTTTTATGTTGTTTTGTTTATGTTTTTTTTGTTTATTTATTTATTTATTTATTTATTTATTTATTTATTTATTTATTTATTTTGCATAAGTGGTCCGTAGGTTCAAGCCCCGCATGTAAATTTCTTTCTTTTTTTTTTATTAACTGCAAAGAATTTTAGAAGACTTGAATTTACGAGTTTATTTATTTATTATTATTTTTATTGATTTTTTTATGTTTTATTTTATTTATTTATTTATTTTGCATGACATGGTCTGTAAGTTCAAACCCCGCACGTAAATCTCTTAAAGTTTTTTTTTTTTCGTTACATGGAAATAAGTTTATTTATAAGATCGGAAAATTTACGTGTGTGTGTATATTTTTAAAATATCTATTATTTTTGCAATATAAAAGTAGATTACAGTACTTTAATTAAACTTTATAATTGATTACAGAAAAAAATATTAAACTACGCTTAAATATGGTATTTTAATTCATGCAGATTTTGTATTTATCATTATTATTATAGAGCCAACTCTCTATTGATTATTATATTGTACCCAATACAAAGTATTAGCTGCCCGGCTTTGACAAGTAGTAAAATACGCTTAAATATATATTTTTTAATTTTATACAGATTTCATATTTATTATTAGAAAGCCGATACTTTATTGATTTATTTATTTTTATTTTCCAAAAGAAAAAGAAAAAAAAATACTTTATAACTGTTTTTAAAGAAACATAGATTTGTCTCTGATGAGTGGTTTAGTGGATCTCCACTATTTAACGAAATAAGGCCTACTTTATAAAAATGTTAATTGAATATTATAAGTATGAATTAAACAAGAAACACTCGTCTAGCTGTAAACACTATCAATAATTCCCCCCACTCTTTATCTGTGCCTAAACCTAAACGTAGATCCCATGAACAAAGCTTCTTTCTTAGAACTGCACGCCTGTGGAATTGTCTTCCGTTTTCCTGCTTTCCGGCTGACTACAATATGGTTGTCTTCAAGTCTAACGTAAATAAGTTCTTGATGAGCCGTTCCATATAAGTTATCAAATTTACCAAATTTTCATTACTAATGATTACTATATTGTCCAATTTCTACTGTACACTCTTTAACCCTTATCCTTGAGTGGCCTCTTGGCCTTGACAATGTGGTGATGCCTATGTAAAAAAAAATATTCTGGTTATGAATGATAACTAACAATATATATATATATATATAAAATATTCTGGTTATGAATGATAACTAACAATATATATATATATATATATATATATATATATATACACACACTTATATAAGTAACATATATATATATATATATACACACACTTATATAAGTAACAAGTTCATAAAATGTTTATTAATACTAGATTGTCGAATGTTGAACTGATTAAAGTTTGTGATATGTAAAAATTAAAAATATTACTTTATAAATAAAAAATAATAATGATGGTGGTGATATTGATAAGAAATTTCTATAAAAAATATATAAATAAATAAATTAAAATTAAGGTAAAAGTAAATAACCAAATAATTTACAATTCAACATTAGCAGAAATTAAGTATAACTTAATAACTTATTGAAATAATTTTTAATGCTAACATTTTATATTGAACAGATTAGTGAATTAATTTATAATATAAATCGATTTAATTTTTTTAATAATATTAAGTGAAAGACAGTAGAACTATATTAAATTTGCTTATTAGTTGAATATGAATGACTATGGGTTGGGAATGTTTATAGTAGGAATGTTAAAAAAATAAATATAAGAAAAGTTAATATATCGTTAGATTTGTTCTAAGGGAGGTAACACTATCTCACTTTAATTAAATTAATTTTAACTATTTACAATTACATTAAAAAAGAGTTTTCAGAATTTTTTTAACTTAACCTAACCTAAGTATAGGTTTTAAATTGAATGATTCTAAGAATTTTAAGTAAGTATAGATTTTGAATTGAATGATTCTAAGAATTTTAAGTGCAATAATAATAAGCTTGATTATAATAGTCAACAGAATTGAATTATGTATGGTTTTCAATTCAAATCAATTAATTATTTATGATAACCGTAAAGATCAATTTCCATAGCTTATTTTAGTTTCGTATATACAAACATGTATAATAGTTTATAATTCATTGATGTTATTTTCATAAGTATGTATACACAAATTAGAATTAATCAATTTACTAATTATTAAATAGAACTTTTTGGTAGAAGATTCATAAATTAATGTAGATTGTTACTACGAATAGATAGGTTTAATGACTTTGTTTGATGAAACTCAAAATGGCGTAATGGAAAAATGTTAAAGATATATGCAGCTTCTCTTCCAATTTTCAGATTTTAATCGTGTCAAATCACACTTCATTTCCTTTTGACGGATTGATTATTGCTATTTCTTCTGATGAGTTAAGATCATAATAGATTCACTGATTGATATAATAATTAAGTGATTGATTTTGCGCTACGAAACAGATGCTGTCAAGACTTGTATAAGTCAACTGAATTAAAGGAATAATGGTCAACATCATGAATTTCGGAATATAGTTTTGTCATTCATCCTCTCTCTCTCTCTCTCTCTCTCTCTCTCTCTCTTTCTGTCTATCTATATATATATATATACACACATAGAGTACTGTTTCGCTGTATCACAGCTCATCAGTGTGGCTAAACAGGCAAATACCTCAAGCCAAGAGCGAAACCCGACCGCCCGTACGACAGTCAAGGCTCCTAACCATTACGATATATATATATATATCTCGTAATGGTTAGGAGCCTTGACTGTCGTACGGGCGGTCGGGTTTCGCTCTTGGTTCGAGGTAGTTGCCTGTTTAGCCACACTGATGAGCTGTGATACAGCGAAACAGTACTCTATGTGGATATATATATATATATATATATATATCGTAATGGTTAGGAGCCTTGACTGTCGTACGGGCGGTCGGGTTTCGCTCTTGGCTTGAGGTAGTTGCCTGTTTAGCCACTTCAAAAAAAGCCTGCAAATTTTCATATAGTTTCATCCCATAGAACCAAATATATGAGCTTTTCAATATTCAATTTGTCTACCAGTATATATATATATATATATATATATATATGTAGTGAGAGAGAGAGATTTACCAACTTTTTTGGCAATTTTATAAGTTCCAAATTCCAGCGATTATTTATCAGAATTCAACAAATGAAGACTCGTTGGAAAAGTAATCGCTTGAATTGTGTAGTGGGCTATTTGATATGTGCCCTTAATATTGCACATTAACGTGATCATCCATCACCAGGGCCATTTTTGGCACTTTTTTATAGCCATAAAATGTTTCAATAAGTCATTTGTTTTCCTAGTTTTGTATATGAATTACAAAATATTTCCCCTAATCCTTTGGCCTTGGCGGATGGGAAACAAAAACTTGCTGCTATGGTTTCAAATTATCTTAAATAAACGAAAGGGGAGACTTGATTCCAAATATTTCTCATATGTTATATTTTCCCCTCTTCGGTTTTCATACATAAAGTAAATTTCACACTATAAGGATTATTTGACACTGAAAATATTCATAATCGTACCCTATTTCCAAAAAAGGGGAGATATAACATATGAGAAATGTTTGGAATCAAGTCTCCTCTTGCTGTTTTTCAGATCATTTGAAACGATAGCAGCAAGTTGTAGTCTCTCCCTCCATCAAGGCCAGATGTTTTAATATATATATATGTATATATATGTATATATATGTATATATATATGTATATATATATGTATATATATGTATATGTATATGTATATATATATGTATATGTATATATATATGTCTATGTATATATATATATGTATATATATATATGTATATATGTATATGTATATATATATGTAAATACATATGTATATATATGTATATGTATATATATATGTATATGTATATATATGTATATATATATGTATATATATGTATATGTATACATGTATATATATGTATATGTATATATGTGTATATGCATATATATATATATATATATATACTTGGAAGAAAATGAGACGTTACTCGGGATTGAATGATGACCAACGAATATTTACCACACCCATATATTTATTGTCAGCGAAATTGGTCAAATCGCTTTTTTTTTTAATCAAATCGATTGGTTATCTGCTCTAGTTGGGGACCCATCACGGTGCACAGGGAGAGTGCTTCACGTGCATCCTCGCAGTGATTTAGTGCACAACACATTGTAGTCTACATTGTACTGTAGAGCACTTACTGTTGATTTTATAAATTATTTTATATAATGGCTTGAATTAAAGTTAAAATGCAAAAGTCAAGTATCATGATTGAATTGTGCTCTTAACAGAAACCTTCATTTCGAACGCACCCCTGAATCTACTGTTGATTTTACATGCGAGCCTTTCGACGTGTGCGGTAATAAAACTTCTCTAATGCACTTATGATTTTAGACTGTGTAAGGTGTTAACTTTGGTTCAAATCAACTGTTTCTCCTTTCATCGGATCTTTTCAATTATTGGTACTTATTGAAGACATTTGGCTACAAAACCTATCTAAGAACACTGCCATGCACAAAAAGTACCTTCGTGTGAATTTTCATAAAAATCGACCGAGAATAATTTTTTTGTATCCGATTGTTATTTTTCGTGGATTTCTCAAGATGCTTCAAATTTCTTTTATTTTATTTTTGTAATTTTACAAGGGGGCGGGTAAAATACGCTTAAATATGATATTTTAGTTTGTCTACATTTCGTATATTTTATTATGAAGTCGTGATTTCAAAAGTAAAAAAAAAAAGTATTTGGGTGCCATCAGTTAGAATCGAAACCGTAGCATTCAAACCATTATCACTGTTACCAAAGTGACACCCATATGAACTGATTAAAAATAAACTAAAATGCAAAAAATGTATAACGACTTTTTCAATTTTGACCCCTTTTTGACCTCTTAAAAACTATTTTAACCAGCTAAAGACCCATAAAAGAACGGTCCATAAAAAAATCCAATCATTTGAGGTTCCTAGCGCTGTTCTGTGACTTTTAGTTTCAAAAGAGATAAAGTTTGAAAATATGGAGACAGGCAAACAGACAGACAAACGTAGTGAGTTTTATAAATTGGATTTTGTATTGAATCTTAATTTGGTTTGATTTATAATATTTATAATATTTATAATGCCGATTTGATGATGAATTGGTTTTTAATGTTAACATTACGAATCGGACTCCTTTTTATGAGAACATTGAATTTATGACCATTTCGCCTTTTGGAACATATTCTTTCATTTGTGATATTTTTTTTTTTTTTTTTTTTTTTTTTTCATTTTTCTCTTCTTTTTCCATTTCATGCACTCTTTTACATTATCAAACATTACGTTTCTGAATTTTTGAGATGAGGATTGGTTATTCGTATTATTTGGATTCATCGGACTACTTTCCCCATCTTGAGTGTGATTTTCACAACGTTTCGATCGATGTAACCTCTAACCATCTTAAGGTGTATCTTGTCGAACTCGGGAATGTTTCTGTCGAACTCAGAAATTTAGACGGAATTTCGATTGGAACCCTTCATTTAATTTACGGGGGGTAGCATGTTCTCGTTCCGTCAGCCATGACTGGATAGAGATCCTAAGTAATTCGCAATTGTATTTATTGGTCGCCCACTCTAAGAACGAAGGAGAATATCACTTTTACAATTGATTTTTCCGAGTACTCTAACTACTGCGGCACGTGTCCAAAATTCCGTCTAAAATCCCGAGTTCGACAGAAACATCCCCGAGTTCGAAAAGATACACCTGAAAAAGGTCTGAGGTTACATCGACCTAGAAGTTGCGAAAATAACACTCAAGATGAGAACAGTAGTCCAAAACATTCAAATACATATATGATTAATTTTATATTAAACAGATAATTCCACTGTCGCCCTGTCAGATTAGGTTACTCAGGATTTTAATCTGACCACGTCATCATGTCGTCGGCGTCATCTTGTATTAATAGCAAACAGCAGACTCCTTCTCTCCCACGCATCTTTCGTGTGATATTTCAGAAGAGCTTGTCGAAAAGACCAAAAAGAAAACGGATCTGCAAGTCTCAAAAACACTCGAGCTCTCAACGCTCAACCAACATATCGACGACGACCTTTTCATTTCTAGGCAGGTTGAAATTTCTCTCTCTTTTCCTTGTAAGGCTTGGCATGCAAGGCGTTTGACTTTTAACGTTTGATTTGCTTCGATAACCCTTCTGCAAGCGGCTCGCGCAAAACACAATGGGAATTCGTCAATGAAAGTACTTTGTCGGAACGCCCGACGCAATGGATAACCAAGAATTTTCTCCGACTTGTCGCGTTGCTTGTCGCAGCGTATGCGAACCAGATCGGACACCTTTAACTTCTTAAGTGTTGCCATAACAAATGACCGGCTAATCTATATAATAAGCGATTTCTAAATTGCCGGACAGAATTAAAGCAAGCAGTTGAGTAAAAATATATAATGAGTCAGTAATATTCACTCGGTCGATATGGGTAGCCAACCTCTAGCACAGCGAGTACATTCGGCCCGTCATCATATATACCACAACCTTTCATTTATCGTTGACTTACAGCCGCCCAGTATTGTCCGATCGTAAAATACGCTTAAATACGATATTTTAATTAATGCAGATTTCGTATTTATTATTATACTACTGGGTGCCCGGCGTTGCCCGGGGGTATCGAGGTGTGTGTTGAGCAAAAAAAAAAAAAAAGTGGTAGTAGCAGATAGGCTCGAACTCGTACCTCGAACGAGGAAAAGAACGTGAAAAAAGTGACGCCTTTATTGTTGCGCCCATCACCAAACTGTAAGTGGCGAATGTTTAAATTAAGGCTAGTCAATCAAAAAGAGCGGATGACTTTCGAAAATATCGGCGTAAAAAGCGACCGCTCCCTGTAGAAAAATGTCCAGTTGAGGGTGAAATAGTTAATGTTTTTAGCCAATTTTTCGTTATTTATCGTCCGAAGGGTCGAGCTTCAAAATAGTATCGATCTTGTGAAAATTCATCGCCTCTGTCGAAAGTTCTAGTCAGGCATACATAATACATACATACATTTAAACAAACAGGCGAGATTTATATTATAGACCAGCATGTGTACCCGGCGTTGTCCGGGTGTTTGGAGGTGTGTGTTGAGCAAAAAAAATAGTAGTAGTAGGCAGGCAAGCTCGAACTCGTGATACAAAAACGGAAAAGAAATTAAAAGAAAATCTGACGTCTTACCGCTACTCCATGACGCGACCGGAAGTTCAGAACTTTAAAATTAGGCAAAATCAATCCAATCAATTTGCATATTACATTAAAGAAACATTTAATAATTAGCTTGATGTTATTGTTTATCGTAATAGAACGTTTTATTTATAAATATTATTTAAAGTTAATTTATTTCATTTATTTTTAATTTAATTTATACTTAATTTATTTTCAGTTATTAATAGCTGCCAATAGTTGCGTTTAAAACCAGAAATAAGCTTATTTATTTAAGCCACGGGAGTTATTTCCCCTTTCAAGCTATGAGGAATACTTGGTACAGGTATTTCTGTGTATAATAAGTAGGGCTATGACAAGAGACTATTCTTTTCATTATTTTGATTGTCAAGTAAATATCAGTTAATATCTTATGTGTTTTTGGATAGAGTGATGTGGTTCCCAATTGATTGTGTCTAACTGTGTCGGATATACACTCGAGAGTCAAAACAATGAAAAGAATATGCTGTTGTCATAGCCCTAATAATAAATAAGAAATCCGTATAAATTAAAATATTGTATTGCTGCGTATTTTATAACCGGGCAACGCCGGACGGCCTGCTAGTATATCTATAAAAGTGTGTGTGTGTGTGTGTGTGTGTGTGTGTGTGTGTGTGTGTGTGTGTGTGTGCGCGCGTGTGTGTGTGTGTGTATGAGAGAGAGAGAGAGAGGGGGGGCAATTCGCAACCTATGCACTAAACGAATTATTGATCAACAGACTCGAAATTTTGTATATCGGTTTTCATCCGAGATAAGGGCCTCTAAGGTGGGTGGGGAGTGGGGGGGGGTCAAAATTTAAAAAAATGTGTACATTCAGGTCATCGGATTTTTATTTGTTTGTCAACTGTTTCACGAATGCGCATGCGTGAATCGTTCACATGACAGCTTCCTTATGTTAAGAATAAGTATGTTTGAAAACAATTTTAAGGTCGTGTCAAGTTAATGGTTGTCGTACTTGATGCATTGTCTTTAGGTATTGGTTTCTCGGTGCGTGTATTTTCTTCTTTTTCTTTTTTTTACTTACAAGAAGTGAACTGTTTGAAAAAAAAACACAGTACTCGCATGCACATCTCTCAGTTTCTGTATGAATTAAAATATAATATTTATTGTATTTTACGAGAAGGAAACGCCGGGCGGCCTGCTAGTACATATATCTATAGTTAAAAAATATATAAAAAACATATCTAAATTAACAAACACAAATATTCAATTTTATATATATATATATATATATATATATATATATATATATATATATATATATATATATATATATATATATTGATAAATAAATGAATTTATCTTCAGAAGGAAGTTTCGGTTTATATTTTAAAATTCGTATTTCTTTCTCATAAAATTTTCACCTGGAGCGAAACATCATATCTCACCCCCTTCAGCTCCTCTCTCTCTCTCTCTCACACACACACACACACACACCCTCTCGCTCACCCTCTCTCTCTATTATATCTATCTATATATCTATAAAAGTAAAAGGTGTGTGTGTGTGTGTGTGTGTGTGTGTGTGTGTGTGTGCATTTCCTACTAAATAACTCAATGTCAATTTTCGGTCTACAGACTCGAGATTTGACATAAAAGGTATTGAGATTTGGATAAATTTTTTAATTGGTTTTCGGTCAGAAATTTGTCTGTAAAGGGTTTTAACTTTTGAAAACTCTACCAAACTCCTTAGTTAATTTTGGGTCTATAAACACTCGAAACTTTAAATGTAAGTTACTTGGACATGGGTCAAACTTTTTAATTTGATTAGAGCCTAAAACAATAAATGTTAAGGGGTCAAAATTGGGGCCGAATTTAAAAAAGAATCGATCTCTGCGGTCTCCACTAATTTTTTTCTATTGTAGTTAAGGAAGCCTATTATATAGAAAGGCATTACCGTACATATGCGGCCCTGTCGGTGGGGCATTAGAATACGCCGACTGCCCCCCTGCAGAGGGTAAAAGTCCTTCAATGGGGGTCATGGATATGACCTTAAACTATATCCAGTGGTGAGGCCGCAGCTTGTGAGCTTTGGGGAGTGTGGAGCCACCCTTTAATTACCATTGCTCCCAGGTCCACTCTGACCCGGAGTGGTAGTACCTGCTAGGGTCCCAACTATGGATTGAATAGAAACCGACGTGAAAACAACAAATATATTCTATTAAAAAAACAATTTCTTCAAAATCTTTGGATTCGGCATTAAATAACCCGAAGAGGGTTGATATGCCGTAAAACAAAAACAACCAACCAACCAACCGTACATATGCACACTTTTTAATGTATACATATGCACAAAAAGTTATGAACAGTACAAAGGACCCAAACAAAGCCAGATTAAACTGCTAGTATATATATATATATATATATATATATACACACACACACGCATGCACGCACACACACACACACAGACACACACACACACCTTTCTTTCGGTATCCCCAAATCTTTTCTTAAATATTTGCTATGTATAAACCATAAGCATTGATTCGCGATGTTTGTTTTACGGCTTGATCGAGTCACGCATGCGTACAACGGTCGAGCGGATTTGAACGTCACACAAACGAAAAAAAAACAAAAAAAACAGATGAATCAAAATAAAACGGTTCATCGCCATTTTTTTTTTCTTTTGTCGCTTTGTTATTTTCAACTAATTTTCTTTTCATTAGGGGTTTTCTTTCATTTTAATCCAGTGTTTGTTCATTATTTCTACCAGAAACAAATCTAATAAATAGGATAAGCAATAACGTCTCATGTTTACATAATATTATCGAATGTGAAAATTGAAAAAAAAAACCTAACGAATCACTTCAAAGATTTTTTATAAAATTGACGCATATCTTTAAAACACAATTCTAATCCTCCTGCCTCCAGTGTAATAAAGGGCTGACCTTCATTGTATACTGGCAGGCCATCCAGCGTTGCCCGGGTGTAGATACGCGTTAATATGATATTTTAATCCGTTTAGACTACGTATTTATTATTATAGACGCAATTCTCTATCGATTATTATACTGAATCTAATATATAGTAGTGATTTCATAATTAATAAATATAATAATCAATATATATATATATATATATATATATATATATATATATATATATATATATATATATTGACGGTTGGGGCGCCGGACTGTGGAAACATAGTCTTAAGTTCGATCCCCAGAAACAGTTGAGCTACGCTGATGAGAGTTAATGAAACTCGAAACACGCGTGTACGTAGATTACTGTTTAAAAACTAATTAAAAAAAATAAATAAAAATAAATAGGAGAATGGAAAACTCTGAAACTAAACCAAAGGGGAGGGAGGCCTCTCTAGTCTTGGACGACAACCTTCCTAGAGCTGGTAACTCAAACAAATTATCGGTCTGCAAACCTAAATTGCTTAAGGAGTAGATAGGCTCTGTCTATCGCCGGCTTCCATACTCCTTCTTTGCCTATTAGTCAGGCGCAGAGACACTATCACAGGTGAATCGACAAAACACTTAGTGGTAGATCTTGTTTCTTGTCTAGGGCATTGAATGCCGTTCCCCCACTCCCGACACATCCCACCCCTCATAACTGGGCACTTGGGAGTGCTTGAGCACCACGCATACCTGTGCAATTAGATTGGGTGATCTTCTTCTGATGGGCTGAGGGTACCGGATTGACAGTACCTGGCTGCTGTTTCCGACTGGTAGTACAGGGGCCCTAACTCTTTGGTAGCGCTTAGAGCGGCTGCTCCATCAACAGTTGTATAATATCGGGTTGTTTGTAGTGCCATGTAGCGCATGGAAAGGGACCTTGCACTCATCCCCGATGGGCTTTCCCGAGGCCACAGTCCTAGTTGAAGAAAGGTCAGCCAATTGGTCTACTTGTGTTGCATGTCTGATATCCTTCATAACCTCTTGTTCAGCTCCCCCTCACCTAACTGAAACTCTTTAAAAACATGATGACGCTAAAATAAAAAATAAGCTACGGACATACAAATTCAACTTGCCTCCTCCCTTGAGGCTCGCATTCACTAACATCCGTGGGCTTAGAACTAATTTAGCTGATGTTGAAGCATTTCTCCTAACAAATACCCCGGATATCTTAGCACTAAGAGAGACTAACCTACACTCCTCCATCCCCTCTAACTACTTTAACATGCCTGGCTATCTTCCACTCTGCCGTAAGGACTCTGACAGACATATGCACCGACTTGGAGTCTACATTCGTAATACCCTCCCCCTGACTAGAGAAACAAACCTAGAAACGGACGATCAAGCCTTTATGTGCTTTAGACTAAACATACAACACAACATTAGCTACTTTTATTTTCTCTACCGCTCTCCCTCGACCCAGGACTGCACCATAATAAACAAAGTCTCTGACAGTATAGACACAGCACTCTCCCTCGACACTAGCGCATAAGTACATGTATTTGGTGACTTTAATGTTCACCACAAAAACTGTCTTGGATTTTCCACTCACACAGATGCAGCGGGCAGCACAACACATAGTTTTGCTATATCTCACTCCCTATCACAAATGGTTACGTTTCCAACCTGTTTCTCTGACCAGCAAGAACAACAAGCATCACTTCTAGATCTGTTTCTGACTACAATTCCCGAGGATTGTACAACAAATGCTAACAGCCCACTCGGGAACGCTGACCATGCAGTGATAATGGTAGAAATCGCCCTAAATTCTAGACCCAAAACTGAAGAGCCAGTGCTCAAAACAACGAGATATTATAAAATGGTTGACTGGGAAGCCATCAGAGATCTTATCAGAGATGCCCCATGGGGAAATATTTTTCTCTTCCTGTTGAACAGTGCGCAAATGAGACCACTGAATGGTTCAAAACAGCAATGGAAGCACATGTTCCCGTGCGGAAATTTTATAGCAAGCCCCACTCTCCTCAATGGTTTACTTCGACTTGCGCAACTGCCATTGCTCAATGGCAGCATGCATACCGCAGATTTAACCAACATGAGTCCAGTTCAAACAAACAGAAGTACATAGAAGCTAGAAATAACGTTAAGAAAGAAATAGCGACAGCCAAGAGAGAATTTACTAAAACCACTAAAAACCGCATCGAAGCACAAAAATTAGGAAATCGTGACTTCTGGAAAATCTACAACAGTGTAGTAAATAATGGGCAATCAACAATTCCCCCACTAACCAACAATCATGAGGTTGTTTGCTCAGCAACCGACAAAGCTAATATGCTTGCCAGCCGGTTTGCCTCGAACTCCACACTGGACCCTTCCAACCACCCCCTGCCTGACTTTCCTTTGCGGACAGACGCCACGCTAGACGATCTAAAAATCACCCCTGCTCAGGTACAGGCTATCATAAAAAAATCTTGACACTTCAAAAGCATGTGGACCTGATCTCATTCCAGCTGTGCTATTAAAAAAGTGCTCAGCAGAAGTAGCTCCAGTACTCTCCAAACTCTACAACAAATGCCTTAATGAATCATGCTTTCCGGGCTGTTGGAAAACCGCTTCTGTGGTACCAATATTCAAGAATTCTGGCGAAAGAACTGACCCATCAAATTATCGCCCCATTAGCCTCCTCCCACTTTTCGCCAAAATATGTGAGACCATAATTAACCATGCCCTAGTCCGGCACCTTACAGATACTAAACTTCTGACTGACAAAAAATATGGATTTAGACAAGCCCGTTCCACAGCTGACATCCTCACTGTAATCTCTGAACGTATATACCATTCACTGGACAAAGCGGGGGAGGGCAGAGCGGTAGCTCTAGATATATCTAAGGCTTTTGACAGGGTATGGCACAAGGGTCTCATCAGGAAAATTAAATCATACGGTATCACTGGTAGAATACTTAGCATAATTAAATCCTTCTTAAATAAGAGAAAAATCCAGGTTGTCCTCGACGGTCGAACATCTAAACAGTGTTATATAAATGCGGGAGTGCCTCAGGGGTCTATTCTTGGACCTCTATTGTTCCTGATATTTATTAATGACATCCCCGACAAAACTGCCTCTGAGATGGGTATATATGCTGATGACACTACACTCTATAACAGGCATGACAGGAAAACAAATGAACACATATCTAAAGAAATGGCAAAAACACTAGAGGATGACCTCCAATCTGTAGTGGAATGGGGACATAAATGGATGGTCACATTCAATGCTGCCAAGACCAAACTGGTTTCCTTCAATAACTACAAGAAACCTTCTCTGCCACCAATAGCAATGGCCAGTGACTCCCTGTCTGAGAGTACATCTTTCAAACTGCTTGGCCTAATGTTCACAGGAAACATGAGCTGGAGCAATTATATTGAAAACATTGCTAGGGCCGCTGCAAAAAAGGTAGGCTCTCTCTACCGTGCTAGAAAACTACTGACATCTGAAAGTATCCTGTATCTCTATAAAACCACCATTCGCCCATGTATGGATTATTGTTGTCACATCTGGGCTGGTGCGTCTATTACTAGTCTCTCGCTCCTAGACAAGGTTCAAAAGGGAGTCGCCAACCTGATAGGCCCTGAAGTGTCATCTAAGCTTCAACCCCTGTCCCATCCACGAAACGTTGCATCCTCCTGCTTGTTCTACGAGTATTTTAATGGTGAATGCTCTGATGAACTGCAGACACTTGTGCCCCCACGACGCAGACACCCTCGACAAACCCGACAGACAGCTAAATCCCACACCCACACAGTAGAGATCCCTAGATGTAAAAGATCTTTCTACTCCAGTAGTTTCTTCCCCAGAACCGCTAGACTCTGGAATTCCATTCCAGGATCCTGCTTCCCTAACTGTATTGACATGCAGAAGTTCAAGTGCAACGTGAACCGACATCTTGCTGCCCAAATACCTACATAGTGCCCCAGTAGTTGCTGACCCTGATAGTAGCCCCCTACACCTGAGTGGCAATGTGCCTTGGTTGGGGTGAAAATGTAATAAAATGTTACTACACATTCATGAGCATGTTTCGGTCAGCTAGTTACCAGTAACTATAGGCCTCTTCAGGTGATACAGCTTATTAAAAAAATATATTTTTATAAGCGGTATCGCCCGAGAACTTTCTAGTTACTGGTAACATGCTCATCATTGTGTAGCAACATATTACTGCTTAAGTAAAATCAAATAAAGAGACTACCTTGCTCTACCTCGGTATCGAGCAGTCTTGTATAAACCTCGTTAAATTTCATTGGTTACTTTATCTCTGGAAAACGATAACCTCTGATTTATATATATATATATATATATATATATATATATATATATATATATTTATATATATATATTTATATATATATGTATATATATATTTATATATATATATATATTTATATATATATATATATTTATATATATATTTATATATATATACATTTTTATATATATATTTTTATATATATATAAATATATATATAAATATATATATAAATATATATATATATATATATATATATATACATGAAATTTTGTGCAACTATTTTCAGTATCTAATTCGATAGTGCTCGATACGTTAAGTGGGGCCTGAGTTATTCTCACGAGGATGAAACGCGAAAATACTATGTAGCTGAATTGCCATATATATATTTACAACTTACTATATATATATATATGATAGTCTCACAACACCAACTGACACCACAGAAGAACAGTGGGAAACACTGAAAAATGCTGTGTTCACTTCTGCATCTGAAGTAGGAAACATGCAGACTGGTTTGATGAATCCAACAAAGAGAACATGGCACTCATTCAAAAGAAAAACCTGCTGTTTCAAAAGACCCTGAAAGAAAGATGCACAAGAGCAGCAAGGGACAAAAACAAAAGTGTAAAATTTAAACTTCAAAGAGAACTGCGGAAAATGAAAAACGACTGGTGGACGAAAAAAGCAGCTGAAATTCAGACAGAAATGACTCTAAAGCGTTCTTTGCATAGTTGAAGGAAGTGTACGGACCACAGGGAGCCTGCTTGTACCCTGTGAAGAGCATTGATGGCAGTGTGTTCCATACAGAGAAACACACGATAGTGGAGAGATGGAAGGAACACTTCGAACTTCTGTTGAGCCCATAAACACGTGCTGAAGATGAAGCTGATAACATACATCAACTGCCTATTAGACACCAAATGGATGATTTACCAACAGCAGATGAACTTGACATGGCCATAAAGAGGACAAAGAATGGAAAGGCTGCAGGACCAGACAACATACCCCCAGAAGTCTGGAAGCATGGTGGAGCAGCCCTGAGAAGTCAATTACTACAACTTTTCCACAACATCTGGACATCAACAACAGATGTTCCCCAGGATTTCAAAGATGCCAACATTGTGACAGTGTATAAGAGAAAAGGGGACAGGGCTGAATGCGGAAACCACAGAGGAATCTCCCTTCTGTCTGTTGCTGGGAAGATTATGGCCAAAATCCTACAGTATCGACTACAGGCATTGGCTAAAGACATTCTACCGGAGAGCCAATGTGGATTCAGGGCCAACAAATCCACACCAGATATGATCTTTGTCCTCCGACAATTACATGAAAAGTCCATTGAACAACATCAATCTCTCATTGTCGCCTTTGTAGATTTTAGCAAGGCCTTCGACACAGTTGATAAAGACATGCCTTGGAAGTTACCGAGACGCTATGATTGCCCACAGACCTTCACAAGAGTACTGAGCAGTTTTCATGATTGTATGACTGCTCGCGTTTGCAGGGGCGACGGATGCTCAGACTCCTTTAGCGTTCGACACGGCGTCAATCAAGGCTGTGTCCTCGCGTCAACTCTGTTTACAATCTTCCTTGCTGCTGTCTTGAAAAGCATGTTTGAAACACTCGGTGATCTGTACATCCGAACCAGAAGTGACCTTTTCAACCTCAGACGTTTGAAAGCAAAAACCAGGACACATGAGTTAGTGATCAAGGAACTACTCTTTGCTGATGATTTAGCACTTGTGACCCACAGCCCCCAAGCAATGCAAGATTTAGTGATAGCATTTGCCGAGGCATCCAAGAAATTTGGACTCACAATCAACATCAAGAAGACTGAAGTTTTGATTCAAGACACCCGTGACACAAAGATTAACCCCAGAGAAGTACTCCTGAATGGTACTCCATTGGCAGAAGTTGAACAGTTCACCTACCTGGGCAGTACCATTACGAACACTGGAAAAATCGATGAGGAACTGTCAAAATGGATCCAAGCGGCTGCAGCAGCCTTCGGGAAATTGAGAGACCGTCTGTGGAATCAGAGAGGAATCAGATTAAAGACCAAGATGAAAGTGTGCAAAGCTATTGTCCTACCATCACTCCTGTACAGCTCAGAAACCCGGGCTCTCTACAGACGACACTCCAAGAGATTAAACCTGATACAACAAATGCACCTCCGTCATCTAATGGGTATCTCTTGGAAAGAGCATGTATCGAATTTTGAAGTACTAGAAAAGGTTAAAATGCTAAAATGCCCAGTGCTGAAGAAATAATCGTAACAAATCAACTGAGATGGACAGGACATGTCACGTGCGTGTCAGACAACAGACTGCCAAAAGCAGTTTTCTTTGTGAGCTCAAAGAAGGTACACGTCCCTAGGCGCATCGAAACTGCGCTATAAAGACGTGTTCAAGAGACATTTGAAAAACACAAATAGTTTGGTTGGTTGGTTGTTTTTGTTTTACGGCATATCAACCCTTTTCGGGTTATTTAATGCCGAATCCAAAGATTTTGAAGAAAATTTTTTTTAATAGAATATATTTGTTGTTTTCAAGTCGGTTTCTATTTAACCCATAGTTGGGACCCTAACAGGTACTACCACTCTGGGTCAGAGTGGACCTGAGAGCAATGGCAATTAAAGGGTGGCTCCACACTCCCCAAAGCCCACAAGCTGGGGCCTCACCACTGGATATAGTTTAAGGTCATATCCAGGACCCCCATTGAGGGACTTTTACCCTTTGCAGGGGGGCAGTCGGCGTATTCTAATGCCCCACCGACAGGGCCACAAATAGTTTGGAGAAGTGTGGTATCATGCCAATAGAGATCAAACGCGAAAATACTATGTAGCTGAATTGGCATATGTATTTTTATAACTTACTATATATAGAGAGAGATAGATAGATAGATAGATAGATAGATAGATAGATGTTATTTGTTTTTGGTTGGCGATACTTTTTGAATTAATTCAATTATTTATACGAAAGTGCATTTTTACCTAAATGCAAGTTGGGAAAAATGTTCCCTTGGACCAATTTGGTACCCGCAAATGGGGAGCGGCAATCACAATATATATATATATATATATATATATATATATATATATATATATATATATATATATATATAAGCTTACATATATATATATATATATATATATATATATATATATGTAAACTTATATTATATGTAAGCTTATATATATATAATATATATATATTAGAGCTGTGTCTTTATGTGAGTTCGTTCCCTATTGACTCCAAAACGTATATATATATATATATATATATATATATATATATATATATATATATATAAAACTGAACGTCTGTGTGTGTGTCTGGTCACGAATAGGCTCCTATATGGTTGACTATTATAGAAAACTGATCACATAGAATGATAGAAGGTGTATCGAAACACAGGAATGGGTATGTTTGATCTTTCATAATGATGATTCATTAAAATTGTGGGGTCTGCGTTCACGCCTGGTCCACAAAGTATGGAAATAAAAAATTTAAAAATTAAAAAAAAACGTTTACAAGTGTTTTTTTATATAGATGTACATAATAATACTTTGATAAGTATGTTTTAACTTAAATAGGGATCGTATAATAAAATTGCGCATGGCCTCCGTGGAATGAAAATAGGCACAAACTTTAATAAAGACTTTTGATATCTATCTGCGTAAGTTTACTTTGATAATTATGTTTCAGTTTGAAGAAATATGGTATAATAAAATTATGGGGTGTTCGTTCGCGCCTGACCTCCATAGAATGGAAATATGTCATTAAGTTTAACAAGGTTTTTTAATATAGATCCATAGAATATTGTGATAAGTGTTTCAGTGTAAACAGGTATGGTATAATAAATTATGGGGTTTATCTATTTTATTTTTACTTTCATCATATTTTGCTTTGGTTTTGATACGCCCGAATTCGAAGCTATCTCTTTACAACCCTTCCTTTTCATAACCTATCATACTTTCATAAATCAGAGTCCATTTTCTGTAGGCTGTTTTTGAACGCAGTTAATGACGGGTACTTTTGCTAGTATATATATATAAAACTTCAACGAATATGCGCTTGCTTTGGAAATACATTTCATTTCTTCTGCGTGCTTTCGTACTCGTATGCAATAAGTATAATTTCCCAAGAAAGGTCTTTGAGAAGGAATTGGTTGAAAGTTTTACCCACTCTTGGTTTGGACGCTTAACAAACGCCTTGTATTTCCCAAACGGAATTGCGGCGAATGCAGGTTGCGTCGACTCCAGAGAAATTATCGTTACAATCTTAAAAAAGCATATTATCTTTCCCCACATACTTTGTTGTTGATAAAACGTAGATAACTCTAAAGAATTCTGATTTTATACTATTTCAGCAAGAATACCAGGCATACCATAAAAGCTACTTCATCTTGTTTTCCATTTAAATTCTGATTAATAATAATATGCTAATGTAGTTTGTTAAACGCAAATATACGTATATATATATATACATATGTATATATATACATATGTATATATGCACACATTATATATATGCACACACAGACACACACAGACACAGACACACACACATGCACACGCGCACACACACACATGCACACACGCACACACACACACATATACATATATATATATATATATATATATATATATATATATATATATATATATATATATATATATATATATATATATATATATTCTAGGTAGAAAGATATCCAAAAATTCAGAATAATTGAATTTCAACAAGAGTCGTTGATAGAGTTCAATCTTTAACGAAAATTTGATTTTTGTAATTAATTTAAACCCATAAGAACTTTAATTTTTGCTATTACCAGTCATGGCATATTTTCTCTCCTCTAAATTTAAAAAGGTCTGGAACCTTTTTAATTTTGTCTTGTAACTGTTCTTGCCTGATGGAATCAAATATTATTGAAACGTTTTGCACATCGTAGCAAGATATGACTGTATTTACATAAAGAATATTTTTTTTAAATATATATTTTATATCGGACTCACTACTTATCAAGGCCTTGAGATCACTCGAGGATAAGGGTTAATTTGTGTAAAGTAGTCGATGGAGCAATATCGTAGTAATCGTTAGTAGTGAAAATTTGGTAAATTGGGTTACTTAAGGGGAATTCCAGAATTTGTTTATGTTGGACTTTAAGACGACGAAATTGTAGTCAACTGGAGAGCAGGCAAACGGAAGACAGTTCCACAGGTGTGCAGTTCTAAGAAAGAAACTTTGTTCATGGAATCTATGTTTAGGTTTAGGAACAGATAAAGAGTAGGGGAAATTATTGACAGTGGTTTCAACTAGATGAGTGTTTTTCGTAAAAGTCTGGCGATGGGTGACCATAGACTAGAGCTCAGATTCCGAGATAAAGTTAATTTATTCATTGTGTTCGAATCTATTAATTACCTGTAATTAATAACTAGCAGAGAGATTCGATTTCACTCTTCATGCTATTATTGTGATTAAAATCTGTACTGGATCGATAGAAAGATCCCATCATTTTTCCAGCGACCTTTGCAACGGATTTGATGTACGTGTTTCATTTTAGATCAGAAATAAAGGTCGAGCCCAGAAGCTTATCAAAACATGGGGCCTCCCAAGACGAGGGTCATTCATTTCAATTGGTGCCAGATGGTGATCAGACTGCGAATGCACGAATCGTACACGTGGCAACTTCCTTATGTTAAGAATAAGTGGGTTCGCAAACACTTTTTAAAGGTTGTGGTAAGCAGGCCTAATAGTTATCGTACTTAACTCACTCTCTATCAGTTTTGGTTTCGATCTCAGTTCGAGTATTTTTTTTTTTTTACTTACAAGAAGTGAGCTGTTTAGGAAAAAAAACATAATACTCGCATGTCTCAGGTTTCCCCCCCCCCCCGTTTTTATACTTCATTTTTTTAAGGAATTCAACGTTACATTTGATACCGGACAACACCGGGTACATCTTATCATACTAAGTTTAAGTCAATCTGTGTTTGTTTCCCGAAATATCTTTTTCCCCCTGTATACTTTAATAACACAAAATATACAGAAAAATATGCCTTAGTTTTGGGATTGAGTTATGTTTATAAAAATATCTGCATTTTTTTTAAAATTAAGCGTGATTTGTAATTAATTGAACATATCACTCATCTGTGTCACTCTATGTTGATTAAACCTGTTATTTATTTTGTATTTTTGTATTGTTCCGACTACTGTTCTCATCTCGAGAGTTATTCTCACAACGTTTTGCCTGATGTAACCTTCGACCTGCTTCTGATGTATCTTCTTAAACTCGGGAATCTTTCCAAAATCTGTACGCAATTTCGAACCCAACCCTATATTTAACTCCCGGGGGTAGCATGCTCTCGTTTTGTCAACCATAGCAAGTAATTAGTAATTGTATTCTTAGTGCCGTCGAAATTGAGGATTCAATACAACTGCGAAGTACTTGCGAGACGAAAGCACGCCCCACCCCATCCGTGAATTAAATAAAGTTTTCCTTCCCGAGCTTGACAAGATATATCGAAAGAAGATCGGAGGATACACCGTCCGAAACCTTATGAGAATGACAACGTATGGATTCAGGCAAGCCCGTTCAACAGCAGATATCTTAACTGTAGTTTCTGAACGGATATACCGTTCATTGGATAAAACAGGGGAGGGTAGAGCGGTGGCCCTTGATATATCTAAGGCTTTTGACAGGGTATGGCACGATGGTCTTCTTAGGAAAATTAGATCATATGGAATCACTGGAAGAATTCATAACGTAATTAAATCCTTCTTAAGTAATAGAAAAATCAAAGTTGTCCTCGACGGACGTACATCCAAACAATATGACATAAATGCGGGAGTGCCTCAGGGGTCTATCCTTGGACCTCTATTGTTCCTGATATTCATAAACGACCTCCCTGATAATATTGTTTCGGAGATGGGTATATTTGCCGATGACACCACTCTCTATAACAGATATGAGGGGAAAACAAATGAACACATATCCAAGAAAATGGCAGAAACACTAGAGGATGACCTCCAATCCGTAGTGGAATGGGGACAAAAATGGTTGGTCTCATTCAATGCTGCTAAGACTAAGCTTGTTTCCTTCAATAACTACAAGAAACCTTCTCTACCACCTATAGCAATGGCCAAGAACACATTGCCTGAAAGTACTTCTTTTAAACTCCTCGGCCTAACGTTTACAGGGAATATGAACTGGAATAGATACATTGAGAGCATTGCCAAGGCTGCTGCAAGGAAGGTTGGCTCCCTCTACCGTGCTAGAAAACTACTTACGCCTGCCAGTATCCTATACCTCTATAAGGCAACCATTCGCCCATGTATGGAGTACTGTTGTCACATCTGGGCTGGTGCATCTGCTGCTTGTCTCTCGCTCCTGGACAGGGTTCAAAAAAGAGTCGCAAACCTGATAGGTCCTGAACTGTCATCTGGGCTTCAACCTCTGTCCCATCGACGAGATGTTGCATCCCTCTGCCTGTTCTACAAATACTTTAATGGTGAATGCTCTGACGAACTGCAAACACTTGTACCTCCCCGACGTAACTACCCCCGACAAACCCGACAAGCTACTAAGTCTCATCCCTTTACAGTGGAGATCCCTAGATGCAAGAAAGCCTTTTACTCCAATAGTTTCTTCCCCAGAACTGCGGGTCTTTGGAACTCCCTTCCGGGATTCTGCTTTCCCAACTGC
Source organism: Euprymna scolopes (assembly GCF_053919585.1). Classification (NCBI taxonomy): domain Eukaryota; kingdom Metazoa; phylum Mollusca; class Cephalopoda; order Sepiida; family Sepiolidae; genus Euprymna; species Euprymna scolopes. The sequence continues at coordinate 101,345,839 of NC_136505.1, forward strand.
AATGATATGCAGAAGTTCAAGTGTAATGTTAACAAACATCTTTCTACTCTTCTCCCTTCATAATGACCCCGCTAATTAATTCCCTAATAGTAGCCCCCTGCTTCAAAGTGGCACTGTGCCTTGTTTGGGGTGAAAATTGAATAAAAAAAAAATAGTAGTTCGTACAGTATAAATTACAGATACTCATGTAAAGAATTCCGAAACAAGGAGTAAATATGTTTTTGTATTATTTAGATTGGTTCGGCATTGGTTCTCATCAATCCGATTAATGCAAAAAAATAATCATCAATTCTCATCTCAAAAATGTACAAACATCATAACAAAAAATAATTATCAATTCTCATCTCAAACATATACAAACATCATATCAAAAAATAATTATCACTTACCATCTCAAAAATATACAAACATCATATCAAAAAATAATTATCAATTTTCATCACAAAAACATACAAACATCATATCACAAAATAAGTATCAATTTGTATCTCAAAAATATACAAACATCATATCAGAAAATAATTATCAATTCTCATCTCAAAAAAATACAAACATCATATCAAAAAATAATTATCAATTTTTATCTCAAAAACATACAAACATCATATCAAAAAATAATTATCGATTCTCATCTCAGAAATATACAAATATCATATCAAAAAATAATTATCAATTTTTATCTCAAAAATATACAAACATCATATCAGAAAATAATTATCAATTCTCATCTCAAACATATACAAACATCATATCAGAAAATAATTATCAATTCTCATCTCAGAAATATACAAATATCATATCAAAAAATAATTATCAATTTTTATCTCAAAAATATACAAACATCATATCAGAAAATAATTATCGATTCTCATCTCAAAAATATACAAACATCATATCAGAAAATAATTATCAATTCTCATCTCATAAATATACAAACATCATATCAAAAAATAATTATACATTTTTAACTCAAAAATATACAAACATCATATCAAAAAATAATTATCGATTCTCATCTCAAAAATATACAAACATCATATCAAAAATAATTATCAATTCTCATCTCAAAAATATACAAACATCATATCAAAAAATAATTATCAATTCCCATCTCAAACATATACAAACATCATATCAAAAAATAATTATCAATTCTCATCTCAAAAATATACAAACATCATATCAAAAAATAATTATCAATTTTTATCTAAAAAATATACAAACATCATATCAAAAAATAATTATCAATTTTTATCTCAAAAATATACAAATATCATATCAAAAAATAATTATCAATTCTCATCTCAAAAATGTACAAACATCATATCAAAAAATAATTATCGATTCTCATCTCAGAAATATACAAATATCATATCAAAAAATAATTATCAATTTTTATCTCAAAAATATACAAACATCATATCAAAAAATAATTATCAATTCTCATCTCAAAAATATACAAATATCATATCAGAAAATAATTATCGATTCTCATCTCAGAAATATACAAAAATCATATCAAACAATAATTATCAATTCTCATCTCAAAAATATACAAATATCATATCAAACAATAATTATCGATTCTCATCTCAAAAATATACAAATATCATATCAAACAATAATTATCAATTCTCATCTCAAAAATATAAAAATATCATATCAAACAATAATTATCAATTCTCATCTCAAAAATATACAAACATCATATCAAAAAATAATTATCGATTCTCATCTCAAAAATATACAAATATCATATCAAACAATAATTATCAATTCTCATCTCAAAAATATACAAATATCATATCAAACAATAATTATCAATTCTCATCTCAAACATATACAAACATCATATCAAACAATAATTATCAATTCTCATCTCAAAAATATACAAACATCATATCAGAAAATAATTATCAATTCTCATCTCAGAAATATACAAACATCATATCAGAAAATAATTATCGATTCTCATCTCAAAAATATACAAACATCATATCAAAAAATAATTATCGATTCTCATCTCAAAAATATACAAACATCATATCAAAAAATAATTATCAATTTTTATCTCAAAAATATACAAACATCATATCAAAAAATAATTATCAATTCTCATCTCAGAAATATACAAACATCATATCAAAAAATAATTATACATTTTTAACTCAAAAATATACAAACATCATATCAAAAAATAATTATCGATTCTCATCTCAAAAATATACAAACATCATATCAAAAAATAATTATCGATTCTCATCTCAAAAATATACAAATATCATATCAAAAAATAATTATCAATTTTTATCTCAAAAATATACAAACCTCATATCAAAAAATAATTATCAATTCTCATCTCAAAAATATACAAACATCATATCAGAAAATAATTATCAATTTTTATCTCAAAAATATACAAACATCATATCAAAAAATAATTATCGATTCTCATCTCAAAAATATACAAACATCATATCAAAAAATAATTATCAATTTTTATCTCAAAAATATACAAACATCATATCAAAAAATAATTATCAATTTTTATCTCAAAAACATACAAACATCATATCAAAAAATAAGTATCAATTTGTATCTCAAACATATACAAACATCATATCAGAAAATAATTATCAATTCTCATCTCAAAAATATACAAACATCATATCAGAAAATAATTATCAATTCTCATCTCATAAATATACAAACATCATATCAAAAAATAATCATCAATTTTTATCTAAAAAATATACAAACATCATATCAAAAAATAATTATCAATTCTCATCTCATAAATATACAAACATCATATCAAAAAATAATTATGAATTTTTATCTCAAAAACATACAAACATCATATCAAAAAATAATTATCAATTTGTATCTCAAAAATATACAAACATCATATCAAAAAAAAACAAAATGGATCCGGATTTTTTAAAAACAGAAAAAAAAAAGAAATATATTTGGTGCTATTTGTGTTTTGAATTTCAAAGGGCTGTGTTCGTTGCATAAAGTACAGAGCAAGCTTGTTTCTACCATTTATTAATAAAATTAAGTATGAATGCACGCGAAGACGGTCAGAGGTTGCATCGTCTTAAACTTAGTGAAAAAAACACAATGAGAACAATAAATAATATACAAAAAATGATTATCAAACTCATCTAAAAAACATATACAAACATCACATAAAAAATGGATCCGGATTTATAAAAAATAAAAAGAAAAGAAATATAATTGGCGCTACTTACGTTTTGAATTTTAAACTGCTATGTTCGTTGGGAAAGAAAAAATTTTTTTTCACTAATAAAATTCAGTGTGAATGTACGTGAAAACGGTCGGAGGTTTCATCGGCCGAAACGTTATGAATAAAAAACAATGAGAACAATGAAGCAAACAATCCATAAAATAAAAAAAAAATAATTGTCAATCGTCATCTAAAAAATATACAAACATCAAATTAAAAAATCAAAATAGATCCGGATTTATATAAAAAAAAAAAAAAGAAATAGACTTGGCGCTGTTTGCGTTTGGAATTTCAAACAACTTTGTTCGTTAGGAAAACAATAAAACAAACATTTTTCTCCCATTTACCAACATCATCCAGTGTGGATGCACCTGAAGACGGTCGAAGGTTACATCGGCCGAAACGTTGTGAAAATAAAACAAAATACGAACAATAAAGCAAACAACCCATATAATACAAACAATGCCGATAGCCATTATTCACGTGCTCTCGTGTAATGAATGATTAATGAATGCGTGAATGTAGGATTGACTGAAATTCTTAAAGATAAACTAAAATGACCGAAAATGGGCTTAAATGACTTAAATAAATAAAAAGAAAATGACTTAGAATGACTTTAATGAACTTAAGGATGAATTGAATGATCTTAAGAATGACTTGAATGCTTAAAAAGTAACTGGAATCCTTCAAAAACAACTTGAATGATCTGGAGAATGACTTGAATGGCTTTGAGACTGACTGGTTGTAAAGTGGATGATCATTTTACATTAAATTAATACAGAAAAGTGATCCCCTACTTGATATCACAAAGTTACAAACATAAATACAGCATGTAGTAAGAACAGATACTACATTTTGATCTTGGCCAAAAGGCCAAGAAAAGCTGTATTTATTTGCTCCTCCACCGAGCAAATAAGGCACAAGGCCGATTTTTAATGTGAGGAGTGAAGGGAAAATGGGGACCAACTCTCCGGGGAGTAGGGGAGCTGGATAGTTACAATTGGTATGTATGGTTGCCCCTACATTGACCAAGGTCTTATATGTGGGATTGCCCCCACATATGGTCTTTGCTTGCAGTATCTGCCGGAACAGATACTACACTTTGATCTTTATATTTAATTTATTTTGTTTAAAGAAAAAATTACAATTAAAAAAAAATTCCAATATAAAATTAAAACATTTAAAAAAAGTAAATTCTCCAAGAGACAAAACAAATTTAGGCACAAGGCCCTATAAGATCTGGGGAGGGGAGTGTTGCAGGATCTTTGTAACTAAAGTAAGAATGGCGTCTGTGGCGACTTTACTCTTGACTGGCAACATTTACCACAATACCTCATTCACTCTGTGGAATCTAAAGCTAACTAATGAAAACCCCAGCGTTTTTACAAAAAGGATATATATATACAATTTCTGTATGTATGTGTGTGTGTGTGTGTGTGCGTGCGCATTTTTTTATATATATATATTAAAATGTGTGTGTGTGTGTGTGTGTGTGTGTGTGTGTGTGTGTGTGTGTGTGTGTGTGTGAAAAAAGTTCAATTCATTGGAAAAAATAAAAAGTTCTTGAATTTGGAAGAAAAATAGTTCGTGTTGGGGAGTGGGAAATATAGGAAAAATGTACAAAAAATAAAATTGCCTAGTGCATTGTTAGTAAGGTCCCTCCCTAAGCTAATTTAAGTAGTTAGATCACCTACTGTTTTCCGGGGCACCGAAAACAAGCGGGGAGATCCCTAATGGGGATTGGGAAGACTTCATATCGAGTGTTGGGAGTAAAATAAATAGATTGTTAAAAACAAAAGGGGGGAATATATTAGGTGGCGACCTTCGAGTAGGGGTTGATCAGGGGATGAAAAAACAAAAAGATTGGGGGGGGTAGTGGTAGGGTAGCCTCGGAAGGTTCTCTAGTGCCAAAAAATAAACAAAAAATCGAGGGACAGGATCTCATTTGTACCACCAATCAAGAGTCTCTTTACGTTTTATTTGTCTAACCTAGCGGGATGGGCTCCGTAGGACCCAGTACCGCATGTGCCATGCCTATGGTGGTAACACGAATTCAAACTTGGCGCCTCGTCGGATGCACAAGCTAGCGTCATGCACCCACCTCTTGTCAAAGGCCACTCGAGGCAACCTCTTCCAATCGCATCTGATCTTTACTTTAGCAGATGCTTAAAGTAGACTATCAGATCCCGATCCGGAACAGATATCCCTTCGCGGACTCGATTGAGGCGTGTGATCCATATGACCATCCTCGCTACTGCTAGTATCGCTAGAAAAAACATTCTTTTCTCTCTAGGCAGCGGCGGATCAATATTCTCCACAAAATATGATTCGTCGAGTTCAAGCCAGCGCTTGGCATCGATGCGAGCCGTTACCTCGTTGACGTACCCTAGGAGGGTCTTGAGCCTGCTACAGCGGAAAAAGGCATGACCGACAGTTTCTCTCATGTCTTCGTCGCAGCGCAGGCAGTAGACCCGGGTTTCTTCATTGTAAAGGTTGAGTTCCTCAAGGAGGGGCAGTGCGTTCCGGACAAGTCGCCAGGTAAGGGAAAATTCCGAATTTGTAAGAAAGTCCCGTCCCGGCGCCCAACTCCACTGGGAGCAGACCTTCTCCAACGACATCCCCGTCCGTTTCACTATCGGTTCCTTTTTGCTACGCCCCACTAGCTCCCGATAAAGCCTGTTCCTAGACTGTTCGAGGACACTGGTCCCCGGCAACGCTCTAAGTGCGGACCGGCATTCGGCGTAGAATGTTTGTTCCACACTCGGTCTCCGCCATGCTTCGACTGAGGGGTCAGGTGTGAGATTGGAAAACGAGCTTTCAACCGCAGTGACCCCTGGAACGTCTACGTACAATGAACGGCTCAGGAAGGCCAACCTCTCTGCGTGCTTGTGACACAGGATATCGGGCAGTCCCAAGCCTCCCTCGCTCGGATTTCGAACACAGACCTCTCTGCAAACATAATGCTTACCCTCGTTCCACAAGAGTGTGTCCAGGTGCTCCTGTAAACTGATTCGTCGTTTTGCAGGGAGGGGAAGTACAGACAGACGGTAAAGGATGAGCGGAAAGACATATGTAGCACACGCCTCCGCCCGACCCTTCAAGGACAATTTCCTTCGAACCCAAGTCTTAACAGAGGATTCGACCTTGGCCTTTACTTCCGACCAGTTTTTCTTCAGCTGGAGACCCGATCCGAACCACACACCAAGGATCCGGACCGGGCCGTCGGTCCAACTGAAGATGCCCGGAAGCGAATTTACTCCGGTCCAGGCACCCAACCGCAGACCCACCGACTTACTGCGATTGAAGACGGCCCCCGTAACTTCTTCATATCGAGCGAGCGCCTCGGTGACCACTTGAATGTCCGTGGGGCAAGACACGAACACGGTAACGTCATCGGCGAACGTGGAAACCCTGGCTCGTGTGCCTCCAGGGAGAGCTATCCCGCGCAGGACTGGTGTAGTCGCCTCGTCCCTTAACTTGCGAAGGAGGGGTTCCAACGCCAGGACGTACAAGAGAGGCGACAGCGGACAACCCTGTCGCACCGACCGGGAGACGGCAAAAGACTCCGACAGCTTACCGTTGATCTGCACCGCTACCGTCGGCCTGTCATACAGTACAGAGATCCACTTGCGGAAGTCCGGATTAAATCCGGCGGCCTCCAGCACAGATCCCAGGAACCTATGGTCCACCCTATCGAAAGCCTTGGACTGATCCAAACTGATCAGTGCGGACTCGGCGTCGTCTTCTGTCCCCTCTATGATCTTGCGTATCAGATGAAGATTGTCCTGAATCGATCTCCCCTTCACAGCATAGCTCTGGTCTGGTTCGATCAAGTCAGTGATGACAACCTGAAACCGATTCGCAAGAACCTTGGCCAAAATCTTTAACTGTGTTTAGCAGAATCAAGGGCCTGAAATCGTCTAAATCTTCCTCCCCACCATGCCGTTGACCTTTCCTCAGCAATGTGATCACTCCCTTGGTCATCTGCCCAGGGATGGAGCCCTGAACAAACCAATGGTTGAACATATCCTATAGGGACCAACATGGGCGACAGCGTCAAGTAGAATTCGTAGGGTAGACCATCAAGCCCCGGAGACTTGTTGCAGCCGACCTGCTTCAACGCAGTAATGATCTCATGTTCCGCGACAAGCCCATCACAGCTAGCCGCTCGAGCCGCCATGAGGCAGGGCGAGTCGGCCAAATAGCTGCCAAACTCTTCGACCCTGAGTCTGGGTAGTTGGGTGAAGCGCTCCGATAGATGCTTCCGAAACCCCTCGCAAATCTCCCGCGTCGACACGAGGGCGTGCCCTTCCATGTCGTTTACCTTTCGAATGTACCCGTCCGAGCTGCGCCTTAGAGCAGCCTTACGCTCAACAGCGTCAACATTAACAGCCTCGTTCGAGACTTTCATTAGCCTAGCCCTAACTATCTGGCCCTCGTACCGCTCGCTAGCCAAGCGGCTGAGGTCTTGTTTAGCTAGTGCTATCTCTAGGGAGTCCTCCCCCTCCAATGCCTGGGTCAGCCTATTCTCTGTACGCTTCTTGGCCTTAGCCTTATCTAGTGCGAAGCGTTGGCTGTACTTGACCGAGAAACGTCTAATCTTAGCCTTGAGACTAACCCACCACTTACTCCCGGTAACCGCCCCCACTAATGCCCGTTGGATTAACTCTGTAACCTTCAACCGGTAGTCCTCCAGCTCCAACAAGGTGCTGTTGAACTTCCAGTATCCGGCCAGTCTAGGCCTAGGGCTCAAGTTCAGACGGGCCATAACTAGTTTATGGTCCGAGTGTCCTAAAAAGTGGAACGTGGGGCAAGATAGGAAATCTACATCGCCTCTTCTAACTAACATCCGATCCAAGTAAGTACTTGGATAGGAAGGCGTATTAGGATGCCACGTTCACATCTCCCGCCCCGGGTGATCCAGGCGACATCTGTCGACCAGGTCGCACGAAGCCATCAGGTCAGACAGACTGCTGTCACACCACACCGACCTGCTAGTCCCCCCGACCTTATCTATCCTGGGATCAAGGATGGCATTCCAATCACCCATTAAGACTACCCTCTCTGGATCATCTACAAAGCCCTCCACCCGTCGAAAGAAGGAAGCCCTCTCCACAGCGGAGTTGGGTGCATAAACTGCGACTATCCGAAACACACTGCTATTAACGACAACATCGACGACAATCGCCCGCCCGTCCTCGTCCGCGTGAACAACATTCACCGACGCTGATAGGGTGCGATTTACTAGCAAGGAGATTCCACGACTATAGGTATTGCCATATGCTGAGTAAACATCGTAGTTGCTCACCAGCACCTGACAATCCCCGTCACAAATAAAGTGGGTCTCCTGTATAGCGGCAATATCTACCTTGAGGGACACCAGATCTCTCAGCACGCGCGCGGCCTTGCTTCGACATCTGAGGCCCCTCACATTATAAGTAGCCAAGTTTAAAGCCATGGTCACCTACCTTATTCAGTGTCACACACGGGCCTGAAATCCTCGGGGGTGAGGACGTGGCAGGCTTGTCCAAGGCTTCCGGTTAGTAAGTCAGCTGAGGGTAATCCATTCTTGGCCACGCCTCCCACGTCCAGGGGAAAGGTTAGTTTTAGTGCCCTGTAAAAGGAGGGGTGGATGTAGACAGGGACTCTGCCCTCGCACTTAAAAACTAAATTGTTCAGCGAAGGATGATCCGTGTCCACCAGCTGCTGGCCCGGGATTGCATCCTTTGCGGCATCTATCATGACCCAGAGAGCCTCTGTCCTGGAATCCTTGTTGACCCTAACAAATGTGGTCAACAAGGGAGCGTCTTGGAACTTGGTTGGGTCGGTTACATTATCGCCCCCGACATATACAAAGTCCTTTAGTTGGTTGTAGCGGACCTTCTGCTGGCCTTTGAGCTCAGGTATAGTTGGCAGACGGTCCGTTTCACATATCCTTCCTCCTGGAAGGAAGGGGAGTTTTTTTGTCCGCTCCGTGCGGACTGTTGTGATTGATGTTGGTTTCTCTTTAGCAGGGGGAGGAGGAATAGGGGAAGAGGAGTTTGGGATGGGCGCGTCGGGTGTAGGGGTGTTTTGTGCTGAGGGGGTTGCTTTTTAGGGGGGTTATTTGCCCTTTCTTGGGATGAGTTGCGTGCTACAGTTCTGGATGGTTTGGGGATGGAGGGGGCCTTTTGCTCTGGCTGTTTGGGGGTTGGGGTTGTGGGGAGATCAGCGTATGAAACTTTGTCTTTTGGGGTTGGGGTGTTTCCCTTCGTTTTCCTGCTCTTCCTACTCTTTGTCTTCGTTCTCTCACCTGCCTCTGCTGCCTTTGCTGTTTCTGCCACTGCTGATGCTGTGGTCTCCTCTTCTTCTGACGCTATCTCTTCCTCTGAGTCTTGAAGTTTCCTCTTGTTTGAGGAAGAGGGCGCCGGAATGTCCATTGGTGTGTGGTCTGGTTCGTCGATGGTCACTGTTTGTTCAGGAACCTTCAGGGGACGTCTGCCCCTCTTAGTAACTGTCGAACATCCAGCCTCTGCTGCTTGACCCGGTTTGGCCGTGGCGGAAATAGATGGTTGGGCTGCTGCCGGGGTTTGGGTCGGCTTTATGGTCGGGGCCAACACTTGCGTTTTTGGAGGGACTGTGGCCAGGAGTCTTATGGGGCAGCCCTTGGCCATGTGTCCTCGTTTTTGGCAGTGCCAGCAGTGGGGCTTTCTGCCCTCTACGATGAGGGTCATGGTCCAGTCCCCGAATTTCAACATGGCTGGGGTTTTTTTCAAATTCGGCCTTGTCCACGACCATTCTGATCTTGTGTTCTCCAGTCATGACGTTTCGTTGGCCGCGGACTGGTGTTACGGTTTCTACATCTCCGTACTGACTTAGGATCGCCCCAACCAGACAGTAGACAGGAACGTTCAGCACGGAGACATTGGCCTTCCTCTTGCTTAAGTACTCCGGTTGTCGGTGCTTGCGAGCCTTACTGCATCTTCTGGACTGGGGAGCAGCACATCCCACATGGCGTAGCTCCTCCTGCAGATATAGCTAGCTGGAATATTTAGCTCCAGGAGGAGTGCCACCATGCTGTCCCTGTCAACCCCAGTCAAACTCCGAGTCCTGAGGTCTGACGTAATAAGTGAGAGAACTCTTTTCTCCAACTCCTCGATCTGACCTGGGAGGGGTTGGATAATGTTGCCCACCGTGTACTCCTTGTACGTGGAGTTGAATAGTTCTCTATATCCCTCTGGAGTCAGGTTCTCCTGCTGCTTCTTTGTGACCCACGCTGTTGCCGGCTCTTGTGGTGGGTTGGACGGCCCTGGACGTGGGTCTTCTGGCACTGCCTTTGGTTGTTGTTGCTGCTGCTTGGTATTGGCCTTATTGGGGGTCAGAGCTGGCCAGTCAGCGTCGGATGTTGCTTCCTAGCGTTGTCTGACTCCATGGTCACCTCTCTTCTTCCTTGTCGGTGACATTGTTGCCGAGTCACCTATGAGGGAGTTTTCCGCGTTAGATTTCTCCCCGGCCGTTGATTTCTCTGGAGTTGGAGCTCCCCTGACTGCTGTTGGGGATTCGCTCCTTCTGGATTGTTGATCCGTCTTGGGTGAAGCTTTTGGGGTAGTCTTTTGGTTTTCCCCGCCGAGACTCATTAGGGCAGCTAGCACTTCTTCTATATGCCTTTTGGTTCTCTCTTCTATTTAGCTTTCGTCCTCCCCATCCAAAGTTAGGGGATTTTCTCCTGAAGGAGGCTGTGGGCTGTTCAAGGTGAACGGTGGCTGAGGATCCGTGGGTGTCACTGGCCGTGGTACACCCTCCGTTTTTTTGGTCTCTTCATCCCTCTTAGCCCTGTTCTCTTGGGTGTTGCCCTCTTGGGGAGCCAGGGTGACTTGGTTGCTCTCAACAGACGAGGATTGAGGTTCAGTGGGTGCCACTAGTTGTGGACTACTTGAGCGGTACCTCGTTCCCTCATCCACCGTAGCTTCCATCTGGGACTGGTCCTCTTGGGGAACCTGGGTGGGAGTGCTTTCACTGACCGACGAGGATTGAGGTGGAAGGGGTGTCGCAGGATGTGTACCACCCAGATCGCTCCTCGTTCCCTCGTCAGCCGCTACTTTGACTCCCCGCTCTAGGGAGTGGCTCTCGTGGGGAGCTGGGGGCGGGATTGGTTGCCCTTCTGGTGTTGCCGCTGCCTGGGTCGCCGCGGTCTGCGGCCCTACCCTGGCCTTCTCCTTCTCTTCATCCTTTGTGGGAGGTGCTCCCTCCGGTGGGGAGTACTCGAGTGGGGCGATGTGGCGCATCTGCGGTGGTATGCGCCTTTTCCCTGGCATCGTGCGGAAAAAATGCACTGGCCGCTGCCGCGGATCAAAGTGTAGCGGGGAGAAAAAACCCAGGGGAATGGAGGGGGAGGAGCGGACTCAGAAGAAATTAGTGTTTTTGACCTCCCCTCACGGGGATGTCGGGTTAGCAGCTCATATCCCCCCGCGAGGGGGGAGAGCAGAGAAGAAAGACGCAGTGGGTGCTAGCGGGTCAGAGTGCCGAATCGCAATTAAGAGAGAGAGGGGATAGACATCCCTGCCCACAGAGGGGAGCAGAAACGAAGCACCCGCCCTACCCCACGTCACCCTACCCACTAACTACCCCAACGGAAGCGAGAAAGAGAACCCTGTCTGCTCGATCCACTGGGAGAGCAGCGAAAATAGACAAAGTTTGGGCGTGGCAGGTCAGAGTGCTGCTCAGGCAATTAAGTGGTGAGAAAGTAGACCATCCCAGTCTCGAGAAGTAAGACCGAAACGAAGAAAAACAGCATGCAAAAAAGAACAAATGAAAAAAGAAGGTCTCAACTACCAGCTAGTGGTGTTGGTCCCGAGATTCCAGTCTCCCAAAAGAGGGGATCGGTTTTCGAGTCCAAGCTTCCACAAATGTGGAGTCGGTCCTTTAGGTCCTGACTCCCCAAAGGAGGGGGTCGGTCCTTGCTAACAAAAGTTAGTAAGAAAAAGCACCTTAACCTAGCCCGAAAGCCCGGTGGTGGGTCAAGTTTCGTAACTGAGAGAACAGATACTACACTTTTATCTTGGACAAAAGGGCAAGAAAAGCTTTAATAGCTCAAAACAGCATCTATTAACAAGAGACCTTTGATCTTAACCAAAAAGGCCAAGCACAAAATGTTACGGACAGACCGACCGACAGACTGACCGACGGACCGACGGAGTGACTTATAGAGTCGCTTGCACGCGACTAAAAATAATTATCAAACCTTATCTTAAAAATATACAAACGTCATATCAAAAATACAAAATCACCCTAATTTCTAAAAAACAAAAAAAACAAAAAAAAAGCAATAGACTTGGAGCTCTTCGCGTTTTGAATGTCTAACGGTTGGAAAAGCATATAAACATTTTTCTAACATTTACCAATAATATCTAGTATGAATGCATGCGAAGACAGTCGAAGGTTACATCGGCCGAAACGTTGTGAAAATAAGACAAAATAAGAACAATAAAGCAAACAATCCATATAATACAAAACAAAATTATCAATCGTTATCTCCAAAATAAAAAAAAAATGGATCCGGATTTATATATATATATATAAAAAAAAAGAAATATAATTGGCTCTACTTGCGTTTTTAATTCTTAACGGTCATGTTCGTTGGGAAATAAAAATAATTTCTTTTGATTCACTAATAACATCCAATATTAATGTATGTAAAGACAGTTGGCAGTTACAAAAATAACCAACATGTAAACAATAGTCCAAAAATCCAAATAATGCAAAAATAATTATTAATCCTCAACTCAAATTTACTCAAAGTAAAAAAAAAATACTTTAAAAAGGGAACAGAAAGGACAAAGGAGACATTTCAAAGAAAGAGACGATTTTTAAAATGCAAAACGAACGTAATCTTCATTTAAAAAAAAATTAAACGTAAGAAAAAAAAAACGGGTAATCATTTTTTATCGTAATTTAGTTCGAGATACCCATTTTTGTTTTGTGTGTTTTTCTTTCTCTTTTTTTAGCTAATGTCGGCTTTAATTTCGCTTTTCTTGGAGGAACCGTTTTAGAGTCTAAACGGAAACGCTAATAAATCGTTGCTTTGGAACTTTAAAAGGGGGAATGATTTTTTTTTAAAAAATGAAAGCTATGGAAAATCAAGCGTGTATCACTTCCAACCAAAATTAGAAATGACTCTTTTATTCCCCATTCTAAAAGGTTAGCAATCAACTTAATATTTTAATGCTTAAATGTCGCCGTGTTAAAATCATCTTTTTTTTCCAATCAAAAAAGTCACAAGAAAATGAAACCAAATCCCATTTCGTAAATTTTTAGATGAGGTTTGATGTTTTGCATTATTCGGACTGCTATTCTAATAATCTTTATACATGTTTAGGTAAAATGATTTGACACATCTGTAGGTTTAATAAAAGGCAAATCTCTATATCTCTAAAATTGAAATTATCTGTGAGCATTTGTCTCTGTGTGTACATTTCCCTATAAAACTACTCTGTAAATTTTCGGTCTACAGACTCGAGGTTTTACATTTTTACGCTATTGAGGCTTAGGAAAATGTTTTTAACCGGTTTTTGGCCAGAAATTCTGCTGTCAAGGGATCAACGTTCAACGATTTGACCTTTGAAAACTTTACCAAACTCCTCAGGCAATTTTGGGTCTAAACACTTGAAATTTTAGATGTAGGTGACTTGGAAATGGATCAAACTTTTTAACTTAATTTGACTCCAAAACAATAAATGTTAAGGGGGGTCTAAATTAGTGTCAGCTAATGTTTGGTCTAAACATTTGAAAATTTACATAAAGGGTATTCAGATATGCAGCAAGCTTTTTAATCAGTTTTGGGCGAAATATTGGCTGCCAAGAGGTCAAATTTGAAAGAGTTGATCTTTGCGAACTCTACTACACTCCTCCGCCAATTTTGGATCTAAACACTTGACATTTCAGATTAGGTTACCTGGACATGAGTCAGGCTTTTTAATATATATATATATATATATATATATATATATATATATATATATATATATATATATATATATATATAAAGTGTAAGCCACTTTGAGTTTCAGAACAGTTTCAGATGGTTAGCTGTTACACACAAGTCATGGGAGGTATATTTACCCCATTACAACTTCAAAATATTGCAACAATATATAACTACTTAATTTACTCACATAAAATTAATATACGAAAGTATAGATTTATGCGTAAACTTTAAGTATTTACTTCAAAAGTGCTCAATACGTAGGTAGAGCTAGTTAGTAATTTATAAAATATATATGTCGATTAAGCTACACTCTAGGACTCCTCAGGCTTATGCGCTTAGGCGCATAAGCCTGTGGAGTCCTGGAGTGGATGAAACGCCGAATACTCAGTGTAGCTTAATCGACATATATATTTTATAAACTACTATATATATATATATATATATATATATATATATATATATATATATACATACATACATATTCACATAAAGTTATGAACAGCATATAGGGCCCGAATAAAGTTGGGCTAAACTGTTAGTAAAGTAAAGAATAAAGAAAAAAGAAAAAAATGTTTCTATTTTGGAAAAGTACGTATAATACCATTTTTTTCATATAATGCCATCTTATTTTGTTTCTTTATAATGTCTTTGTCTTTCGTTTCTTTTCAGTTGCTGACGTGAATTGGACTGGTGAGCATCGCGCTTTCATCGTGGAAACGTTTATAAAAACAAACGAAACTGTAACTGCAATACAACGAGCGTTCCGTTTGCAGTTCAATCTTGGTAAACATGATCCCATATCAGCTCGAAACACGATCTTGTTATGTGTTACCAACTTCAGAGCTACTGTATTGCAACGAAAATCAAACGACCGACTTTCGTGAACGCCTTCGACAGTGTGTGGACAATAACGGATCCCATAAGATTGATTTAATTTTTAAATCTAACAAAACAAAATGACATTATATAGAAAACTGGCATTATATGTACTTTTCGAAAATAAAAACAGTTTTTGTTTCTTTATTTTATTTCATTTTTATTAAGCCTACAAATGTATTTTGCCTGACCATATATATATATATATATATATATATATATATATATATATATATATATATATATATATATATATAAGTAAATTCTTAGTACAGCAAAATGGAAGGAGAAATTTCAGAGGAAACATAATTTAATTTAAATACAAAAAAAACAAAAAAAAAAAACGGGCAGGTGAAATTATAATTTCCTTAAGGCCTTATCGTCTGACCCTCTAAGAGGAAACGTCAGAATGATAAATTAAAAACTAAGAAACGAATGAGGAAAGAAGGGAATTTGGTTTCAGTTGGAAGAACAGTGAAAAAAAAATCTCACTGTTCAGGTGGTTTTAAATCAATAAATATCTCCAACTGATGTTTCAAAATCTTTTGTCTACACAGGCTAGGTCGAGAGTTGTTAATGACTAACGCCTCAATGATATTTTCGTTGGATTTTTGGAAAACGAATTATTTTCCAAAATTACTAAGCCAACATTCTATACACGCTACGTTGATGACACTTTTGCATGCTTTCCCTCACGGAGTGAAGCTGAACAGTTTCTTCGTCTTCTTTGCAACCTGCATCCATCGTTACAATTTACTATGGAGGTCGAGGACTGTGGCTCTCTCCCATTCCTCGATGTTCGTGTTTCTAAAGTTGGTTCTACGTTTGAGACCTCTGTATATAGAAAACCTACATTTACAGGGCTCTATCTTAATTGGTTTTCCTTCGCCCCTCAGTCTAGAAAAATAAACCTCATTAGAGCTCTTACACATCGTGCACTTATGATTTGTTCACCAAACCGTCTTGATACGGAACTTGGTGAAATCACAAATATTTTTCTTAGCAATGGATATCCCATAAATATAATAAAAACTACTATTGAACGTAAAATTACTACATTTAATAGTGTTAAACGTATTAGTCCATCACGTTGTCCCATTTATTTAAAATTACCATGGTTAGGTCCTGTTGGCCTTCATATTGTTAAAAGGATGTCTTCTGCTACTCAACGTTGTTTTCCAGCTACTATGCTTAGAGTAGTTTACACAACTCGAACCTTTTTCTCTTCTTTTCGTAAAGATATTTTGCCAACCATTCAAAAGAATTCTGTTGTTTATAAATTTGTTTGTCAGTGTGGAGCTGACTACGTTGGCAAAACATCCCAAAGGTTAGAAATGAGAATATCCCAACATATCCCTCGGGATATTCGACTACACCAGGTTTCGAGAACATCCGGGCACTCCCAAGCTCATGAGTCCGCCATTGGTAATCACCTGATGAGTATAAATAGGTGTTCTGATCAATATTCCGATGGGTGGTTTTCTGTTTTATACAGTTCGAGGTCGAACTATCATCTCGAGGCGTTAGTCATTAACAACTCTCGACCTAGCCTGTGTAGACAAAAGATTTTGAAACATCAGTTGGAGATATTTATTGATTTAAAACCACCTGAACAGTGAGATTTTTTTGTTTCACTGTTCTTCCAACTGAAACCAAATTCCCTTCTTTCCTCATTCGTTTCTTAGTTTTTAATTTATCATTCTGACGTTTCCTCTTAGAGGGTCAGGCGATAAGGCCTTAAGGAAATTTTAATAATTTCACCTGCCCGTTTTTTTTTGTTTTTTTTTTTGGTATTTAAATTAAATTATGTTTCCTCTGATATATATATATATATATATATATATATATATATATATATATATATATATATATATATATATATATATATAATGAGGGATTTGTACATTAGGTCCACCTCCACAATTTTCTTAGTATGACAACTTTTACTTACAGTTTTTTGACTATGCTGATTAAGAAAATTTCAATTAAATTTTGCGAAGACGAGTACTTATAGAGATATAAAGATCTGTATTATTCACTTTAAATCACTGACTACCAGGTTTGTACGCACGCGCAATAAACAAATCTCCTTCTCTCCTACCTACACTGCCACCCCCATTTCTTTTGTATCTGCAAGTGGGTATACTGACAACGATTATCACGGTTATATTTTGGGGGAATTATTTTCCACCCCTACCCCCCCAAAAAAAAAAACACAAAAAGGGGTTGTCTACTCCAAAAGCTGTTTGTTACATGAGGATGTTGGGGGTTTCTATTCCGAAAGCCATTCTTAAGATAGGGAGGTTGGTGGTATCTATTTCGAAAGCCGTTTTTAACATGTGGAGTTTGTGATGTCTATTCCAAACGCCGTTCTTAACATGGCAATACTCAAAGAAGTGAAGTGGAAAAATTGTTGTATTTTACGCGTTAAAAAGACGACATAATACAATTGGTGGGAGAGTTGAAAAGAAGAGGAAGACTTGAACAACAAACGAAAACAGCTAGGACTGCTACCACTGATTTCATATAAAGTGATAATCCTTAACCTCTAAAACTTCTGTTTCTACTTTCCATTATTATTCTAATCGACCATTTTTCGTAATTTTATAAATTCATAGTGATTTATGCATTCGCTTAATTACTTTTTTTAAATTCAAACAGTACCTGCATATCATCGCCCCAAACCAGCACTAATCGCCAGTGAAAGCCAGATTATTTCATTTCGGCCACGGTCGCCAATGTCCGCAGTTGTTCAGGGACGGCAGTGGCCACCAAGAACAAAAACCGTAATATACTTTTTTACGAGCTGGGAGAGGCTTTCACTGGGTCACGCCGGTATACAGGTCGTGCTACTTTTATATACATCGAGTTTCATAAATAAAAAGGATTGGTATATTTATAAAAGGGGGAATATAATTAAATAAGTATATTTTCCCTAAAAAAAAAAAACACACACACACACACACACACACACACACATATATATATATATATATATATATATATATTAGGTTAATGCAAAAACAATACCGTTTTCTCACACATGTTTCTTTATATATGATTTCTTAACTAATTCATTGAGATATATATATATATATATATATATATATATATATATATATATATATATATATATATATGTATTTATATATATGTATTTCGAAACAGCTGTCAGACTAAGGAGAAAAAAATATATAATAACATGTCTTAAAAAATAATAAAAACAAAAATTGTGTACTAATAAATAAAAGGTGTTGTTTTTCTGATTATATAAATTATATATATATATATATATATATATATATATATATATATATATATATATATATATATAATTGTACAGAAGTTTCAAGCTCAACATAAAGGGAACCAGTTTATGGTAACACGTAAACGATGTTCGGCTCTCGTCAGCCATGTTGTTTCTGTCCGAGGAAAAAATTTCCAGGCCACATCTGGACTGCTGCATCTGCTATGAGTCTCTCGCTGTTAGAGAGTGTCCGGAAAAGAGTTGCTAACCAAATAATGTACGAGCTTTAGTATTCCTGATAATTATAAATTGATAAAATTGTCTCTGAGATGGGTATATTTGCAGATGATACCACGCCCTATAACAGGCTTGAGGGAACACATATCTAAGAAAACTGTAGTCGCATGAGACTGTAAATAGATGGTAACATTCGATGCTGCCAAGATTAAGCTTCTTTCCTTTATTTTTAAATTGACATGAACACTAGAATATTTCAATTAAAAGTCAAATATGAACCGGTAAAATTATAAAAGAATAAAAGGCGAATCAAATGAGGTACAGTTTATTTAAACAAACACAATTAATTTAGCTTAAATTTGCAGTTTGTGAAAAGTGCGGACTTTCTTTTTGCCGTCTGTGTGTGTGTGTGTGTGTTTAGAAGGCTTGTTGTCACATCTTAGAAATTTTTTTTAGATAAATTCAAATTATTTGAAAACCACAAAATGCCAACGAAATTTTTTATTTATGATAAGATCATTTTTTTTGTCTGAGATATTAAGTGTTGACACACACCCTCATCAAAGAAGCTTTTTTGTGTGTGTGTGTGTGTGTGTGTGTGTGTGTGAGTGTGTGTGTGTGTGTGTGTGTGCGCGCGTGTGTGTGTGTGCGTGTGCGTGTGCGTGTGCGTGCGTGTGTGTGTGTGTGTGTTTTGTTGTTTTCTTTTTTGTTTGTCTGTCATTGTTCGATTTTAAAATCGATGTTAAAATCCGTGGAGATTAAATCAGCGTGGAGTGAAGGAAAAATAAAAAAACGTCTGTTATGTTATATATATATATATATATATATATATATATATATATATATATATATATATATATATATATATATCCGCCAAACTTTTGGCCTTGATGGAGAGTAGACTAACACCTTGCTGCTATGGTTTCATATGGTTTGAAATAACAACAACGGGAGACTTGATTCCAAATATTTCTCATATGTTATATCTCCCCTCTTTTGGAAATAGGGTACGATTATGAATATCTCCTGTATTGAATAATCCCTATACACTGTGAAATTTATTTTATATATTAAAACCAAAGAGGAGAGATATAGCATATGAGAAATATTTGGATACAAGTTTTTCTTTGCTGTTATTTCAGATCATTTAAAACTAAAGCAGTAAGTTTGAGTCTCCCCTCCATCAAAGCTAGAGATTTGGGGGAAATATAAGATATGTTGTAATTCATATGCAAAACTAGGAAAATACGAGGGGCGTGCAATAAGTAATACCCCTGACCCACTTCCCATAGCAGTAAAGCAATGAAACTTGGCACAGTTATTAGTCTTTCTCTATATAGGAACCACCCAGAGTTATGCATTTCTCCCATCGTTTGATGCAGCTCTTGAGACCGCTTTTTGTAGAACACCCCAAGTTGGTCCTCCAACCACGACGTGACTTCAGAAATCAAGGCTGCATCATCTGGGAAACGCTTTCCTTTCAGAAACAACTTCATGGCTGGGAAGAGGTAAAAGTCAGAGGATGCAAGGTCAGGATAGTAGGGAGGATGGGGGAGGATTTCATAACCACACGCCCGTGCTTCTGATCTGGCAACATGCGAGTTGTGGACCGGAGCGTTGTCCTGCAGGAGGAGGGTACCTTTGCTGATCTTGCCCCGCCTCTTGATTTTGATAGCTTCCCTTAATTTTCTCAAAAGTGAAACATAATAGGCTCCTGTAATTGTGGTACCCTTTGTCAGGAAATCTGTCATCACTACTCCGTCCTGGTCCCAGAAGACTGTGAGTATGACCTTGCCAGCGGAGGGCTGCACCCTTGCCTTCTTTGGAGGTGGTGAGTCTAAGTGCTTCCACTGCATGTACTGGGCTTTGGTCTCTGGATCATAGTGATGGACCCAGATTTCATCCTGTGTAATCAGTCTTTTGAAAAACGTTGACTCGTCTTCTTAGCACATCTCCAAATTCATCCTCGAGCACTCAACACGTTCTCGCTTCTGGAATGGTGTAAGCAACCTGGGAATCCATCTGGCAGACACCTTATTCATATGCAAATGGTTATGAATGATAGTTTCCACAGACCCTGTACTAATCTTGACATCTTGGACTATTTGTCGAATAGTAATGCGCTGATCTTCCAAAATGGCAGCCTCAACGGACAGATGCCTCTCAATGGCAGAAGAGGGGGCGACCAGGCCTGAGAGCTGTTTTCACAGACTTCCGGCCATGTTTGAATTCACGATGACAGCATTTTACAAGGTCATATGATGGGGCATTATCAACATAAGTTTCTTTCATTTCATCAAAAATCTCCTGTGATGTGCGTCCTTTCAAATACAAAAACCGGATCACTGTTCGACATTCAACAGGCTCCATTTCACACCTGACTCAGTTCAAACACCTGTAAAACAGAAACCACAATTAGTTCAGAGCTGTAATTTGCCACATAACCCGTAGAGATATAAATCATTGCACATGCAAAATTTCAGCTTAATCAGACAACTGGAAGTGGGTCAGGGGCATTACTTATTGCACGCCCCTCGTAAATGACTATGACTGAATCATTTAATGGCTGGAAAAAAGTGCCAAAAATAGGCTTTGGATTATACCCTTTATGTGCGACCTTAAGAGCAAATGTCATATAGCTCACTACATAATCCTAGCCATTACCTTTCCAACGATCTTTCAGTTATTAAATTCTGATCAATAGTCGCTGAGATTTGGAACTTATAAAATGGCCATCATTTTTTTTTTAAATGAATAAAGTATTTGTATTTTAATGTGGTTTCAAACAATTTGTGTGTTTAGTCAATAGTTATACATGTATATTAGCACACTTCCCAGCGTTGTTCGATCGTAAAATACGCTTAAATATATTTTAATTAATTCAGATTTCGCATTTATATTATAGAGCCAATTCTCTATTGATTATTATATTGTACCCAATATGGAGTAGTGATTTCAAATGTTTGAAAAAGAAATATGAGTTGGGTGCCATCAGCTAGAATCAAAACCAAAACAATTAACAATCAGACAATTATTGTATTTAAACACTTATGTATTAGTTACGACATTGAATATATATATATATATATATATATATATATATATATATATATATATATATATATATATATATATATATATTATGTGTGTGCATAGGTTCACGCTGTTTTTTTTAAAGAAAATCAAGGAATTTTAACAGCAAAAGTAAATTAGTTTGGGACCGAAGCTCCAAGTTTTTGTGTGAATCCCATCGACTGAAGATGGCGTGAAATTGTCACAAAATCACACTTCATCTTTTCACCCAATTCTCTTCATGTCTGATGGCCATCTTCCTTCAAAAAAACCCTGGGTTGATCTTCGTCTATCTTGATTGGTCTTCCGGAACGAAGAGCGTCATTGAGATCAAAATTACCATGTTTGAATCTGGTAAACCAATCTTGAACAATTCTCTCAGCTATAGCGTTTTCTCCATATATGGCACAAATATCCTTGGTCACTTCACTCGCTTTTTGACCTCGATTAAAGGCGAAAAGAAGCACGTGTGGAAATATGATGTTTTATCTACTCGCCAATCCATTTGACGGTTGTGAAAAACGAGAAAAAATTATATGAGCCAAAAACGATGACCATTATCTTGTAGAACAGAACACGTGCTTTCTAATAATATATAACAATTTGCCAAATATAAAAACATGTTTTAGAACAAAAATTTTTGTGAAATGGCGAGAAATTATGCAACAACCTGATTATATATATATATATACATACATACATACATATATATATATATATATATATATATATATATGATGAGAATAATGGAAATAGTATTCCGACAAAATAGAGAAATAAGAAGGAACAAACTGAGTTATGTCTTCATCAACGTTTCGTCTTTATTTCGTCCAGAGGAAGTCTCGAAATAAAGACGAAACGTTGATGACCATATAACTCGGTTGTTCCTTTTTATTTCTCTCTCTCTATCTATCTATCTATCTCTCTCTCTCTCTCTCTCTATATATATATATATATATATATATATATATATATATATATATACTAGCATGGTGATCCGACCTTGCCCGGGATTGAATGATGATTAACGAATGTTTCACACTATCATATTTTTATTGTCATCGAATTCGGTGAGAGCGCCCATTTTCCCATTAGATTGACTGATTGCTTGCTCTAGTTGGGGACTCATCAGGATTCATTGGGAGGAAGCTTCACATGCCTCTCGCTATGACTTACTTCACAATATATTATAGTCTACAGTGCACTGTAAAGAAACTACTGTTGATTCTATAAAATTATTTTACATACAACGGCTTGAATTAAAGTTTAAAATGCAAAACGGCAAGTATCATTTCGAACGCGCCCCTGTCATATCAAAAAAGATACTGTTTACTTTATATGTCGAGCTTTCTGCTTGTGCGGTGGTAATAATGTTCTATTGAATATTATATTGTATCAAATATATAGCTGTGACTTAAAAAGTTAATTAAAAAAAATAATATGATTTGGGCCCCGTTAGTTAGAATTAAAACGAAATTTTATAGCACTCTGGTCTTATTCGTTACCGTCTGATTTACCCAATATACGTCGTGGCCCGATCATAAAATACGGTTTAATATGATATTTTATGCATATATTGTATTTTTATTAGCAGTTCAGCTTGGCTGCGCTCATGTACTGCTCATAACTTTATGTGCATATGTATATATATATATATATATATATATATATATTAAAAAGTTTCACTCATGTCAAGGTTACCTACATCTAAAATTTCAAGTCTTTAGACCCAAACTTGGCGGGAGAGTTTTTTAGTCTACAAAGGTCAACTCTTTCAACTTGGCAGCCACATTTTCGCCTAAAAACTGATTTAAAAGCTTGCTGCATGTCGTTTGTAAAATTTCAAAAATGTTTAGACCCAAAATTGGCTGAATAGTTCGCTAGAGACCGCAATTGACTCCTTGGCAGCCAAAAAGCCAATTAAAAAGCTTGGTTTATGTAAAATTTCAAATGTTTAGACCAAAAATTGGCTGAGGAGTCAAATCTTTTAAAACTTTGACCCTAATTGTGACCCCTTAATATTTATTGTTGTGGGCTCATATCAAATTAAAAAGTTTGATCCATGTCCAAGTAACCTACATCTAAAATTTAAAGTGTTTAGACTCAAAATTGGTGGAGGAGTTTGATAGAGTTTTCAAACGTCAAATCGTTGAACTTTGACCCCTTGACAGCCAAATTGCCGGCCGAAAACCAATTAAAAAGATTTTCCCAAATCTCAATACCCCTTATGTCAAATTTTGAGGCTGTATATTAAAAATTGACAGAGTAGTTTGATAGAGAAATGTACAGACACACAGAAAATTTCACTTTTATAGATGTATAGATTATAGAACTACTTATCTAGTGATTATTATATTGTACCTAATATATTTAATGATATCAAATGTTAAAAAAATTACTTGTGTTCCATCAGCTAAAATCGAAACCAACACTGTTAGCACTCCATTTTTAGTCGTTACAGTTTTAGCTATCGTCAGGTAGATGAGAAAACGTCATAATTTAACCAATTTTATTGTATACATGTGTATGTGTGTGTATTTAAATCGACTTACACCTGTCAAGTTTTTTTTGTTAATTTTTGACCAACTAACAGTTATTGCTACCGGTTAAAAATTAAATCGAATAATTTGTCCTAAGCGTCCGAAACTCCTACGTATCAAGTTTCAAGAGTTTGACAGAAACCGTTTCCCACAAACAAAGCCACTTTATATATATATATATATATATATATATATATATATATATATATATATATATATATATATATAAATAAAATGGGTTAAGAAATTCCAACGAAAGAAAGATGTATATTTAAATAAGGGAGTAGTCACCAACAATGTGTATTTTTTAACATCATTTTATCATTCCGTGCCTTGGTTTTTCATTGAGAATTATGTTTGGATCATTGTAATAATGCTTTTAAGTCATTGAAATCGTTTTTACGCGCGTTTCAGACGGTCTGTGATGCGTCCTCGTCAGAAATTATTTTCAAATATATATATATATATATATATATATATATATATATGTGTGTGTGTGTGTGTGTGTGTGTGTGTGTGTGTGTGTGTGTGTGTGTGTGTATTCTTAATTCGGCAGGGGGATTTGATACGTCTAGTGTGTTAGGTATAAGTTAGTGTTAAGTTCATGCTTGCATGCCTTCCCGCTTCCAGTTAACACCGCTTGCTAACCTCATAGTGAAAAGGGAGCAGCTAGCATAAGTCTTCCCTGCTAGTACATAGCCTCTCCATCATCAAGACTTCTACAGTGCCTCCACGTTGGTCACACACGGTAACTGAGTGCCTTGCGGTCCCAGGCTAAACTTGTAGGAGATCTCGTAATAGTAGGGGACCTCAGAGGTAGTGCGTTATGGCCCACCGATGTGTGGTCATGCCCTGGCACACTACCAACTCCAACCCCGCTGTCTTGTGGGTGCCCGTGGTTTGACGAAGACTAGGGGAACCAACCGCAAAATCAAACACCACTGCCTTGTGGGCCTTATCACAGCAAAAGGCTACGAGATGGGAACTTCAAATGTTACTGCTGCCTTGCAGTTTTCCTTAAAAGGATATGGAACCTCATCCACTAAAGAAATGGCGTAGAAACGGACGCGATAGGGCGACTGTTTACCTCATTGAGATTACTTTCGGCCAGAAGCTGCGGCGTCCTCTTCTGCCAGTAGTCGCGGGTTTGCTCCACTGGACATGAGCATTGGAGGTTCAGAGGGTGTCTATCTGTGCGCAACAGATACTGAACCTAAACTGCGCAAGAAAGTTTGGAGCCAAATGCGATGGAGTGAGACTACCCCAACACCGAGGGATTAAGCACTGAGAGTCCCGAACTAGACATCGTCAAGACTGAAGGACTGCATGATATATATATATATATATATATATATATATATATATATATATATATATATATATATATCATGCGTGTGCTAGATCATTGTATCCTAATTGTGTAATTATGTAGGGTTTTTACATTGTGTATAATTGCGTAGCAATTATACACAATGTAAAAACCCTACATAAAAAATAAACGTAATAGTTAAATGCAACAAATAAGAAGCAGTAAAAATAAATAATAAATGAAAGTTCATTTTTAAAAGGATTAAATTAATAAATTTTCATGAAGTCGCTACTTTATTTTTGACTAAGTATATTAAGAATTTATTCCTTATTTCTTAATACTAATAGTAGGCTTTCAAAGTAAAAAAAAAAAATATGGCTTGGCTGCCATTAGTTAGAATCGAACTACTCCATATAGCTCTCCGAGATTTATCGTTACCGACGTAAGCCACACCCATAAGTATATAAACAGTAAAAAGCCTGCCGAGTTCCTTTTTTTTCAATTTTGACCAACTAGCAGCTATTTTTACCGGCTAAAATCAAATCAAATCGAATTTGTCTCATAAGTTTAAATTAAATATATATATATATATATATATATATATATATCAAGGTTCACGTCTGTTGATCAAAAATTGACAGATAAGTTTTATACACAAACAGATAAGGTCAATTATATATTAAATATAGGCAATTGTATATATATATATATATATATATATATATATATTGTTCTTTTTCTTTGTTCATACGCCACATTCCTCCTACACACACACACACACACACACACACACACATATATATATATATATATATATATATATATATATATATATATATATATATATATATATGAAGGCTTTGTCCAGAACCAACCACTGTTTTTGGTACAACTTCTAATCTTTGTCGGTGCAATGACCACCACAAGACATAGGACACAGTAAACGTCAGGTTTTACATCAGAATATTTCCTTCACCTTCGCGTCCATACCAACCTGGAAGTTTCTACGCCTAACCTTCCCAAATAGTCACTCATCTGGCACTGGCCGGGCATATCTTTGCTTAACTTCAGTAAACTGGCGAGACCCGTATGTCAACGTGATTATACTTTATATATATATATATATATATATATATATATATATATATATATATATATATATATATATATATATATATTGAGTGATACAGAGATTTAAAGAAGAGATTCACATAAATAAAATAATAGATAGATAAAAGTACTTAAACTACTTCCTGTTTTGTATCGAGTATTTTTTTATCCAATCAAATAAGATAAAATAATACGCGTTGGCGGCTAACATTAATTACCCCCCCTATCCCCAATTAAGGCCGCCACTAATTAAATACTTAATTAAATGATCGAAAATTACGATAACCAATCGATCATATCCATGCTTCAAGCCGAGATGATCGAAGCCGATTTTATTCTATTAGCCATTCGATCTTATCTCAGTTCCAATCAAGATTACATTCGATTTGACGTTACTTGAACGCCCAAACGTTCGTGTCCGTTTAGCCATCAGCACTCATACGAATGCGGCAATGGATTTTTTCATCATGTCTCGAAAAAATCATTAAAAAAAAAACAGAATAATAAAATCGCATGAAAAAATCTATATATTTATACGATGTATGTGTGTTATTTTGTATTTCACGCTTACATCTTTTTTCTTCCTAATGATGGTCGTTTGGTTATTATGACTTTCAATTTCTCGTAATAAATAATTTTACCAAAAATGTTTAATGAGTTTTGGTTTCGGTTTCGATTATAGCTAATGGTACTCATGTAATCAATTTTTTGCATAAATAATTTTACCAAGAATTCTTCATATGTTTCGGTTTCGATTTCGGTTTTAGCTGAAAGAACAATAGTTATATATATATATATATATATATATATATATATATATATATATATATATATATATATATATATAGTAATTTATAAAATATATATGGCGATTAAGCCTGAGGAATCCTAGAGTAAATGAAACGCCGAATATTCAGTGTAGCTTAATCGCCATATATATTTTATAAATTACTAACTAGCTCGACCTACGTATTGAGCACTTTTGAAGTAAACACTTAAAGTTTACGCATAAATCTATACTTTCGTATATTAATTTTATGTGAGTAAATGAAGTAGTTATATATATATATATATATATATATATATATATATATATATATATAAATATATATATATATATATATATTCTTTATAAGTTTTAATTTCGATTTCTGATGCATCCAAGTCATAGGGACATTTTTTTTTTTTTTTTTGAAACCACAACTCTATAATATATAAGAATCTATAATTGACTTTATAATAATATATACGAAGCCTGCATAAGTTAAATTATACTTAAGCGTATTTTACGACCGGGCTAGCTTTATAAATGCTTTTGCAGTTTTAGCAAAAGAGCTACAATAATATCAGGGCGTCTCCATTTACGCTGAACATCTACAGAATGCCAGCATGAACGTATTACGTGTGAAAGAGTCCACTGTGGAATTTCCACAGATCTTGCTAATATTCCATTGAGAATATAGGGTTACCAAATAAAAATGCCACTCATTGAATATGTGAGGCTCATAAAACTACACACGCAACTTTGTCATTTTACCATCAATGATTATTTTTTTTTCTTTATTTCGGATATTTTACAAATAATTTAGAATTTGGAGATGTACCAAGAAGATGAGTCAAAGTTTTTCAAAAGACTGATTACACAGGATGAAATCTGGGTCCATCACTATGATCCAGAGACCAAAGCCTAATCAATGCAGTTGAAGCACTTAGACTCACCACCTCCAAAGAAAGCAAGGGTGCAGCCCTCCGCTGGCAAGGTCATACTCACAGTCTTCTGGGACACAAGACGGAGTAGTGATGACAAATTTCCTGACAAAGGGTACAACAATTACAGGAGCCTATTATGCTTCACTTTTGAGAAAATTAAGGGAAGCTATCAAAATCAAGAGGCGGGGCAAGATCAGCAAAGGTATCCTCCTCCTGCAGGACAACGCCCCGGTCCACAACTCGCATGTCGCCAGATCAGAAGCACGGGCGTGTGGTTATGAAAAATCTCCCATCCTCCCTACTCTCCTGACCTTGCACCCTCTGACTTTCACCCATTCCCAGCCATGAAGTTGTTTTTTAAAGGAAAGTGTTTTCCAGATGATGCAGCCTTGATTTCTGAAGTCACGTCGTGGTTGGAGGACCAACTTGGGGTTTTCTACAAAAACGGTCTCCAGAGCTGCATAAAACGATGAGATAAATGCATAACTCTGGGTGGTTATTATGTAGTGAAAGACTAATTACTGTGCCAAGTTTCGTTGCTCTACTGCTATGGGAAGTGGTCAGGGGCATTACTTATTGCACGCCCCTATTGAGTGATACAGAGATTTAAGGAAGTGATTCACATAAATAAAATCATATATATATGTACATAGATAGATAGATAGATAGGCCACTCGAGGATAAGGGTTAATGAATGAAAGGTGGTAGTGTGTAAGCTCAATAGTGCAATTACTCACAAAGAATTTATTTGATTTATACTAATCAGCAATTATTAAGGCTTAAATCAGATTATTATTATTAACCAGCAATTATTAAGGCTTAAACCAGATTATTAAGGCTTAAAAACAAATTTGTACCGCTTCGATATACGAGGTCCTTTCAATATTTTCCAGATTTTTTTCATGTGGGTGCTTTTATTGATAGTACACATATTAAACGCTAGTCCTTTTCAAAGTAATCTCCTCCGGCTACAATTCACTTGTTTATCGTTCCAACTGCTTTTGGAAAGCCTCATGAAGTGCTCTTGTGTGATCGTGTCAATGACCCTCGTCAACACCTCTTTCATCTCCTCAATTTTCTCATGACAACAGCCTCTAAGTTTTCGTTGAGCTTAGAGAATAACCAAAAGTCACAGAGAGCAAGATCTGGACTAGAGTAATGCTGGAAAACTATTTTAATGCCCATCTTGGTCAAGTACTCTGTGACAAAGACAGAATTGTGAACTGGTGTATTTGCGCAAATCTGCCGCAACTTTCAGTTCCTTGCGAACAATTGTATATACAGTTCCCACACTGACATCAAACTATGCACTTATTGTCTCTATAGACATATGGCGATCCTTATCCATGAAATTCTTTATTTGACCAATCAGTTCTGGTGTTACTCCTCCCACACCTCTCATCGTCCCTCACAGACTCCCTGCATTCCTTGAATCTCTGATCCCACAACTGATGTTTGATTCATGCAAGATGGTCAAAAGCAGTCTTAAGTATTCCATACGTTTTTCTGGTATTTTTTCCAAGTTTATAACAGAATTTTATTGCATATCGTCCTTCTAAAGTGTCCCTACGATCAGATTGCATTTTTGGAATTTAGCAGCTGTGACAATTAGGCTTTAGTAGAGTGTATTCCAATTCTATGATGCAGTTGTTCATTTGAACCTGAAACCATAAAAATTGATTAGTCATCTCATAATATGACTAATCAATTACAAATACAGAAATAACTAGGGCTGTGACAACAGCACATTCTTTTTATTGTTTGACTCTCGCGTATATATCCGATACAGTTAATCAACCGAGAACCACATCACTCTATATAAAAGCATATGATATCAAAGGATACTCGCTCAAGAATCAAAACAATGAAAAGAATGTGTTGGGTTTTTTTTGGGGGGGGTACATAGGCATCATCACTTATCAAGGCCACGAGGCAACTCGAGGATAAGGGTTAAAGAGTGTACAGTAGTCAATTGGACAATATAGTAATCGTTAGTAATGGAAATTCAGTAAATTTGTTAACTTAAGGGAACAGCTTATCAAGAACTTGGTAACATTGGACTTGAAGATAACCATATTGTAGTCAGCTGGAAAGCAGGAAAACGGAAGATAATTGCGTAGCTCTAGTAATAACATACTGAATTTTCAAGAGTCTACTATAATTTCAAATGCCTGTACAAAAACAGTCGGAAACTTAATGAAGGCACCTCGTATATACTCTCAACTAACATACAAAGCAGCAAAATCCCTACCCTTCATTAGTGAAGTTCCTAGGTGCCGGGCAACCTTCTACTACTTTCTTTATTTCGGGCGGTTATATTTTGGAATTTCCTTCGCGTTCCTTCCCTCTTTGAATGCGCTAACATGCAAAAGTTTAAAATGTAACGTGAACGGATATCTCACTGCTCAGCTTCTCACACAGTCCTCTGGAAACATGATCATGGTTAGTAGCTCCCTCATATCCAAGTGACAATATCCCTTTTGAAATGAAAATGCGTAAAAAAAGAGGATTTAGTGAATTTCTCAGGTGAACGATGAGACAAAGACAGCTCGACAAGAATTTGTTTACATTAGACTTGTATTTAGTAATGCATACGTTGACTAGTATTTATCTCGTTATTTTAATTCACGGAGAGATGTCGACAAGTACTCAGGTACACCGGGTCAGCGAGTGCATTCATATGTCATCTCGACCCAGCCTTAAGTTGTCGCACATAAAGAGTAAACCCGTTTAAATAACAACTATCCGTAACAACGTAAACGTTTACATTTTTATCTATAGCTCGGGTATGCACCTCTACCGCTGACAATAAAGAAGCCCCACCAACACGCTCAATGAAGATTTTTTTTCAAATCCAGGATATCTTAATTCTGTTTAATAAACGAACTTTGAGATTGTCCACACGCACACAAATTCCAGGTTACCAGAGAACAAAGAAAATACCATGTCGAACTTTGACACACATATTGACCTCTGATGAAACTAAGAAAATACCATGTCGGACTTTCACACATGTATTGAGTTCTGATGGAACAAAGAAAGAACTTGTCAGTAAAAATAAAAGTTTCGACGAACAAAGATACAGAAAGTGAGAGACGGGAAGAGACACACGATCGTTACGTAATTAGCTCGTCAACCATATCCTCACCTTTCACCCTTGCTCGATACGCCCAACAACCACTGCAGGCAAAATAATCTATATATATATATAAGCGAAAATGTATGTATGTATGTATGTATGTATGTGTGTTCGCTTTTTCTGTATGTCTACAAAAGGCCTTTTTTCAGAGAATCGGTCGGTGTCTTCACAATTTTTAAAAACTTTTTATGTCACATATAAATCGTAATATCTCACAGTTAACAACGAAGCTCGCCTGTCTATTTAATTTGCTCGATTTCGGGAAGATAAATATTCAACATTTGTCGCTCGCCGCATGTGGGTTAGTCTTTTTCCCATAACATCTTGGGAAAATAAAAATCCCGCAGTCAAACTTGACCTCATTAACTCATTAAAACGGGAACCTGCCAAATCCAAGTAATTAAATAAATTCAAACGAGTTTCCGTTAGCATCTCGCGGTGGGGCAATGGTTAACGTCGCACGTTTTTTTTTTTTTTTTTTTTTCAGACTTTAATTTACAATTTTGCCTTAACGGTTCGGGTTCCATCCTCATACTTACCTACCAAAACATTTTCTAACCTCCCATCCCCGGAGTTTCCACACACACCTCCAAACACCGGGCAACGCCGGGTACCCCTCTCTAGTAATTATATAAAAACAGCTATGTTATGTGACCATCTCCATGTTTGATTGTGAAACGGATGAAACAAGCTGGAGTGTATATATTTATTTAGCAGAGCGCATCTTCGTGAGCGATAAACAGGTATACCGTTACATAAGGAACAGACAATACAACAATTCTTCGTGCTGTTGTGAAATATTAATCACAGATAAACGGCTGACACGGGGCGATATTGGACTATGTGGCGATGATCGTGATTGGCATACCAAAATAAGGAACGTTATGAATTCGATTGTGAATTGTAAGACGTTTGGAAACCCCTGAGAGGAGAGATATGCAACGTTTTAAAAAGGCCATGTTGTAGTCAGCTGGGAAGTAGCACCGTTATTTTTCATTTAAACTCATTTAAAAAAGGTAACTATAATAAAAACATGAATTAAAATTAATAGAAACTAAGTAATAAGACTTGAATTTAAGATTTCAAATAAATAAAAGTTTACTTAAAATTTAAAAAAAAAAAAACATACTACAGTCCCCGTTTTGAAATTCAAGAATATTTGCTTGTCTTTTAAGCCAACGTTCAATGATGTGCATGCATCTGTTTTTATTGCTGTCAATGCACATGTGATGACACTTTGGTAATCGTTTCATCAGTATGGAATGGGATCCTGAATGAGCTTCACACTCACCGGACGGACGGACCGCCAGTTAAGGATACCGAAAATCTTCACCTGAAAATCACGTGGGGTCGCTGTTTCTGTCTGAGATCACCTTTAATCTTTAAAAGTGCCACGTTACCACACACGTTATAACCTCAGTCGCAAAAAAACTTCAGGTCGTCTTTTCCTGATGGAACAACAACATTTGTTTCCTCATTCTCCTGCCACACGTGACTTCTCGTTACGGCTACGACCTAACTTAGTCTCTAACGTGCTCTCGATCGTCACCAACGTTTCTAACGTGATCGTCTTCTCTAACGCGCGTTCTCTCTTCTTTTTATAATCTTTTTTTTTCCTTGGCGTGACGTCATTGTGTATGCATTTGCACACGCGCGTTGTAGTTGTGTGGGAGATTTGCCATCTTTTTTAAAAAATTCGACAAAACAAAAACAAAATATTAAACTGTTGCTGTTACGGAGTCCTAGACTCTAATTTTACTTTTCCACCAAAAACACACTAATAATTTAGCGCATGCGCATTAATAGCGCTGTGATCGTGATAACTCGTAGAGGAAAAGCCAAATTATTATATAAATGTTACTCCAAAACAGATTGGTAATTGCAAGTTGTAAGGGTACTGATGGCTAATTCCACTTGAGACGGGTAGAGCAACACCATTTCTGAATAGGTATTTTAAATAGTTAATTACAAGTGATAGGGGTATCGATAATTAATTCTATTTCACACCAGTAAGTTAACGTCAACACTAAAAAGGCAATATACAAAGTTTATGACGTGATAATACTTACCCAGACGTTTGACATAAATGAAAGTGACATAAAAATGGCTGTTATGCGGTGAAAACGATGCGAGTCACGAAGATTTTTTTTTTATGATGCGAGGTTTTAAGAAACCTTTTCTTAGTTTATTAAAATAATTCACTTGAATTGTGACATTTATTTTTTTCTAAAGGAAGACACGTTTTCAAAATAAACTGTGCAAGAAAGATTCCTAAGCTAAATTTATTTTACTACAAGGTCAGAGAATGTGGGTCCTTCTACCGCGCTAGAAAATCTCTCTCTCTCTCTCTCCCTCTCTCTCTTTCTCTCTCTCTCTCTTTCTGTCTTTCTCTCTCTCTTTCTCTCTCTCTCTCTAAAACATACACACATAGGTATGTAATTCTATTATTTGTGATTGTAATGAAATAAATAACACGTCCAAAGATAGAGTAGTTTTTTTTTACATAGGCATAACCACTTATCAAGGCCTACAGACCACTTGAGGATAAGGGTAAAACGGTGTACAGTAGAAATTGGACAATGTAGTAATCGTTAGTAATGGAAATTCGGTAAATTTGTTAACTTAAGTGGAACGGCTCATCAAGAACTTGTTTACGTTGGACTTGAAGACAACCATATTGTAGTCAGTTGGAAAGCAGGAAAACGGAAGACAATTCCACAGGCGTGCAGTTCTAAGAAAGAAGCTTTGTTCATGGAATCTACGTTTAGGTTTAAGCACAGATAAAGAGTGGGGGGAGGGAATTATTGATAGTGTTTTCAGCTAGACGAGTGTTTCTTGTGAAAGTTTGGCGAGGGGAGACCATAGATTGAAGCGCAGTCGAACACTTTCCATGAAAATAATGATACAGCAGATACAAACTCGCAACATCTCTTCTGTGAGATAGAGGTTGCAAGGAAGAGAAAAGGACATCTCCTACGAGGCTACGAAGTCTATTTTGAACTCTATCAAGGGAAGACAAGTACTTTCTCGCAGTTCCTGCTCAGATGTAGCAACAGTACTCCACCCACGGACGTACCTGGTTCTTATATAGATAGAGAATTGCATCAGCAGTGAGATATCTACTGGATCGATAGAAGGATCCCACCATTTTTCCAGCAGCCTTGGCAACAGATTTGATGTACGTGTTCCATTTAAGATCAGGAGTAACGGTCAAGCACAGAAGCTTGTCAAAACATGAGACCTCTCCAAGACGAGAGCCATTTATTTCAATTGATGCCAGATGGGATCAGAACGTTGATGATGTAAAGATAGAAGCTTGGTTTTAGATCCATTAAAAGTAACCAGCCACTCCTTTCCCCATCGTACCATGTATTGTTGCCAAATCTGGACAGGAGCTGCTTGACATAGTTTAAAACAGACTTCGAAGCCTAGTGGGGGGTGCTTTTTTCTCTTCCCTGCATCCTCTTTCCCACAGAAGAGACGTTGCAGGCCTGATTCAGCTTTATCGTTATTTTCATTGTAAGTGCTCACCTGAGCCTGGTCACTCTGGCCTGACTTTCACGAAAAAAACTTGTCTAGCTAAAAACACCATCGATAATGTCTTAATCTGTGCCTAAACCTTAACGTAAATTCCATTAACAAACTTATTTCTTAGAACTGCACGCCTGTGGGACTCTGACTACAATATGTTTTTTTTTTCAAGTCAAAAGTGAAGAAAGTTCTTGATGAACCGCCCCTTAAGTAATTCAATTTACCCAATTCCTACCACTAACTAGTATATTGATATGGTTCCATTGAATACTGTACATTCATTAACCCTTATCCTCGAGTGACCTCTGGGCCTTGATAAGTGGTAACTCCTTTGTAAAAAAACAACAGAAATACTCAAAGTTCATATTAAGAGAACTCAATTGTGAGATATTAGAGCTATTAATATTTTCTTGAAGATACTGTGTTAAAAGGAATAGATACACAAGTATTTACTCGTTAATTCTTGGCCTTTTGGCCAAGATCAAAGTGTAGTATCTGTTCTTCAGATGCGGCACTTCCATTTCTCGTTCTCTTTCAGTGGAGAAGAAATCCTTCACGACTGAGAGAATTTTTATTTTTATACCTTTTCTCCACGTTAAAAAAACGACCCTGGTGTCTAACTCTGTCCCGTGGGGAGGCATTGTAAATAGGTACTCGTTTTCAAACTGTTAGTCTTTCATTGGTAACACCTTGCGTACAATTGTTTCCGCCTTGGTGTTATCATAGTTCAACAATTGTAGTTGGGCTTCATCAGCGCGTAGTAAAAACAATTTGTCAAAAGTTTCACAGCATATGAATATAGACCTTTCTTAGTAACACCGCAGATATCCATTTTATCCAGAACACACACACACACACACACACACACACATATATATATATATATATATATATATATATATATATATATATATATATATATATAAGGCTATATGTCTGTCTTCATATTTTCGAGCTTTATCTTTTCTTTCGAAACTAAAAGTAGCAAGCCTCAAATGATTGCATTTTTTTATGAAGACTTCTTTTATGGGTCTTTAAGTTTTTAAGGAGTCAAAAATGGAGAAAAATTGAGAAAATTGTTATATATTTTTAACATTCATCTTAGTTTGTTTTTCATTTTTAATCTGTTCATATATATATATATATATATATATATATATATATATATATATATATATATATATATATATATATAAGAAAAAGCTGGATGTCTGTGTGCTTATGTGTGTGGGTCTGGTCACGAATAGGCTACTATATGGTTGACTATTTTAAAAAATTGATTACATATAATGATAGAAGATGTATCGAGACACAGGAATGGGTATGTTTGATCTGGCAGAACGGTGGTTCATTAAAATTGTGGGGTCTGCGTTCGCGCCTGGTCCAAAAACATGGAAATGAAAATTTAAAAATTAAAAAAACGTTTACAAGTGTTTTTGATATAGATGTACATAAGAATAATTTGATAAGTATGTTTTAACTTAAATAGGGATGGTATGATAAAATTGTAGTGTCTGTGTTCGCGCCTGGCCTCCATAGAATGGAAATAGGTACAAACTTTAATAAAGACTTATCATATCTATCTGCGTAAGTATACTTTGATAATTATGTTTCAGTTTGAAGAAATATGGTATAATAAAATTATGGGGTGTTCGTTCGCGTCTGACCTTCATAGAATGGAAATATGTCACAAAGTTTAACAAGATTTTTTTATATAGATCCACAGAATATTGTGATAAGTGTTTCAGTGTGAACAGGTATGGTATAATAAATTATGGGGTTTATCTATTTTATTTTTACTTTCATCATATTTTGCTTTGGTTTTGATACCCCAAATTCGACGCTATCTCTTTACAACCCTTCCTTTTCATAACCTATCATACTTTAATAAATCAGAGTCCATTTTCTGTAGGCTGCTTTTGAACCCAGTCAACGGCGGGTACTTTTGCTAGTATATATATATATATATATATATATATATATATATATATATATATATATATATATATATGAGATTGTTTGAATTTTTTTTTTTTTTTTTATTAGCAATCGATTTCTCTTATTATAAGAAAGGAGTTATTTGCCCTTTATTTCCATTTTTCTTCGCCCAAATCTTAGGACGCTTTTTACTTTTTTTTATCATTTAAATATTAATTATTATTTAATTAATTATATAGATGACTTACTTTTAGGCACATGATAATTATTAATTAATAATTGATATTTATATACTAAATATATATATATATTATATTATTATATTATTATATGTATATATAATATTATATATAGGTATATATATATATATATATATATATATATATATATATAAGTGATCTCGTCTATTTATCTGTATGTATATGTGAAAAGGGTCTCTACCAAACTACTCTGTCAATTTTTTTGTTTTTAAACTTGAAACTTGATATACACGGAATTTGAACTAGTGGAATAAATTCGATTTGGTTTTTAGACAGTAAAAATAGATGCTAAGGTGTCAAAATTTATATAAAATGGCGTATTTTTATTGTTTAAAGCAGATTTTATACAACACGAGACTAAACGCAATGCAAATATATTAAATTGAAATTAATTAGAAGTTTAATTAGATAAACTTCTGTTAATGACTATTTACACGCACACATATAGATTACCACATATGAACTTATTTTTAGAGTTATCTTATAACAAGTAGGGTGACCTGACGTTAACTTGAATTGAATGATAATCAACTAATGTTTCAATTCCCAATTTTTTTTTTTTTTTGTCATCGCAATCGGTGAAATCATACATTTTTTTAATAAAATCGATCGATTACCTGCTCTAGTTGGGGACCTATCACGATACACCGGAAGGAATCTTCCATCCTTCTCACAGTAACTTAGTTTACAATAATTTGTAATGTACATTGCACTGTAGAGAACTTACTATCATTTTATACAATTATTTTTATATATAATTGCTTGAATTTAAGTTTAAAATTCAAAAGTCATTTATCAGACCGTGTTTAAACAGAAATATACATTTTGAACGCGTCATTATTATATCACAGAACTCACAATTGATTTTACATACCGGGTCTTTCTGCTTGCGTGGGAATAAAACTTTTCAAATGCACTTGTGATGTTAGGCTGTGTAAGGTGTTAACTTTGGTCAAAATCACCTGTTCTTTTTTCTAGCGGATTATTTCGATTATTGAATTTCGGTACTTATCGAAGACAGTCCGATATAAAAATATCAACGAACACATCCAAACACATACTGTACATTTGCGTGGAATTTCAGAAAACGCAGCCCAACTGTTTACGAGTCCACAGGGAACGAACTCACAGCTTCTACTAAGTGTAAGTTTTTAACATTTTATTAAAATGGGTTAAGGGGTTAATAATTCATAAAATAATTTTTTGATTAGAAATCTCTTCAATTTAGTTAATGGTGTGTGTATTTTATGTGTGCACGGCAGTTTTGGTGGGTGTATTTCAAAGAGAATTTTTTAAGTCCTAAGATATTAGATTAAAGAAAAAAAGCACATTGTTTGTACGAAAATACGTCAAGTATCCCCCAAAGCGAGAGCTTTACCTAGGCTTAAGCAAAACCCAATGAAGTCCTCTACGTGTGGATTCCACCGAAGCCCAAAATATCAGAAAGTCAAAAGATTGTTTGAAAATTACGTCAGTAAGTTAGACGGAGGTAAGGAGTACTAGTTCATTTTTTTCCCAGTAGTGCATCGGTACATTCCTATCGTGAACGTTAATATAATATTTATTATTTTTCAATGTAATTATTTTTCTGTGTTCTTGCTTTTAAATTTTAACAAATGTTATTTTTCAAGGTTATATAAACACTAATTGTTGTTACGTCATTTAAATAAGGAACGGATTAGAATCTTACATGCAAAAATTATGCGAAACATGTCATCTAAAAAAGTAGAAAATTATTTTGCAATTATAATTTTGTGCGTGAAAATATTAAATCAACAATGCTTAATCCAATGATAATATCGGTAGTTCGAGAAATTCATTTTTCTTCGAGTTATATCGAATTTATTAATACTTCACCATCATTATTATCTTTAATGTAAAAGACAAAGGTCTTAATATTAGGAATCGGTTAGAAGAATTGTTTCATGTGCAGTTGACTATCAAATAGCTTCTTCGGTTTTAATTAGTTTAGAATAAACCATTTGACTTGAACATATATTTTTATAAATTTTTATTTGGGCTGTTCAAGAGATGTCCGACTCTCGTCTGATAATACTAAATATTTTTTTTTTATTTTGCGGAACTAATATTTTAAAATTAAAAATATAGGCAGGTCCAATTCTTAGCACGTAAAATAAAATTTCAAAATGCATATTATGCTGGCTTTGAAGTTGAAGTGCATCCAAACAACGCAATTTCCGTCATCACGGAAACTGTATTATGATGATCATAATTATTCGTTTTATAACAACCCTTTGTTTTACTTTACTCTGCATTTATGGAGTCATAACTTTTTTTTTTCAATTATATACGAAAATGTCCATATTTACATCTCGCTAGCAATTCTTGAAAAAAAACAAAACATCTAATTTGAAAGCATATGAAAGCTCAATAGACAAGTCCTTGGTATGATCTTCAATTAAATTCACTGGTAAGATCCCATTTGAAGTCTCTGAAAAATGTACAGTTGTCCCTTAATTAACACTGCTTCCATCTCCACTTAAAACAAAAACAATTTTCCTCTAAAAAAAACAATTACTATTGACTCGATACCTTTAAAAAAAAATCTGTAAAATATATTTGCCAATAAGTATAGGCTTTCATTTTATTTTGCGTCCAAACTACCGCGATTGGTATCGCAGTTGTTTTATTCTACACGTTTTTTACAATCTAGCCATTAGAAAAGACTCAGAAATTAGATCAAAAACTTGTGCTCGATCTTTGTATTACTGGGGCGATTTCTACATCATACATAAATAGTAATTATTTTTCATTTGTTTTTAAACCATGTCTCGCGCTTTTATTTTTTGTATTTTGTTACATTGATTCTTCTATTATTAATCTTTAAAGTCTTTTTTAATTTTAAAACTAATGCCAAACAAAATTGCTTGGTGGTCAAGTAAAACATTTGTTATATTGGTTCATATAACTCTAATACCGAATACAGTATTATTAATCTTTAAAGTCATTTTAAATTTTAAAACTAATGCGAACAAAATTGCTTGGTGGTCAAGTAAAACATTTGTTATATTGGTTCATATAACTCTAATACCGAATACAGTATTATTAATCTTTAAAGTCATTTTAAATTTTAAAACTAATGCGAACAAAATTGCTTGGTGGTCAAGTAAAACATTTGTTATATTGGTTCATATAACTCTAATACCGAACACAGTATTATTAATCTTTAAAATCATTTTTAATCTTAAAACTAATGCGAACAAAATTGCTTGGCGGTCAAGTAAAACATCTGTTATATTGGTTCTTATAGCCCTAATTCCAATTACGCTGAATTAAACAGGGTTGAAATGGAAAAGATAACGAAATACCAAGGTATTATGCACGAGATGAAAAGAAACTGGAATCTTAGGAAGATCGCCAAGAGCAACCAAACGCATGAAAATCAATTTTAAAAAACTACCTGGCACATATACTCCGTGAACTAAGTGTAAGAGAGATACACTCAATTACATTTTAAGGGTCAGTTAAAATTATAAACGACCCCTTGGTTACAATTTATAAGATAGCGGGCAGTGTCTGACATCCGGTATGATGCTCCATCCCCAGATATAACAAAATGGTGAGAACTTTCTTTAATAGTGAAAAGATATTCAATAAACATCAATGAAAGCGACTGGTTAGAACATTCGAGAGATCAATTCTAGTCAAGTCCTGCTCAGTTTCTATCCTCAGCAACTCTTACTGTGTTATATTGAACTAGGGGCACAGCACCAAGTCAACGATATGTTACGTAGCGCCAGGTTAACGTTATGTAAGTTAGCGGTTGTGTAAGGAGTGTGTATAATAAACGGGTGTATATAATAGTTTCCTTTTGTCGTCTAGTGTTCATAATTCCTTGTGAATGTAGGTTTGGCATGAGTTACGGGACATTTATAAAGTTGATAACACAAATAGGACGGGATACAGTTCTGCGTGGTTATGCATCTTGCCAAAGAAAACATACCTTCGTTCATCTGTGGATCTTGATTGACGAATCTGCCAAAAGTTGAAATGAAGATGCATCCTAAGAAATAACTAACAAGCTTTGGATTGGATTTTCAGATACCTTTTATTCCAAATACTTTCCCATTGGAAGATTTCACGTGCCTTAGATTCTGCTTCCCCGGCGTACATGATTCTGTCTCTAACTCTCCAACTGTCTAACTGATCAACTGACTAACTCTATTTGTTTTCTATCATGTCATTCAACTTGGTTGTCTTCAAGTCCAACATAAACAAATTCTTGATGAACCGCCCCCTTAAGTAATCCAATTTACAAAATTTCCATTACTAACGATTGCTATGATATTAACCCAATGATTAATATACACTTATCCCAATGATTAATATACACTCAATAACCCTTATCCTCGAGTGACTTCCGGGCCTTGATAAGCGGTGTGTCTTATGTAAAAAAAACTCAGAGTTTTTAACATCTGTGCCTAAACCTAAACATAGATTCTATGAACAAAGCTTCTTTATTAGAACTGCACGTCTGTGGAACTGTGTTCCGTTTTCCTGCTTTCTAACTGACTACAATATGGTTGTCTTCAAGTCCAACGTAAACAAGTTCTTGATGAGCCACCCTTTTAAGTAACCCAATCCCAACAACCAAAGATTACTACAATATTTTACTATTGACTATTTTCCACTCATTAACCCTTAACCTCCGGTGCTTGATAAGCGGTGACTCCTTTGTAAAAAAAGAAAAACCCTGTGACTTTTTAATCACGTTTTCTCTACCTCAATCTGTTATTTGGAAACCTATTTGTTTGAGTATTTTAACACTGATTTCGTTAAAGTCAGTTTTCTGGTTATTTTGTTGATTGTTCCAGTAAATTCCAAAAACTTATAAACATATTTGTCTTTGTACACAAACTAATTTTGCATACCAACGAATGTCCCTAATCTAACATTTAACCTTTTATAATAATATTTTTTTCTAAATTGACAGCAAGAGAATCCGGTGTCGCCCCTACATAATCTAACAACTGCCTCTAATCTTTTGAAGCAACTAAACAATAAAAAATATAACTATTTTCTGATTTTATTATTATTATTATTATTATTATTATTATTATTATTATTTTGCATACGTACGGGTTTGTCGTCACTCGTTTAAGCACAACAGCAAAATACAACACGGTAGTATGCCCCATCCCCAGCTAGAAAAAATGATGAGGACTTTTTTAATAGTGAAATGATATTCAATTGTGATCAATGAAAGAAATGAAAAAAACTGGAATCTTAGGATCTCTATCATAGGAGCAACAGGACTCATTAATATACCCGGTGAACCAAGTGTAAGAGAGATACGAAAAATTGCACTCAAAAGGACAGGCAGAATCTTAAAATGATCCCTTGGTTGCAATGTACGAGATAGCGGGGTAGTATCTTACATCCGGTGTGATGCTCCATCCCCAGCTAGAACAAAATAATAAGTTTTTTTAAATAAAAAAATAAATAGCGAAAAGATATTCAATAGCAATCAACGGAAGCGACTGGCTTACAAACTCGAGAAATGAATTTCTCTCAACTCCTGCACAGTTTCTAGCCTTAACGATTCTTACTGACTTTAACCTTTTGATGCAACCAAATAATAAGAATATAACGCGTTTTTTACATACGTGCGCGGTCTCTTCAATAAGTTTCCATTTTTCGTATCGGCACTTTTATAGATAGTATACATATGAAACTTTATTCCCTTTCGAAATAATTTCCTTTGACTACAATGGACTTGTACCGTACCAACAACTTCTGGAAGGCCCCATGGATGTTCTCTTGTGTCAATGGCCGCCATCGCAGCCTCTAAGGTTTTCTTTGGGCTTAGGAAATAACCAAAAATCACAGGGGGCAAGATTTGGCTATAGGAAGGGTAAGGAAGTGTCTAGATGCCCATCTTGGTCAAATAGTCCTCTTAAGTAAGACACTTTATCAACTCTTCAATACTAACATTTTGTACACGCAATAACCCTTATCCTCGAATGGCTTCCGGGCCTTAATAAGTGGTGACTACCTTGTGAAAAAATAGTCTGTGGCAAAGATGGAGTTGTAGACTAGTGCATTGTTCTGGTGGAAATGCTCGATTTAAAGAGTGCTGGCTTATCCCGACGGAGTCTCTTACTGAACTTACTTAAAACCTAAACATAATATTCCTTGTTGACTGTATGTCCAGTGGGATACCTTGTGTCTCTAAATCATCCCCGTGCTGTCAAAAACAGGGATCATCATATTTTTCTGATTGAATTTGCTCTTTCTGGCCTTGTTGGATCTGGGAGAGAACAGCATGCTTCCGCTGGGAACTCTATCTCTTGGTCTGTGGGTCATAACAGTAGATCGGGATTTCATCACAGGTCACCGGATCATCAAGAACTGCAGCATCTGAA
Organism: Euprymna scolopes; assembly: GCF_053919585.1. Lineage (NCBI taxonomy): Eukaryota > Metazoa > Mollusca > Cephalopoda > Sepiida > Sepiolidae > Euprymna > Euprymna scolopes. Next base: position 101,389,407 of record NC_136505.1, read on the forward strand.
TTGATCAACTCGACGTGTTTGTCGTATCTCGCTTAAGCACAAGAGAAAAATACAACACATTTCAAGAAAACACACGGAAATAACAAGCAAAAAGATTCAGAATTTTAATGAAGTGTTTTTATTCATGCTATCCCTAAAACTCAAGAACACATTTTGGCTCCGGATAACGCGGAGACTGTAAATATGGAGTTCACAAAGTTAGGTACGATCCAAAGTTTTTTTTTTCTTCTTTCTTTTAAACGATACAAGAGGGACGCAAGAAAAACAAATACAACCCTTGTAAAATTAAAAAGACGGTTGTTGAACAACTATTTTTACCATTCGCAATATCATGGATGTGAAATTGGAATGCTGGTGACGTCAGGAAGATGAGCTGTAGCCAATCAGGAGTTGAGAAAATAAAATGACCCCACAAATTCCCCTTACATTAAGAGAGATTTATTGGCGGGCTCAAAAAAGATCCTCCAGTTTTGTGGTTGGTAGTTGGTGGGGTTAGGATTCGGACCTGAAAAAGATACAAAAGTGAAATGTCACGTGATATTTAAATTTTGATGAAGAAGTTTTTACGGAAAAAAGTTTCATATCTGCTAGTATTAATAATTATTTAAATAACTGTGTTCTTAACTCAACTCAAACATTTGTTCGGCAACTACTACTTATTGAGATTTGCTATTTGTCTAAAGTCGAAACTATACTATTACTTTCATTATTGATAGAGGTTTGGTATATGTCTGTCTTAAGTCGAAACTATACAACTTTAGTTATTTTGTTATGTTTGACGTTCATCTTCGTCGCCAACTGTTATGTTTGCAGGTTGAACCAAATAACGCATAAGGCAATACAAATGAAGACTCAACAAACAAAAGTAGATCAATAAGAAGTGTATTAGAAAAAGTATATTCACAGTATATTTATATAATGGTTGACAGGTAAGAGAGTCTTGGCTGGAGAACATATCTGCTCTCGGCTCGGCCTTCGGTGGCTTCTGGTTAACACACACTCAGACTAACCGAGTCTTGCTATTTATATGTAATATTATCTACATATGTAAATGAGTGGGTGCCACCACAACATTATTAATAGAGAATAGGTATCCTTCGGTCTAAAGTCGAATCTTATTAATTGAGATTTTGTATCCGTCTCTCTAAACTGAACCATGTTATTACTTCTATTATGAATGGAGATTTGCTCTCCGTCTGTTAAAAAATATATACAGTGACAAGTACACAATTGGACTGTGCAACATTCACTACTTAAAATACTTGACATATTTGAAATATTTGAAATAACTTTAAATATTTGACATATTTGAAATATTTAGAAATAACTTGAAATATTCAAATATTTTTAAATATTTGAAATATGGTGAATAAGTTGAAATAGCTGAAATATTTGAAATATGTGAAATATTTGAAATTTTTGAAATATTTGAAATGTTTGAAATACTAAAATACTCAAAATATTAGAAATATTTATAATAAACCTAAAATACTTGAAATATTCTAAATATTTGACATACTTGAAATATTTGAAATCAGTAAAATTGTCTATTTTTTAATCAAACAGATTGATTGCCTGCTCTAGTTGGAGCCCATCACGGTGAACAGATAGAAATCTTCACATGCATCATCGCAGTGACTTTGTCCACAATGTTTGTATTCTACATTGTACTATAGAGAATCTACTGTGAATTTTATAAAATTATATATATATATATATATATATCTATTGTGAATTTTTATAAAATTATATATATATATATATATATATATATATTACATAGAACAAGACCGATAGCCATTAGTCGCGTGCTCTCGTGTAATGAATGAATGAGTGAATGTAGGATTGACATGAAATTCTATAAAATAAACTAAAATGACCGAAAAATGGGCTGAAATGACTTAAATAAATAAAAAGTAAATGACTTAGAATAACTTTAATGAACTTAAGGATGAATTGAATGACCTTAAGAATGACTTGAATGCTTAAAAAATAACTGGAATCCTTCAAAAATAATTTGAATGATCTGGAGAATGACTTGAATGGCTTTGAGACTGACTGATTTTAAAGTGGGTGATCATTTAACATTAAATTAATACAGAAAAGTTATCCGCCACTTTATATCTCAAAAATTACAAACATAAGTACAGCATATAGTAAGAACAGATACTACACTTTGATCTTGGCCAAAAAGCGTATTTATTTGCTCCCCCACCGAGCAAATTAGGTACAAGGCCGATTTTTAATGTGAGGAGTGAAGGGAAATGGGGACCAACTCCCCGGGGAGTAGGGGAGTTGGATAGTGACAATTGGTGATGGGTTGCCCCTACATTGACCAAGGTCTTATATGTGGGGTTGCCCCCACATATGGTCTTTGCTTGCAGTATCTGCCGGAACAGATTGTATTTATTTGCTTCCCCACTGAGCAAATTAGGCACAAGGCCGTTTTTAATGTGAGGAGTGAAGGGAAATGGGGACCAACTCCCCGGGGAGTAGGGGAGTTGGATAGTGACAATTGGTGATGGGTTGCCCCTACATTGACCAAGGTCTTATATGTGGGGTTGCCCCCACATATGGTCTTTGCTTGCAGTATCTGCCGGAACAGATTGTATTTATTTGCTTCCCCACTGAGCAAATTAGGCACAAGGCCGTTTTTAATGTGAGGAGTGAAGGGGAAATGGGGACCAACTCCCCGGGGAGTAGGGGAGTTGGATAGTGACAATTGGTGATGGGTTGCCCCTACATTGACCAAGGTCTTATATGTGGGGTTGCCCCCACATATGGTCTTTGCTTGCAGTATCTGCCGGAACAGATTGTATTTATTTGCTTCCCCACTGAGCAAATTAGGCACAAGGCCGTTTTTAATGTGAGGAGTGAAGGGGAAATGGGGACCAACTCCCCGGGGAGTAGGGGAGTTGGATAGTGACAATTGGTGATGGGTTGCCCCTACATTGACCAAGGTCTTATATGTGGGGTTGCCCCCACATATGGTCTTTGCTTGCAGTATCTGCCGGAACAGATTGTATTTATTTGCTTCCCCACTGAGCAAATTAGGCACAAGGCCGTTTTTAATGTGAGGAGTGAAGGGGAAATGGGGACCAACTCCCCGGGGAGTAGGGGAGTTGGATAGTGACAATTGGTGATGGGTTGCCCCTACATTGACCAAGGTCTTATATGTGGGGTTGCCCCCACATATGGTCTTTACTTGCAGTATCTGCCGGAACAGATTGTATTTATTTGCTTCCCCACTGAGCAAATTAGGCACAAGGCCGTTTTTAATGTGAGGAGTGAAGGGAAATGGGGACCAACTCCCCGGGGAGTAGGGGAGTTGGATAGTGACAATTGGTGATGGGTTGCCCCTACATTGACCAAGGTCTTATATGTGGGGTTGCCCCCACATATGGTCTTTGCTTGCAGTATCTGCCGGAACAGATTGTATTTATTTGCTTCCCCACTGAGCAAATTAGGCACAAGGCCGTTTTTAATGTGAGGAGTGAAGGGGAAATGGGGACCAACTCCCCGGGGAGTAGGGGAGTTGGATAGTGACAATTGGTGATGGGTTGCCCCTACATTGACCAAGGTCTTATATGTGGGGTTGCCCCCACATATGGTCTTTGCTTGCAGTATCTGCCGGAACAGATTGTATTTATTTGCTTCCCCACTGAGCAAATTAGGCACAAGGCCGTTTTTAATGTGAGGAGTGAAGGGAAATGGGGACCAACTCCCCGGGGAGTAGGGGAGTTGGATAGTGACAATTGGTGATGGGTTGCCCCTACATTGACCAAGGTCTTATATGTGGGGTTGCCCCCACATATGGTCTTTGCTTGCAGTATCTGCCGGAACAGATTGTATTTATTTGCTTCCCCACTGAGCAAATTAGGCACAAGGCCGTTTTTTAATGTGGAGAGAGAGGGAGGGGAGGGAAAAGGGGACCAGCTCCCGAGAGGTGGGAAATGGGAGCTGGATAGTAACTGTTGGTATGAAGGGTTGCCCCTACATTGACCAAGGTCTGATATCTGGGGTTATCCCCACATATGGTCTTTGCTTGCAGTATCTGCCGGAACAGATGGTATTTATTTGGGTGTAGGGGAGTTGGATAATGACAATTGGTATGAAGGGTTGCCCCTACATTGACCAAGGTCTTATATGTGAGGTTACCCACACATATGGTCTTTGCTTGCAGTATCTACCGGAACAGATGGTATTTATTTGCTCCCCCACTGAGCAAATTAGGCACAAGGCCGTTTTTAATGTGAGGTAAAAACCAGCTCCCCTAAAAGTAGGCAAAAAGGGGGCACTCTGGTTACCAAAAATAATAATTGTCCCAGTATAGAGGGTTTCCCCTCCATTGACTGGTACAAATTATCTTAAGTGCAGCATCTGTCGGAACAGATGGTATTTATTTGCTCCCCCACTGAGCAAATTAGGCACAAGGCCGTTTTTAATGTGAGGTAAAAACCAGCTCTCCTAAAAGGGGTCACTCTGGTTACCAAAAATAATAATTGTCCCAGTATAGAGGGTCTCCCCTCCATTGACTGGTACAAATTATCTTAAGTGCAGCATCTGTCGGAACAGATGGTATTTATTTGCTCCCCCACCGAGCAAATTAGGCACAAGGCCGATTTTTAATGTGAGGAGTGAAGGGAGGGGGAAGGGAAACAGGGGACCAGCTCCCGAGAGGTGGGAAATGGGAGCTGGTTAATGGTCAGGCATGTGGGGTTGGCCCCACATCTGGTCTTTGCTAGTCATAGCTTGCAGTATCTGTCGGAACAGATGGTATTTATTTGCTCCCCCACCGAGCAAATTAGGCAAAAGGCCGATTTTTAAAGTGAGGCGTGAAGGGGAAATGGGGACCAACTCCCCGGGGAGTAGGGGAGCCGGACAGTGACAATTGGTATGAAGGGCTGCCCCTACATTGACCAAGGTCCCACATGTGGAGTTGCCCCCACATATGGTCCCTGCCTGCAGTATCTGTCGGAACAGATACTACACTTTGATCTTTGCCAAAAGGCCAAGAAAAGTTTTAAAAGCTACGAACAGCATCTATTAACAACAGACCTTTGATCTTAACCAAAAAGGCCAAGCACAAAAGTGTTACGGACAGACCGACCGATGGAGTGACTTATAGAGTCGCTTGCACGCGACTAAAAATGCAAGCATGAAATGTAATATGGTTAAGATTAAACTTAGAAAAGTCAAATTCCTACTTGTAAGACATCAGCTTGGGTTATAGCGTGGTTGGATGACGAAGTAGGTTCATTCCATAATTGGATTTCGCCTCGGTTTGCTTGATCTCTGTTAGTTAATAGACTTTCTTGTGTGTGACGCGATTGCTCAGGTGGCACAGTGCTCGGAAGCAAGATGCTCAGGTTTCGAATTCCGAATTCGGATATGTCTAACTGATGAGGCCAAACGAGGGTAGACTCTAGTTTTGGACTTCGGGTTTATTAGCTGTCATCGCCCTTGTGAATTGCGACGCTGTTTGGCTTTGAAAATAATTATACCCCCCACATATATATATATATATATATATATATATATATATATATATATATATATATGGATAAAAAAAATTAATATGAAAAATATATAAATGTTTATATCCTTTCTATATTTATTTATTTTTTTTGACGTGTAGGAATACAAATGTGTTTCGAAAATAAAAACGAAAATGTTTCTTTCAAAAGCACATATTTTCGACCGATGCTTCCGTCTATTTTCTGTGTGAATAATGAAGAGAAAAGAAATAAAACTCCCTTAAAATTTGCAATTAAATTTATTATTCGACAGAATACTCCCGAGAGCAAATTTCAAAGTCCTTATTCCGCGGAGTTTCAAAGAATGCTATTCTTGCTAATCTTCTCATCAGAGAACAGAAAGAAATTCGCAAATTATAATTGTAGCAAAGCTAGAATTTGCTGGTCGATGCATTAGATGAAACAACAATTTATGATAGTCATAAATTGCAAAATGTTAAAAAAGCTGTGAGGAAATGTGAAACTTTATGAAACTGATATTTTAAAAATGTGAGCTAAAAAGAATGAACAATACAAATTAAAAATATATTGTTAAAACATAGGTTAGTTGAGAATTCTTTGTTGTTAAAAGTGTGTTAAGAAACGTGTACATAGTCACGTGAATTGGTCACGTTTTGGAAACACACTTCTGACGTCATAGCAAAAGGGGGATTCTCAATATAGGAGCTAGAGTTACTCAGATCAGGGTAGTTGAGGCAGAACAGTTGAGTCTGCTAGTCAGTCAGCAAAGATCAGTATGGTGAGTCAGTTGGCAGTCAGTGGTCAGCTGCCCCTTTGGAAGCGAACGGTAGAACATTAAACTATGTAGATC
>NC_136505.1:101400754-101420754 GCF_053919585.1 Euprymna scolopes
TTTTATCTGTTTGGCTACATATGCTTCGGATGTTGGACCATGTTTGCGGTTTAACAGCCTCATCAGGCCTTACAGTGTGTGTCTGGTCACTTCAGTGATCTAACAAGAACAGTCATGCACACACACACACACACACACACACACAAACACACACACACACACACACACACACACACACGCACACATATATGGATATCCACAGTAAAGGGGCTTGCGCATGAAATTTTTGTGGCAAGCGTTGCGCACTACTAACTGCACCTGTCCTGTGTCGGCATTGTTAAATATCGGTAGCAAGACGATTTGGAAATTCTAGGCGCTGTATGTGTTCGCCACTTATATCGACATCGTTTCTAATGCCGATATAAGTGGCGAACACATACAGCGCCTGGAATTTCCAAATAGTAAGCCAGGCTCAACGTTGCTTATCCTCGATGATCTGACCAGAACCGGTACGTCAACATGATAAAATCGTATATACATACGATTATATACATATAATACGATATACGAGATGTATATGTATGTATGTATGTATGTATGTATGTATACATATATTTATATATATATATTGTGTGTGTGCATTTTCATATTTGTATATTTACGTATGTATATGTATGTATATGTATGTATATGTAAATATATATATATATATATATATATATATATATATATATATATATATATATATATATATATATATATTAGGATTTGGAGAGATAAGTTTATATTTGATCCGTTCATCGACAAAATAAAACTATTAAAAGTATATGAATCGACGTACCTTATTAAAAATAAAGAAGTTATTTTGCATGAACTTGATCCAGCCATTGCTATTAAATCGTTCGTCTGCACAGCCACTGCTTTTCAAATCATCTTCTTCATTAAATACAAGTCGATTCACAAATATAAATATTCATATGAAATCCTGGACTTTTATTACTTTCCAATCGATTAAACGCACGCATATCACTTCTTTCTATCTTGAATCTTACCATCTAATATATAACGTTATCTTGTCAAATTTTCGATGTCCGACTGTAAAAATATTTAATTCCATGAATCAAACTTTAGCTTCTGGTTAGTCAATTCTCATTTGGTAATTTGGTACCATGTTATTTGCAATAAAATACAGCTTTGTACTTAAAAATGCACAATATACTTTATTTAGCAATACGTAACTGTTGACACATGAAAAACACTCTTGACTTTTCATATTAGTACGATAGCAAAGCAGCCTTCAAGCTGAGCCGGCTTCTTCCGGATTACGAAGTTCCATGGAAATATCGAATTAACATGCGGTCCGAATTCACTTGTATACCACCGTTAGAAGAGATGACCCGTCCTGCTACATTCAGCGTTTACTGTATATATATATATATATATATATATATATATATATATATATATATATATATATATATTGGACCATGTTTACGATCGAACAGCCTCGTCAGACCTTACAGAATATATATATATATATATAATTATATATATATATATAATTATATATATATATATTCTGTAAGGTCTGACGAGGCTGTTCGATCGTAAACATGGTCCAATATCCCAAACATATGTAACTAAACAGATAAAACGGCAATAAAAAATGAAACCCATATTTGCTCTGCAATAGTATTGAGCACTCTCTTCAGGTTTTTACTAATTACCAGTTTTACTAGATAACTATATATATATATATATATATATATATATATATATATATATATACTAAGCGCTACATATAGCAGGACGGGTCATGTCATATGTATATATATATATATATATATATATATATATACATATATATATATATATATATATATATATATTGTTTTAACAAAATCAAGACAACAAAGATTGGATTGATAGCAACAAGTAGTGTATTTTCATTGTTCTTTACAACTGTTTCGTGACCATTCGGACAATTTCAAACCTTATATCGTTTGAAAATATTCACAAGAACGGCCTCTCTTCAGACCTTGAGAAAAACACTTTTTTCAATGAACAATATGGAATCCATTTTTATGTGATTAAAAAAAAATTTCCAACATTTCTTCCTTCACTGTTTTTTTTTCCGTTTTCCGTTTCTCATGGATTTTTTATATCTGCCTATTTTTAAATATTTTGATCGATTATTTATTTATCATTGCAACCAATTATCTGTGTTTAGTAAATTGTAGTTATTATTTTTCTCTAAGTTATTTACTTAAATTTATTTTTATTTTTTATTTTATTTGTTTATTTTTCCAATTCCGGACCAGATATTTTACGTTTCTACTGTTTTTCGTATTGTTTGGATTCTGTGTTTGTCTCGTATCCAACGTTTATATTGGCGATTTTCAATTATATCGACATACTTATTTGTGTAATTCTAAAAAGCGATTGTCGTTTAAATTTATTCTAGAAGGAAAAGAGGGCAAACATTAGTTACCCTTTATTCAATGCTAGATTAGTTTGCATTTTAAATTTCGGATTTAAAATTTTTATTTTATTTTTCTTTCATTCCAATCTATTTTGATGTACAGTTATTTGTTAATTTCGACGTTGTAAGGGAGGTAACTCTATTCATACAAATTTTAACCATTTTCCATGTTAATCAATACCTATTATGGTGTTGTGATTTCTCTATTAATTAATCATCCCCGTTTAATTTTAGGCTAACATTTTCAAATTATAAGTTTATTATGTACATCTCTATTGGGATTCTGATTTATTTCCGAGGTTTTAACCTATGTTTGCCACAAGGCCTAATTTTCTTCGGTTGCTGTTGGCTCTAATTTTATATATATATATATATATATATATATATATATATATATATATATATATATACAAACTAGAGAAGGCAATCAGTCGATTGGATTGAAAAATGGACGATTTCACTGATTTCGATGACCGTAAAAATATGGGAGTGGGAAACGTTCGTTGAGCATTATTCAATCCCAGGCAACGTCGGGTTTTCCTACAACTATATATATATATATATATATATATATATATATATATATATATATATATATATATATATATATATATATATATATATATATACTTGTAGGGAGAGTACAAGTAATCGAGCCAGAGATGTCTCGTGATACGGGGTTCGAATCGTTCGACTGACAGTAATCGTGACACCCTGCACTGAAGATTCCCGAAAGGATGAAACACTAATGTCTGTAGGTATTTAATTATTATAGTAGAAAATAATTATGACAACCCCTTTAAGAAATTCGTTTCTTATCGTTGAGCACTTTCAGTTGAATTAAAAAAGTCGGTCAATTTAGCTCTTATGCGTAGATCATCGTATAACGATTAGATCACTGTCTGACTGACGTAAATGAACACTTAAAATTAAGATGTTTAAAATTCAACGTTATTTCAAGCTGTTAATAGTAGCCGAATGGATTAGGTCTCCGCTAATCGAGCCAGAGATGTCTCGTGATACGGGGTTCGGATCGTTCGACTGACAGTAATCGTGACACCCTGCACTGAAAATTCCCGAAAGGATGAAACACTAATGTCTGTAGGTATTTAATTATTATAGTAGAAAATAATTATGACAACCCCTTTAAGAAATTCGTTTCTTATCGTTGAGCACTTTCAGTTGAATTAAAAAAGTCGGTCAATTTAGCTCTTATGCGTAGATCATCGTATAACGATTAGATCACTGTCTGACTGACGTAAATGAACACTTAAAATTAAGATGTTTAAAATTCAACGTTATTTCAAGCGGTTAATGGTAGCCGAATGGATTAGGTCTCCGCTAATCGAGCCAGAGATGTCTCGTGATACGGGGTTCGGATCGTTCGACTGACAGTAATCGTGACACCCTGTACTGAAGATTCCCGAAAGGATGAAACACTAATGTCTGTAGGTATTTAATTATTATAGTAGAAAATAATTATGACAACCCCTTTAAGAAATTCGTTTCTTATCGTTGAGCACTTTCGATTGAATTAAAAAAGTCGGTCAATTTAGCTCTTATGCGTAGATCATCGTATAACGATTAGATCACTGTCTGACTGACGTAAATGAACACTTAAAATTAAGATGTTTAAAATTCAACGTTATTTCAAGCGGTTAATAGTAGCCGAAAGGATTAGGTCTCCGCTAATCGAGCCAGAGATGTCTCGTGATACGGGGTTCGGATCGTTCGACTGACAGTAATCGTGACACCCTGTACTGAAGATTCCCGAAAGGATGAAACACTAATGTCTGTAGGTATTTAATTATTATAGTAGAAAATAATTATGACAACCCCTTTAAGAAATTCGTTTCTTATCGTTGAGCACTTTCAGTTGAATTAAAAAAGTCGGTCAATTTAGCTCTTATGCGTAGATCATCGTATAACGATTAGATCACTGTCTGACTGACGTAAATGAACACTTAAAATTAAGATGTTTAAAATTCAACGTTATTTCAAGCGGTTAATAGTAGCCGAATGGATTAGATCTCCGCTAATCGAGCCAGAGATGTCTTGTGATACGGGGTTCGGATCGTTCGACTGACAGTAATCGTGACACCCTGCACTGAAGATTCCCGAAAGGATGAAACAGTAGTGTCTGTAGGTATTTTATTATTATAGTAGAAAATAATTAAATGTATATATATATATATATATATAATTTTAATTTAATTATAATTTGATTTTTAAATTATCAATCACATTACTAAATATTAAATTAGCTTTAGGATATTTACCTATCGAGCTTATTATATATCTAAATTACAACGAGCACTTTTTCTTTCCTGTATTTTAATTAAACTAGTAATTTCACTATTACATTAAAATACACTCTGCTCTTTAGACTATTGTTCTAATCTCCTTTAAATTATATATATATATATATATATACACTTGTAGGGAGACCCGCCGTTCCCTGGGATTGAATAATGATTAACGAACGTTTCCCACACCCATATGTTTACGGTCATCGAAATCAGTAAAATCGTCCATTTTTCAATCCAATCAACTGATTGCCTACTGTAGTTGAGATTCCATTCCGGTAGAAGCTTCATAAGCCTCCCGCATTGCACTGTAGAAGAACCTACTGTTGATTTTATAAAATTAATCATTTTATATATTGGTTTGCATTAAAGTTTAATATGCAAATATCAAATATCTTGCTTCAAATGGACTCTAAACAGAAACATTTATTTTGAACGCGCCCATGTCATATTAAAGAACCTACTCTAGATTTTATGTCTGGATTGATCAAATATAACCCCATCTCTCAAAATCCTCATATATATATTCTAGCAGGACCCGTTAACTGGTGTTGCCCAGTGGTAGCATGCATCCATTGAAAGTACGGCTGTTGTTATTTTTGTTGTTTGCCAACCCCAACCTCCTCATGTTAAGAACAGTTTTCGGAATTGACGTGCCATTTTGTAAGTGTAGGGTGCAGTGTCGTTTGGCTCGTGCGGACTAAGCTGGCGGCCAGGATATGTTTCAGGGTATTTTTCAGGGTATGGGTCAGGGTATTTTTGTTGGCAAGACTGGAATTAAGGAGGCAAAAACTCTCGAATCTTCTATCACTTAAAGGGAACCAAATTCCTGTAGTCACATGTACGTTACCATTTAAAAATGTACACGTTTTTCAGAAATCGATAGTTTTACGTAAACAGAAAAAATATACCGTATAAACAACGATTTCTTAAAATAATAAACATTTTTTTTATTTTGAACAATATATAGATTTTGTTTCTATTATAAACAATATAAATAGAACAATTATGAGATTGAAACAATATAAACCTTTTTAAATGTTAAGTTTATTTTGAACGCGCCTTTGTCATATCAAGACAGAGAATTATTGTATAATTTATGACAAAGATATTGATTATATCCCTGAAAGGAAATGAATTTGGAGAAACTAGGCCCAAACAATTTATTATGTTTAGTGAGCTATTTTCGTGTAAATAAAATTATGGTGAAATAGGAAAAAACAATTTATTTTGGTTTTTAACCTATTTGCGTGTCTCAAATATATAGAAAAAAAAAGTAATACACGCAATAAAAACAATGTAAATAAGAGCGGTAACCCGTTATAGGGGGAAAAATCTAGCCACAGAGGTCAGGATCAAACCTTCAACGCTTGTTGTAAAAGGAGATGAAAAAAAAAAACGCTTTAGTCGACTGGGCTACGACGAACATACGACGTCACGATTCTCGAAATAACTGTTTTAAACAAAGATGAATACTGTTATCAGTGAAAGGGGCTTGTTCGGCGGACACAGCCCAGTCGCGTAATGTAAACAGAAGTATATCTAATGTAAAATTAAAGCAATAGTTTATTTTTGTTGGTCAATGTTTATGAAATGTAATTAGAAAACAAAGTACATGTCATCATTGTGAAATGTCAATTATATCAAAGTGGCAATGTGCCTTGTTTGGGGTGAGCATTTAATTTTTTTTTTAATTTGAGTGTATATTTTATATGTGGGAAAATACATGGGTTGAAAAGAAAATAAGAATTATATTTTTGAGGATTTTTTTAGCTTTTTTGAAGCTTGTATTTTTAGTTATCAACTGTATTTTTAGTTATCAACTTTATTTTTAGTTATCAACTGTATTTTTTAGTTATCAACTGTATTTTTAGTTATCAACTGTATTTTTTGTTATCAACTGTATTTTTTAGTTACCAACTGTATTTTTAGTTATCAACTGTATTTGTAGTTATCAACTGTATTTTTAGTTATCAACTGTATTTTTTAGTTATCAACTGTATTTTTAGTTATCAACTGTATTTTTAGTTATCAACTGTATTTTTTAGTTATCAACTGTATTTTTTAGTTATCAACTGTATTTGTAGTTATCAACTGTATTTGTAGTTATCAACTGTATTTTTAGTTATCAACTGTATTTTTTAGTTATCAACTGTATTTTTAGTTATCAACTGTATTTTTTGTTATCAACTGTATTTTTTAGTTATCAACTGTATTTTTAGTTATCAACTGTATTTTTAGTTATCAACTGTATTTTTAGTTATCAACTGTATTTTTAGTTATCAACTGTATTTTTAGTTATCAACTGTATTTTTTAGTTATCAACTGTATTTGTAGTTATCAACTGTATTTGTAGTTATCAACTGTATTTTTAGTTATCAACTGTATTTTTTAGTTATCAACTGTATTTTTTAGTTATCAACTGTATTTGTAGTTATCAACTGTATTTTTTAGTTATCAACTGTATTTTTAGTTATCAACTGTATTTTTAGTTATCAACTGTATTTTTTAGTTACCAACTGTATTTTTAGTTATCAACTGTATTTGTAGTTATCAACTGTATTTTTAGTTATCAACTGTATTTTTTAGTTATCAACTGTATTTTTAGTTATCAACTGTATTTGTAGTTATCAACTTTATTTTTAGTTATCAACTGTATTTTTTAGTTATCAACTGTATTTTTAGTTATCAACTGTATTTTTTGTTATCAACTGTATTTTTTAGTTATCAACTGTATTTTTAGTTATCAACTGTATTTGTAGTTATCAACTGTATTTTTAGTTATCAACTGTATTTTTAGTTATCAACTGTATTTTTAGTTATCAACTGTATTTTTTAGTTATCAACTGTATTTGTAGTTATCAACTGTATTTGTAGTTATCAACTGTATTTTTAGTTATCAACTGTATTTTTTAGTTATCAACTGTATTTTTTAGTTATCAACTGTATTTGTAGTTATCAACTGTATTTTTTGTTATCAACTGTATTTTTTAGTTATCAACTGTATTTTTAGTTATCAACTGTATTTGTAGTTATCAACTGTATTTTTAGTTATCAACTGTATTTTTTGTTATCAACTGTATTTTTTAGTTATCAACTGTATTTGTAGTTATCAACTGTATTTTTAGTTATCAACTGTATTTTTTAGTTATCAACTGTATTTTTAGTTATCAACTGTATTTGTAGTTATCAACTGTATTTTTAGTTATCAACTGTATTTTTAGTTATCAACTGTATTTTTAGTTATCAACTGTATTTGTAGTTATCAACTGTATTTGTAGTTATCAACTGTATTTTTAGTTATCAACTGTATTTTTAGTTATCAACTGTATTTTTAGTTATCAACTGTATTTTTTAGTTATCAACTGTATTTGTAGTTATCAACTGTATTTGTAGTTATCAACTGTATTTTTAGTTATCAACTGTATTTTTTAGTTATCAACTGTATTTTTTAGTTATCAACTGTATTTGTAGTTATCAACTGTATTTTTTGTTATCAACTGTATTTTTTAGTTATCAACTGTATTTTTAGTTATCAACTGTATTTGTAGTTATCAACTGTATTTTTAGTTATCAACTGTATTTTTTGTTATCAACTGTATTTTTTAGTTATCAACTGTATTTGTAGTTATCAACTGTATTTTTAGTTATCAACTGTATTTTTTAGTTATCAACTGTATTTTTAGTTATCAACTGTATTTGTAGTTATCAACTGTATTTTTAGTTATCAACTGTATTTTTAGTTATCAACTGTATTTTTAGTTATCAACTGTATTTGTAGTTATCAACTGTATTTGTAGTTATCAACTGTATTTTTAGTTATCAACTGTATTTTTAGTTATCAACTGTATTTTTAGTTATCAACTGTATTTTAAGTAATCAACTGTATTTTTAGTTATCAACTGTATTTTTAGTTATCAACTGTATTTTTAGTTATCAACTGTATTTGTAGTTATCAACTGTATTTGTAGTTATCAACTGTATTTTTAGTTATCAACTGTATTTGTAGTTATCAACTGTATTTTTAGTTATCAACTGTATTTTAAGTAATCAACTGTATTTTTAGTTATCAACTGTATTTTTAGTTATCAACTGTATTTTTAGTTATCAACTGTATTTGTAGTTATCAACTGTATTTGTAGTTATCAACTGTATTTGTAGTTATCAACTGTATTTTTAGTTATCAACTGTATTTTAAGTTATCAACTGTATTTTAAGTTATCAACTGTATTTGTAGTTATCAACTGTATTTGTAGTTATCAACTGTATTTTTAGTTATCAACTGTATTTTTAGTTATCAACTGTATTTGTAGTTATCAACTGTATTTGTAGTTATCAACTGTATTTTTAGTTATCAACTGTATTTTTAGTTATCAACTGTATTTTTAGTTATCAACTGTATTTTTTAGTTATCAACTGTATTTGTAGTTATCAACTGTATTTGTAGTTATCAACTGTATTTTTAGTTATCAACTGTATTTTTTAGTTATCAACTGTATTTTTTAGTTATCAACTGTATTTGTAGTTATCAACTGTATTTTTTAGTTATCAACTGTATTTTTAGTTATCAACTGTATTTTTAGTTATCAACTGTATTCTTTAGTTACCAACTGTATTTTTAGTTATCAACTGTATTTGTAGTTATCAACTGTATTTTTAGTTATCAACTGTATTTTTTAGTTATCAACTGTATTTTTAGTTATCAACTGTATTTGTAGTTATCAACTTTATTTTTAGTTATCAACTGTATTTTTTAGTTATCAACTGTATTTTTAGTTATCAACTGTATTTTTTGTTATCAACTGTATTTTTTAGTTATCAACTGTATTTTTAGTTATCAACTGTATTTGTAGTTATCAACTGTATTTTTAGTTATCAACTGTATTTTTAGTTATCAACTGTATTTTTAGTTATCAACTGTATTTTTTAGTTATCAACTGTATTTGTAGTTATCAACTGTATTTGTAGTTATCAACTGTATTTTTTAGTTATCAACTGTATTTTTTAGTTATCAACTGTATTTTTTGTTATCAACTGTATTTGTAGTTATCAACTGTATTTTTTGTTATCAACTGTATTTTTTAGTTATCAACTGTATTTTTAGTTATCAACTGTATTTGTAGTTATCAACTGTATTTTTAGTTATCAACTGTATTTTTTGTTATCAACTGTATTTTTTAGTTATCAACTGTATTTGTAGTTATCAACTGTATTTTTAGTTATCAACTGTATTTTTTAGTTATCAACTGTATTTTTAGTTATCAACTGTATTTGTAGTTATCAACTGTATTTTTAGTTATCAACTGTATTTTTAGTTATCAACTGTATTTTTAGTTATCAACTGTATTTGTAGTTATCAACTGTATTTGTAGTTATCAACTGTATTTTTAGTTATCAACTGTATTTTTAGTTATCAACTGTATTTTTAGTTATCAACTGTATTTTTTAGTTATCAACTGTATTTGTAGTTATCAACTGTATTTGTAGTTATCAACTGTATTTTTAGTTATCAACTGTATTTTTTAGTTATCAACTGTATTTTTTAGTTATCAACTGTATTTGTAGTTATCAACTGTATTTTTTGTTATCAACTGTATTTTTTAGTTATCAACTGTATTTTTAGTTATCAACTGTATTTGTAGTTATCAACTGTATTTTTAGTTATCAACTGTATTTTTTGTTATCAACTGTATTTTTTAGTTATCAACTGTATTTGTAGTTATCAACTGTATTTTTAGTTATCAACTGTATTTTTTAGTTATCAACTGTATTTTTAGTTATCAACTGTATTTGTAGTTATCAACTGTATTTTTAGTTATCAACTGTATTTTTAGTTATCAACTGTATTTTTAGTTATCAACTGTATTTGTAGTTATCAACTGTATTTGTAGTTATCAACTGTATTTTTAGTTATCAACTGTATTTTTAGTTATCAACTGTATTTTTAGTTATCAACTGTATTTTAAGTAATCAACTGTATTTTTAGTTATCAACTGTATTTTTAGTTATCAACTGTATTTTTAGTTATCAACTGTATTTGTAGTTATCAACTGTATTTGTAGTTATCAACTGTATTTTTAGTTATCAACTGTATTTTTAGTTATCAACTGTATTTTTAGTTATCAACTGTATTTTAAGTAATCAACTGTATTTTTAGTTATCAACTGTATTTTTAGTTATCAACTGTATTTTTAGTTATCAACTGTATTTGTAGTTATCAACTGTATTTGTAGTTATCAACTGTATTTGTAGTTATCAACTGTATTTTTAGTTATCAACTGTATTTTAAGTTATCAACTGTATTTTAAGTTATCAACTGTATTTGTAGTTATCAACTGTATTTGTAGTTATCAACTGTATTTTTAGTTATCAACTGTATTTTTAGTTATCAACTGTATTTGTAGTTATCAACTGTATTTGTAGTTATCAACTGTATTTTTAGTTATCAACTGTATTTTTAGTTATCAACTGTATTTTTAGTTATCAACTGTATTTTTTAGTTATCAACTGTATTTGTAGTTATCAACTGTATTTGTAGTTATCAACTGTATTTTTAGTTATCAACTGTATTTTTTAGTTATCAACTGTATTTTTTAGTTATCAACTGTATTTGTAGTTATCAACTGTATTTTTTGTTATCAACTGTATTTTTTAGTTATCAACTGTATTTTTAGTTATCAACTGTATTTGTAGTTATCAACTGTATTTTTAGTTATCAACTGTATTTTTTGTTATCAACTGTATTTTTTAGTTATCAACTGTATTTGTAGTTATCAACTGTATTTTTAGTTATCAACTGTATTTTTTAGTTATCAACTGTATTTTTAGTTATCAACTGTATTTTAAGTAATCAACTGTATTTTTAGTTATCAACTGTATTTTTAGTTATCAACTGTATTTTAAGTTATCAACTATATTTTTAGTTATCAACTGTATTTTAAGTTATCAACTGTATTTTAAGTTATCAACTGTATTTTAAGTTATCAACTGTATTTTTAGTTATCAACTGTATTTTAAGTTATCAACTGTATTTTAAGTTATCAACTGTATTTTTAGTTATCAACTGTATTTTAAGTTATCAACTGTATTTTAAGTTATCAACTGTATTTTTAGTTATCAACTATATTTTTAGTTATCAACTGTATTTTAAGTTATCAACTGTATTTTTAGTTATCAACTGTATTTTAAGTTATCAACTGTATTTTAAGTTATCAACTGTATTTTAAGTTATCAACTGTATTTGTAGTTATCAACTGTATTTGTAGTTATCAACTATATTTTAAGTTATCAACTGTATTTTAAGTTATCAACTGTATTTTTAGTTATCAACTATATTTTTAGTTATCAACTGTATTTTAAGTTATCAACTGTATTTTAAGTTATCAACTGTATTTTTAGTTATCAACTATATTTTAAGTTATCAACTGTATTTTAAGTTATCAACTGTATTTTTAGTTATCAACTGTATTTTTAGTTATCAACTGTATTTTTAGTTATCAACTAGAAAATTGCCTTCTGTACGAATAGCACACACGATAGCAAATTTTCTTGTTTCCAACTTTGGTGGTTAATTGAATGATCAAAATGAGCACGGTACTTGTTTTCATTGTGAAACTTCATTCTGGAAAATTAGTTTTTGAAAACAAAGGAAAAAGAAATAGTGGCTATCAGCCTGTGTCGGAAAACACTTTGTATGCTGTAATTAAACACAAAATATGTCTCACGCTATCTTAGCTGTGTACGGAAAGAAAACATGTACGGTATATTTAACGTTTAAATGGAAGCATTCGTGGTTTATGAACATATTTCGATGTTTTAATATGTTTGCAATCGAGGTATTTTATCTTAAATGAGTGCCCAATCTAATCAGAAAAGCCATGTTTGCTTTAATACTTGAAGTGTTCTATTTTGAATTAGGATTGGCATTCTTGAATGGACGAATAGTTTGGTCGCATCCAATGAGATTTTGTTGAATTTGAGGAGGGAAAGATCATTAATTTTGGAATCGAGAATAGGAATGGTTATGGTATCTGTGTATGTGTATGAGGCAGAAAATTACGGTGCTATTGTACATGTGACCCTAATACAGAATATGTACCGGTGTCGAGTGGGAGCGGTAGGAGTACATTTTATTTAGAGGGGAAAATAGCAGCTGCTTCCACTGTAAGTGTTTGCGATAGTGGTGATGCTTCTTCTAGGATGTAATCTAGGATTTTAATAGAGCGGATAAATACGAGTAAGGAGGCGTTCAAAAGTTACATAATATAGTGGCTGATAGTTTAAACGTAATAAATTTGTATGTGGCATCTGTTGGAGCAACCCTAGTGTGCATTGGTCCAGATGGTAATTTCTGCAATCACATTATTATATATAGGATATGAAAGGAACGTTGTGTGTGAATTTTTTAATTATGCACTCGAAAGCGGCCGGCCCGGTTTTATTATATTTTATCCACATGTACTTTATGTACATGCAGTGTTCTTAGATAGGTTTTGTATCGGGATGTCTTCGATTAGTATCGATAATCGATAATCAAATAACAGATGAAAGAAGGAACATGCGATTTTGACCAAAGTTAACACCTTACACAGTCAAACATCGCAAGTACATTTGACATGTTCATTACAACACGAGCCGAAAGGCCCGACATATGATATGAAATCAGCAGTCGGTTCTTATATATGACAGAAGCGCGTTCGAAATGAATGTTTCTTTTTTAAACCACAATTAAACTATGACGCTTGACCTTTCCATTTTCAACTTAAATTCAATCTATTATCACCGTACAAACAGTAAGGCCAAGCATATAAAAGCAGCAAAAAGTTCATGAATATAACAGGGGCGCGTTCAAAATGAATGTTTCTGTTTAAAGAAAAACTGAGTATGACACTTTACTTTTGCATTTTAAACTTTAATTCAGCCATTATACAGGGTGGAAGAGTAAAACTGTCGTTCTAGAAAAGACGACATGATTCCATTTCCGTTTGGTGTAAACCGTCATTTTGTTGTTATTTTTGTTGGCCAGTTGTGTACAAATCCCAAGAGCGATAGGAGCTTTCTATCATGTCTGAGGTTACACAAGGTTCACTCAACGAGATAAGAGATGCGCCGCTGTAAAACTCATACTCTCTACCAATCCAAGTTATGACAACAGGACCATTGCCAGTACCCTCAAAATGCATCGCTGCATTGTTACGAATAACAGGGACGTGCCCAGGGTGATGAAAACAAAGTTTCCGGTCATGATCTTTGGTGTTGTTTCAAGTGAAAGTCACATCATGCCATTTCACATCGAAGTCGGCTTGAACGTCAACATCAAAGTGTAACTGGATACGCTGAAGAGTGTTCTCCTGGTGCAATCAGGTGGCCGCAGGTAGACTCTGGGTGTGGCAGCAGGTCTCGGCGCCGGCCCAGAAGTTCAAAGAGACCCAGGCTTGGTTTCAGAAGGAATGCTACGACTTTGCACCCTTCTGTCTCTGGTACCCTCCTCCTACGACCTAAACAAGCTGATCTACTTCGTTTGGTCATATGTCGAGAACATCACAAACGTGACCTCTCACAACATTAAAGCCAGCCTGGTCGCCACCATCCGCTGATTATTCGCCGAAATCCTGCCGGCGCCTGTGGAAAGGGCATACTCCCAGTTTCAATAGAAGTTTTAAAATAAAACTGTTATGTAGTTTTCTGTAGGGCGACACTTATCTCCCCCCCCCCCCGTATATATAAAATAATTTTATAAAATCAATATTATATTCTCTACAGTGCAATGTAGACTTCAGTGTATTGTGAACTAAGTCATTACGAGACATGTGAAGCTTTCTCTCGATGCTGGTAATTAATCGATTTGATTGAAAAATGGGCTACAGATTGCGATGACAATAAAACCATTCGTTGATCAATATTCGATCCCGTGCAACGTCGGGTCTTCCTGCTAGTTATTTATCAGCTTCTTTTTTGCTTATTTGTCACATTTAAGAAAGTGCATAAGTACAATTATACTCAACCCGGGTATTATATTACAAAGATGTGAACGGAGGGAGATTATCTCTATTTTTTATATAAGGTGTTGTTTTTGTTTTTTTACAGGCGACGAAATTTCAATTAAAATAAACAACACCTTTTTATTATACAAAGATGTAGTTTATTCCAAAGACTAATTTTTAGCATTGAAAATTTAAATATAATTTTGGGTGTCAGTCTCTTCATGATTAATTGCCGAACCAAGCTGAATCTAAAATAACCGATAGTTACCAAATCTGCAATTAAGAGAAAATGGAGTTGTCAGTTTAAATCTTGCTGCCTCTAAAATTAAGCCCTCTGTACAAGGTGTACGTGTATTATACCTATTTACTATGCCTCCCCACGGGACAGAGTTAGACACCAGGGTCGTTTTTTAACGTGGAGAAAAGGTACAAAAATAAAAATTGTCTCAGTCGTGAAGGATTTCTCCTCCACCGAAAGAGAACAAGAAAATGAAGTGCAGCATCTGAAGAACAGATACTAAATGAAGGCAGATAATTTCTATTTTCATGCAAGTTATATATATCTGTATCCTAGATTGTGCTTTTTACTTATATGAATTACTAGATATATGAAACGTTATTTGTTGTATATAACCACGTTTCAGCTATTCTTTGTTTTTTTGTTGTTTTTTTTTGGGGGGGGGGTTTGTTGTTTTTTTTTTGTATACTTTCGCTCATTTTTTATTTGTTGCTTGATTTTGTCACGACTGGTATTTTTATTTTCCGACTTTTCTTCGTTCTTTAATTTTATGAAAATTATTTCAATTTTTTTTTTTTTTTTTTTTTTAGAGATTTTTGGGTACTTGTGCGTCTTTGCCACCGTTCTGAAATAATAACTTTAATTTTTAACATGGTGAGAGAAGGGTGGGGTTTTTTTTTTCAACTATTCTGTGCTTTTTCACTTAACAATTTAATAATAATAAAATAAAAAAAAGATAAGGTGAAGATTTAATTTAAACTGAAAAAAGTATTTAAAAATAGCGCGGTAGCAAAAGTGTACAACCACCCATTTTTAAATATTTAAAAAAAAAAAAAAACATTTTGATCCGTGATGAAAATAAATTTTGCTTCAGTTGACGTTCGTAATATTTTTTTTTCTTTCATCTTTAAACATATTCTCTCGTCTCGTCAAATAAATTTTCCGATGCTAAAAACGATTCTTTTAATTGTTTTTTTTTATTATTAATTTATATTATTTTGTTTAGAAGAAAATTTTCCACTGGTAGATAAAAATGAATATTCATAATTTTAAACTACCTAAAATTTATAGATCACCCCCCCCCCCACAAGTATATTTTTACACTTAAGAAAATATCTGCACATTTAACATGTGTTTTGACGATAATCGGGGAAAATAGCACCTTTATAGTTAAATATTTAGAAGTTTATAAAAATTGGAATTGGAATCGATAATTGTATCGGAATTAGTCCGACATACATCAGTAATTGTATCAAAATCGGGAAAAATATTGTATTCGTCCCATCACTAATATATATGACCACCTGTTTTATCTTTATTCTTTCCTCGCTTTGAAATTTAAAACTAAAATACGACTAAAAATGAAACAAGGAACCAGGGAGAATTCTAAATGGCTAGATGTTCGGAGAAAGAAACTATTAGGATTGAAAGCCATCCGGAATCTGGCAAAATATAAACATAGCGCGTATGGCGCACGTGTGAGAAAATCATCAGCAGCCGTAGAGTAGCTTACTAGCGAAAATATTAGCAACAGTCGTCATTACCGCACCACACATGCACTTTAAAATAAGTAGGGACGCACATGCGTTTCTAGTCAGTTAGTCTATAGTTAGCCAGGAGAATCGCAGTAAGACAGTCAAATACTTATCCAGTCAGAATAAGAAAATCTTGATTCAAAATGAGAAAACAGAAAAGAAGAAAGAGATCTGAATCTAATTCAGCAATGAAGGGCTTCCCAAGGAACTTGGTAAATCAAAAAAAAAAATAAAGACTTTCTCCAAACAAAGCAGGTATGAATCGTCGCGAGGTGGACACCGATCAAGAACGGAGAAAAAGGGTACTATCTTAAGATATTACTATATATGACACACAAACACACACACAGTCACTATGACTACATAATCCCTACTGCTACATATCTTGAAAACGCAGCTGTAAAACCAGATATAGTGATTTGGGACAGAGCAAACAAAAAAGCGACCGTAATAGAGGTCAGTGTACCCAATGATACAGGGCTTAACAGAGTTGAGAGGGAAAAGATAACAAAGTATCAAGGACATGTATGATATGAAACGAAATTGGAAATTAAAAGACGTTTCAATTATACCAGTCATCATAGGAGCAACTGGGCTTATGAAAAAGAACTTTAAAAAGTACATAGCAAGCATACCCGGTGAACCAAGTGCAAGTGAAATACAAACGATTGCACTGAAAGGGACGGCTAGAATCCTGAAAAGATCTCTTGGTTGGACTCACTAAAATAGGGGTAAATGTCAGACATCTGGTTGGATGTCCCATCCCCTAGAAGAAAAAGTTTAAGAAAAATGAAAAAAAAATACGTGACTGTATATACGCATGTGCACACACAAAGACAGACGATCACGAGCATCTCATAATTATATAGACATCACATAGGTATATATTACACATCCTCCACAACAGAAAACGGAAAAAATATCTGAATAGATTCAGCGATGTAGAGGCCCTCTCAGGGAAAATCCGGATTAAAGGCTGTCTCGAAACAATAATATCCAAGTTATGTTTTTGAGAGCATGAATCGTCGTGAAGGAGAAAAAGGTACACACGCGCACGCGCGCACGCACACACACATACACAAGAGTGATCTCCCAAAACACATACTTAAATCATTCGTTGAATTCTATGCTGATGATACGACTATCTATCGCAACACATCTATCGCAACGTAGTACAGTGGGTGAAGAGGTGGCTGGTTACTTTTAATGCATCTATAACCAAGCTCCTATCTTTACATCATCAACATCATCAACGCTCTGATCCCCATCTGGCAGCAATTGAAATGGATGGCTCTCGTCTTGGAGAGGCTCCATGTTTTGACAAGCTTCTGGGTTTGACCTTTACTCCTGATCTGAAATGAAACACGTACATCAAGTCTGTGGCCAAGGTCGTTGGGAAAATGGTGGGATCCTTCTACCGCCCCCAGGAGATATCTCACTACTGATGCAATTCTCTATCTGTATAAAAACCAAGTACGTCCAAGGATGGAGTACTGCTGCCACATCTGGGATGGAGCTGCTAAAAACAACCTATCCGTCCTTGACAGAGTACAAAATAGACTTCGTGGCTTAGTGGGGGGAGCTTTTCTCTTCCCTGCAACCTCTCTCCCACAGAAGAGATGCTGCGAATCTGTTTTTGTTTTATCGTTATTTCCATGACAAGTGCTCGTCCGAGATCCAGTAACTTTCCCCACTCTTTATCTGTGCCTAAATCAAAACGTAGATTCCAGGAACAAAACTTCTTTCTTAGAAGTGCACGCTTGTGGAACTCTCGTCCGTTTTTCTGTTTCACACCTGACTACAACTTGGATGTTTTCAAGTCTAACATAAACAAATTCCTGATGAATTGCCCCCATAAGTAAGACACTTTATCAAATCTCCAATACTAACGATTACTACGATACTATCCCATTGATTAATGTACACACAATAACCCTTATCCTCCAGAGGCTTCCGGGCCCTGATAAGTGGTGACCTCCATGTAAAAATAATATATATATATATATATATATATATATATATAAGCATGTACACACGCTAAGACAGAAAATCAAGGCCCTATCGTAATTATATAGACATACATAATCAAGAATGTACACGAGAATATGCACACCTCTTTTCACCACACAGGTACATAACGGAAGTTTCAAGGGAATATCAAATTCATGAACGGTCTCACTCGCATATTTATGTTTCTCATGCGAGATAATTTTAACGAAGTCTGTTTTTTGCAGTGTCACTGTCCTCGCATATCCACCGCCTGGTTTTCCCAAATAGTCACCCATTTGGTACTTATTAGGCAAAACGTTGCTTAACTTCCATAACGACCAAGGGTGTATAATGGTAATTCCGCTCCTATGAACAAGGTTTCGTGATCGTTGATCGAGAAAGAAAGAAAAAAAGATGCTTCCAGTTTTGAAATCGACCAAACAACAGGCATGTAAATTTGATTGCACTTAAAAAAAAACATAACATTAAAATAAATGTAAAAAGATAACAAAATGGGTCACAATGACACTTCGATCGCCCCCAGTCAGGACGGCATCAGTCAATAACGGTGACTAACCTAATAATCGTCGGTTAGTTACATTAACGATCAGATCGAATTTGATAAAAGAAATACACATTTCTATTAATTTAGTACTTGCTAATTTAGTTCCCGCTTAATTTCTCTGTATTTTTCTTTACCCTCTCTCTCACTCTCTCTCTCTCTCTCTCTCTCTCTCTCTCTCTCTCTATATATATATATATATATATATATATATATATATATATATATATATACTAGTAAAAGTACCCGTCCCTGACTGGGTTCAAAAACAGCCTACAGAAAATGGACTCTGATTTATGAAAGTATGATAGGTTATGAAAAGGAAGGGTTGTAAAGAGATAGCTTCGAATTTGGGGGTATCAAAACCAAAGCAAAATTTGATGAAAGTAAAAATAAAATAGATAAACCACATAATTTATTATACCATACCTGTTCACACTGAAACACCTATCACAATATTCTGTGGATCTATATTAAAAAAACCCTTGTTAAACTTTGTGACATATTTCCATTCTATGGAGGCCAGGTGCGAACGAGCACCTCATAATTTTATTATACCATATTTCTTCAAACTGAAACATTATTATCAAAGTATACTTACGCAGATAGATATGAAAAGTCTTTATTAAAGTTTGTGCCTATGTCGCTTCTACGGAGGCCAGGCGCGAACGCAACCCCCACAATTTTATTATACCATCCCTATTATTAAAGTATTATTATGTACATCTATATCAAAAACACTTGTAAACGTTTATTTTTAAATTTTTAATTTCCATAGTTTGTGGACCAGGCGCGTACGCACACCCCCACAATTTTAATGAATCATCATTATGCCAGATCAACATACCCATTCCTGTGTCTCGCTACATCTTCTATCAGTTTTCTATAATAGTCAACCATATAGGAGCCTATTCGTGACTAGACACACACAGACATTCAGCTTTATATCATAGATATATAGTAGT